>NC_141028.1:24875000-25230000 GCF_052040795.2 Danio rerio
GAACCCTTATACTTTAAGCACCTACACTTGTATCCCTGTTACCATAAAGTCTTCTTATCACCTGTGTCTGAGACTACAGGGCTTTAATTTGCTTGCACATTAGTGGCATTGAGGAAACAAAGTGCCGTTTTTCTCCACCGCTGCAGTGAGGCATGCAGCGATGCGAGGCTTGCATGAGCTTGTGCGCACCACAGCTTCACCTCGGCATGCAAAGGTCACTCAGACGAGAGAGAAATCGTAAACGAAAGACAAACGCCGCCAGCTATTGTTTCTCAGTAGGGGTCGGACCAAATGAAACACCTTTCACTTAAGTCCAGAAATCCTTTAACTACACTAGCACTTTCACCGAATCATCCATGTGAGCCTCAGAGTTTGTCCCGCTGTCATCTCGAGTGTACAGGCGCGTGTGACTGCGCCCCAATCGTACTGAAATGCTCGACGTTTTGTGAAGTTCTGTGGTGGAGGGGATCTCCCCTAAGGCTTGTGTGAGAGGAACGGAAAGAGAAAGAGTGGAAATGAAGGAGAGGAGACGATCGCATCGAGTTGTACACGATCAGGACCCTGGACATGACCCCCCTCGGGCATTGCCTCATGCCTGTCCCATCAGAGCATCATTTACTTCCCTTTAATAGGAGAGGAATATGCATTCACATGTAAGAGAAAAGACACTGCAGAATGTGCAACCCAGAGATCACTGTAGCATGGGCTAATGAACAAATGACTACTGATTTTCTACTAGAGTCAGCTTTTTTGTTGTTGTTGTTGTTGTTATATTCGCTTGCTGAATTGCAGACTGAGATTTGCCTTTACAGAGAAAACTGGGCGTTTTAGGCAGTGATATATGTGTTGATGTTTAGTGCAAGCTTGTACTTTGTCATGACACAAAATTTGAAGCTTTCTTTGACAGTTAAGTTGAAAAAATGATCCTTAAAAACAAACCTTAATTGTAGGCAAATAGCTTCAGGGATCTTTGAAGTTTACTTAGTTGGCTGGGCAGCTAAAATTAATGTTGGCATGTGCTTTCAAGGGAAACTATGTCATAATATGAAAAGGTATGTTTTAAAAGACGTTTTCAATGCTTGCAAACCTTTTCTTTAGATCATTGCTCACCAAAGTTGTTTTCTTCCTGCAGATTTCAGTTGCAACCCTGACCAAACACACCTGTCTGTAATTATCAAGAGCTGCTTCAGGTTCTGATTAATTGGTTCAGTTATGTTTGATCAGGATTGGAGCGGAATGCTGGAGGAACAGGGTTGGTGACCCCTGCTTTAGACGCTCTGAAAGTTTCTTTTAGTTTAAAAACAAAAGATATTAAGAATGAAAAAACATTTTATCAAAGGATATAGCACTGGTCACCATAATGATTTATTGTTTCAAAACATCATGAAAATAACAAGGAGAGCTAAAACTTTATTTAATTCTGAAGAGCTTGTCTTCATTAGTTCCCAAGCTTTAACCAAACAAACATAATGAAATTATTCAAGTGCAATGCCTTATGGGTATTCTGCCAGAGCAGTGTTTCTCATTGGGCACGATCAGAAGCAGTTCTTGTCATTGCATGCATATTTGTATTTCCATTGTTGGAAATAATGACTTAAAATGAAAGGGATAGACCACCCCTCTTTTTTGCTTTGTTCTGCAAAACAGGCAACTAAATATTTTAAAGATTGTGCTCAAACAAAAATTCACAGTTTTTCACTGTAAATACTAAAAACACATTTCTCAAAATATCCATTTTAATTTTCCACAGAAAAATGAAAGTCATATACTAATGTATATTAGTATATGCCAATGAGTCAATGATGCCTAAATATGAACTATGCCTTTATATGTCCAAAAATTAGGCATTAATTGCTTTTTAATGCCAAATGTGTAAAAAAAAAAAAGAGCCTGTTGACTGATGTGTATGTGAATGACAATTAAGAATAAAACAGACACATTTTGAGAACTTTTCTTCTATTATGGAATGAATGCTTATAATGTTCAGGATAATGCCTAAAAAGCTATTCTTCAATGTCTCATGCAAAGAAAAGATTTATCAAAACTATATTCTCACACATAAGCAGATCTATACAGCCTGTAATTAATAGAGTTTATAATGAAATCATCCTAACAGAGTTAATATCCCTGTCTGTCGACATAGTGCTAAAGGAATGCAGAGCTGGTGCAAACATTTCCTCATCTCTAGTCAGATGCTTTCTTAACTGCCATTTTCTCGCTTCTGGCGTTTTCCTTCTGTTTATAATGCTTTGAGATAAACGTTGGTACTAAACTTACATATTTATTTTAGTGTGAACAGCATCCGGATGTTTGTTTTCAGTAAATTCGAGCCTATGTATTTCCCACTTCTTTTACTTTTGCTTTTTTTAAGATTTATTTTTGGGCACATTATTATTATTTTTATTATTTATTTTTAACTTTTATTATTTATTTAAGTTGGAGAAAGAGAGAGCAGGATGGGATTGGGAAGAGTCTGGCTGTGCTATAGGTTGTCACACCAGCCATAGGTATTGTTGCTGGTAACTTATTTTTACTTCTAATAAAAAACAAATAGAACTTTGCTGTGAGTATATTAAGCCACTGAATTATGTTCAGACACGTGTGTTTAAGTGAAGCACATGCAATTAGCTTTAGTCTGCAGTTCACCTAATGGCCACCGCTATTGCTAATGACAAGGGTTTCAGAATAGACCTTTTTCACATTTTCGGCTTCTCAGCAGAAGTTGTCATAGTTGGGTAAACTTATAGAGCAGTGAATGGTTAGAGTGCCACAAATACATTCTGTGCATTTCTATTTGCTCAAATAATAAAAGAAAAAAAATGGTGAAACTGGTAATTAGGGCTGCACGACTAATCTAAAAAGATCACAATTTCGATTCAACCCTACATACTGCCTTAATTAAGCTTTTCTATGATCCAGCCAATTATATTTACGAGGTTAGGAGAGAAGTGTAAAGGCGGTCGCACAAGTCTTCACATTTTATGTTCATTGCTCATGCACACTTGGTGTTGAAAGTGTTACATACTGTATTTATAAGGCATCATTTAAATGATCATATCGCATTTTAGAGTTATGATTACAGCAAGCATTTGATAGTTTTTTTCTTTCATAGCTAACACAAAGTGTTAGTGTAACTACTCTAGCTTATAATGTTGAATATAATGCAAGAAGGAATCTGATCAGTGGGTAGCACGATCGACTCACAGCAAGTAGATCGCTGGTTGGAGCCTTGGCTGAGTCAGTTGGTTTTTCTGTGTGGAGTTTGCATGTTCTCCCTGTGTTCACATGGGTTTCCTCTGGGTGCTCCGGTGTCCCCCACAGTCTAAAGACATGTGGTATAGGTGAATTGGGAAGGCTAAATTTACCATAGTGTATGTGTGTGTGAGTGTGTATGGATGTTTCCCAGTGATGGGTTGCAGCTGGAAGACATCCGCTGCGTGAAACATTTGCTGGATAAGTTGCCAGTTCATTTCGCTGTTGTGACCCCAGATTAATAAAGGGATTAAGCCGAAAAGAAAATGAATGAATTAAAAAAATCTAGGGCGTCACAGTGGTGCAGTGGGTAGCACAGTTGCCTCACAGCAAGAAGGTTGTTGATTTGAGCCCCGGCTGAGTCATTTGGCAGTTCTGTGTGGAGTTTGCATGTTCTTCTCGCGTTCATGTGGGTTTCCTCCGGGTGGTCCGGTTTCCCCCACAAGTCCAAAGCTAAATTGGCTGTAGTGTGTGAATGTAAGAGTGTATGGATGTTTTCCAGTGATGGGTTGCAGCTGGAACGGCATCCGCTGTGGTGACCCCTTATTTAAAAACGGGACTAAGCCAAAAAAAAAAAGAATAAATGTATGAAAGAAACAATCTAAACATTAAAACTTATAAGGATTTAAGATACTGATTACAAGGGGTGTGACTAGTCATCAACTCCAAGGCTGATTCAGAGTCAGAGCCTAGTTACAAATTGGTTCTTGTGCTTTTAACACCCAAGTGAATTAATTATTAAGGAGTAAAAAGTCTGGTTTTGTCTCATGGGATATGCATCTTGCAACATCACTACTGATGACCAATGAATGTGTCATCATCCTCTGGTGAAAAGGGTCCACTCTACATATAGACCTTTTAAAGATTGTTCACCGCAGCAAAAGGGCCTAATGAAACCATACATGGATACTGTAGTGAGCTTTATAAAGAAATAATGTAATGTTAATAAATAAGCCAAGCATGTTACATTTGCGCTCACAATGCAATTTCAGTCAAGTCCACCTGTGTTCAAGATTTTGGAGAATAACAAGAGTGATGTGAAATAGAAAGCGAATGTGAGAGTTCCGAAGTCAGCGAGAGTAGAGACAGTGGTGGTCAGGGGAGAGATTGTCGCTGCCTGTTCGTTTGACTGCTCTAAATGCTCTTGGTCCTGATAAGCAGCTTTACTCTTCCTCCCCTGTCTCTCATCACCCTTCCCCCATCATCCCATCCCTCTCTCTCTCTCTCTCTCTCTCTCTCTCTGCCTCACTCACTCTCTTTCTCTCTCTCTCTCTCCATCTTTGTTCTGATGCTTAAAGCCACATCCTGTATTCCAGGTGCAAAGGATGGGGCATGTATTTAATGAGTGTGTGTGTGTTTGCTGTCAGTCTCTCTTTTCTTTCCCTCTGTCATATTGTTTGTTTTATTTTACTGTCCATCATCTTGGTTTCAGTTGTCTTCATTTATTCCTCAAAGGGACTGAAGGTCTAATTAGTAGAGCTGTCAATCGATTGGGATTTGTAATTGAAATAATTGCCTGAGTTGTAATTAATTAATTGATTTAACTGTATGCAACAGTATATGCTGAGAAAAGCCCTTAAATGAGAATAATTCAAAGATGGTACACTATTGTGGCAGATGAGAAAAGTATGAATCGATGGAAAGTGACTTTAAGAGTCAAAACATAATTTGTTTCCAACTCATTGACCTAAATTCATTCGCTGGCCTACAGGCAAAAATCCAAAAACAAAAAATATTAATATTATTGTGATCATTATTATTATTATCATCATCATCATTATTATTATGATTATTATGATTATTATTATTTTTTATTATTATTATTATTATTATTATTATTGTGTTTGTTCACTGACCTACCTGAAAAATACATATAAACACATGTATGTGTGTGTGTGTGTATATAAATATATATATATTTTTTTTTTTGTAGAATAAAATATTGTTGTTGTTGTTGTTGTTGTTGTTGTTGTTTTGTTCACTAACCCAACGCAATTCAAACATACATATAAGCAGAGAGATGATTGGAAAAAATGTAAAATTCATTAAGCATTAATTGTTAATTTTCACATTAATTAAATTAGCAGGGCTGGAAATTTAGAATATGAATGGAGTACAAAAATATTTTTGATTGTTATTCACCTTCTTCTTCGCTGACAAGCGGATGCAGCCATTTAAATCTTTTTGGCTTGATACTTCCGGTCTCATTCAATTCCATTCATTTTTAGACACTAAAAACTTCTTGTTTCGCTGTTTGATGTTGCAAACTGATATTTTCGTATATTATGCTACTTGGTCTGTA
Source organism: Danio rerio (assembly GCF_052040795.2). Lineage (NCBI taxonomy): Eukaryota > Metazoa > Chordata > Actinopteri > Cypriniformes > Danionidae > Danio > Danio rerio. Next base: position 24,880,555 of record NC_141028.1, read on the forward strand.
TAGTCATGCAAACATTTGTTTGTAGAGCAAGTAGTTTGACCGTTTTCTGATGTTTATTATTCCTAGTCATTTCTTCCATAGGCAACTGAATCGGAAGTTCCAAAACAATCAGGCACAGTTCCGCATTTTAGAATAAGGTCAATAGGGTAAAAATAATAATAATAATAATAATAATAATAATAACAATAATAATATTTAATTCTATAAAAAATATATACATTTATGTTAATATATTTTTTTATTTTATAGAAATTATTACTATTATTATTATTATTTTAATTATTATTATCCTATAACAATAAAAAATATTTTTGTACGCCATTCTAAATTTCATATTTATTATACTAATAACCTTCCCAGCCCTACTAATTTAATTAAAATGTTAATTAATAATGTAATGCTTAACGAATAAATTTTTTTTTTTGCCATCATCTCTCTGCTTGTTCAAAGTAGGGAATATTCAGCTGGAGAGCTTTAGATATAGTTCATGATGAACATTCTGTTCCTGTCAGTGTGCAAAAGCCTCCTGCACACTTCAGACAGAGACATACGGTCCCGCAAATGGAAGTTTATGCTGAATGCCACTTTACATCAAATCAAGTACAGCAGTGTGTGCGAGTGCGGTTGCTATTGTCCATATGGTATTGTCCTTCTACCTCGGTCACGGTCTTACGCAGATGGTGTGTGGATGTTTTGCCGATAGTTGGCTGTTTCTCTCTGTTATGTTTGTTTATATGGAGACTGTATGTGTGTGCACTGGCTGTTGTCATACGCCAGCAGCGGTAAAACAGCGGGAGGAGGGACCTAAAAAAAAAAAGAGGATGACAGATTAGTAATCCTTTGAAATGCTTACAGATTCCCCATTTTGAAGTCCAGTTCCAGCTCAAGTCTGACCTTCTTTGTTGTGAACAGGTCACGGGGTCATTCCAGTTAACACCCCTACACATGTACAACTAAATATAGAGCCTTAGTTGTTTTTTGCTGAAATATCATTAGCATTTCTATTGCGTCTGCTGTAAAATATGGATTTTAAATGATTTTTTATTGTTAATGTTTCTTGGTTTGTGACTGTATTATTACTGTTCATACTTTAGATTATTGTTTAGTTCATTTAACATATTTAGTTTTTTTGTGATTTTGGCTTTAATTTAAACAGAATAACATTTGCCAAAAAAAATAAATAATTGTAAAACAAACCTGTTTCACACTTGTAAAATAGCACAAATTTTGCTTGCACTCAGGACCTTTAGGACAAATAAATTCCAATACTGACACTATGAACTCATTAAAATGGGAAAATTTTTATCACAGATTAATTTAAAGGTGCCATGTACTGCATTGGTTCAATAAGTAAAATTGTTTTCTGATATCTGCAAGGTAGGTATATGCTTACAGTAGGTAAGTAAAAGAAAACCTTCAGAATCGTTTTTATATGCTTATTTATTACTCCATGAAATACCCCTACAATCAGAAGTTCCATAATTGACCATATTTGGATTGGTCGTGAATATTAATGAGCTCTGCTCTAACGTGCACTTCTGACAGACACACACACACATTTATAATTTGTAAATACTGCATTTTGCGTCTTGACATGAGTTTGAACATGTCTTGTGCAATCTCATTACTCAGTGACGCAAAGTAAACGGTCTGTGGCTCTCGTTTAAAAATTTAAGTCCCACTTTGTGTCACTAAAAACGTTGTTGCTTATCAAATGCAGCCCAAGGTGTGCATATTAATGATCCCAGAGCAACATTTCAATCTGTGTTCTTCTGATGACGTTGCTGCTTGTTAGGACCGGATGAATGACCTAAAGTACATGCAGATGATGAGGGCATGCCATGTGAGTCACGCAACAGTCTGCTTTGTGTTCTGATTGGCCTCTTTTCTGAGTTTCACACTCATTGGATTTATATGTAAAAGAGGAAACAACCGTCTCTGGTGCTCAAGGCTGAACTCCAGTAACTATTAACTTTCAAAGTAGTAAAAACAAACACTGCGGGTCAAAGACTGCTGCTTTCCAGCTTTCTTCAAAATAAGGAAGCTGGTGATTAAATGATCACAGTATATTCAGAGTATTCAGTATTGCGTGAACAATCCCTTTATCCTTTCATGTTTTTGACCATTTTTCTTGTTCTTGTTTATCTTTTCAGGAACAAGTTGAATATGTTTTTCTGATTATCTTCACTATTGAAACATTTCTGAAGATCCTGGCGTACGGCCTCGTCATGCATCCCAGCTCATACATCCGCAACGGCTGGAATTTACTAGATTTCGTCATCGTCATTGTAGGGTAAGACACCATCATCATCACCCATCCCATGTTATTTGTCTACCATCATTTTAAACTGACTCATAATAACCCAAAATCACATCACAGCCTCGTCACCTATGATTCACTTGCATTTAAATGTCCATAGTTAATTTTTATTCAGGTTGTTCAATAGCCAACATCATTGCTCTTATTCAAAATTCTGCTGTTGTCCTGCTGTTCTCTTTACCCGGTTCATTTTCCCTATTTCGCTCGTGGATTATCTGGTCAGATCTGGCTGTCAATCCTCTCTCCAGCTCGATCGCTTGCTCTGCGTGCCTTAATCTGACCTACAGAGACTAGCTGCTATCCTTGATTTCACACACCAGAATGTGTGCGTATGTGGGAAGTGTAAATATGCATTTGATCCTCTAAAAAAAAGTCAATCCTTCATCAGTGTGGTGCCAGTTTTAAACTCATTTTCTTCCACCAATGAGTGTATTTAAAGAGTGAATGTCCCCAGAGCACTGCCTGTTCTGTCGAAATGGGACTAAACAGCTGTTCTGGGGTCACTAATGGCCAGTTGGTCAAAGTGATGGTTAATTATCTGAAGGAAGATGGCTGTTTTTGGCATTTAGCATCCTTTTTGAGTATAATTTTGAGAGCTGTTTTTAGTATTGATTAGAGATTTCGTGAAGCTCACACACAGACATACTGGATATGTTCCCAACAGACAGCATTGCGCATCATATTCCTGATGCTTCTAATACTGAGTCCATCCTAAGAGTATTTGTGTGTGCATGTGTGTGCATGAAATCACAAAAGATATCTGGGATGAGTGCCATGAATATTAGGCCCGGTCAGTTTCCAAAACGCTTCACGCTATTTGTTTGGCAATTGAAATATGCTAGTCACACGGGATAATTTGGAATCACTGTAAAGAACTGGTTTGTTTGAGTCATTTTGAATGGCAGTCAGATCAATTATGCCACACAACAGAACATGCTCATAAATTAGTCATAAATTAATTTTTAGTATCCCTAAAAAGAACTGGCTCATAAAAGTTATTTGTTTGCGAATTGGACTACACTCGTCTTACTCTGTTTATTTGATTCACTAAAAAAAAAAAAAAAAAACTCATGAGAGGCAGTGATTCAAAAATCAAACTACTGTTAAACTATGTTTTAGCAAAGATTCAGCTCATAAGAGTCATTTGTACAACAGTACTACACTACTTTTTGTTTTGTGTTTTGTTTTGTTTTGTTTTTTGTTCTGTTTTGTTTTTTGTTTTGATTTTTGTTTTTTATTTTGATTTTGTTTTGTTCTGTTCTGTTCTGTTCTGTTTTGTTTTTTGTCTTGTCTTGTTTTGTTTAGACTACACTGTTTTGTTCTGTCTTTGCTTTGCTTTGCTTTGCTTTGTTTTGCTTTGTTACGTTTCGTGTTTTGTTTTTTGTTTTTTTGTTTTGTTTCATTTGTTTTGTTTTTTGTTCTGTTTTTTGTTTTTTTTAATTTTGTTTTTGTTCTGTTCTGTTTTGTTTTTGTCTTGTCTTGTTTTATTTAGACTCCACTGTTTTGTTTTGTTTTGTTTTGTTTTGTTTTGTTTTGTTTTGTTTTGTTTTGTTTTGTTTTGTTTTGTTTTGTTTTGTTTTGTTTTGTTTTGTTTTGTTTTGTTTTGTTTTGTTTTGTTTTGCTTTGCTTTGCTTTGCTTTGTTTTGTTACGTTTCGTGTTTTGTTTTGTTTTGTTTTTTGTTTTTTGTTTTGATTCATTTGTTTTGCTTTTTTAATTTTGTTTTTGTTCTGTTCTGTTCTGTTCTGTTTTTTTGTCTTGTTTTGTTTTGTTTGCACTACACTGTATTGTTTTGTTTAATGTTCTGTTCTGTTCTGTGCTGTTCTGTTACAGTATGTGCTGTTCTGTTTTGTTTTGTTTAGACTACACTGTTTTGTTTTATTTAGTTTTTTGTTTTGTTTTGTTTTATTTTGTTCAAATAAATAAATGGCTAAAAACAGTCATTCCTTTGCAAATCAAACTTTATTGACCATACCATAAGTTTTCGAGTCAGGTCGGACTACATGATTGATGCAGTATTTATTTATTTACACAAAGATCCTTCTTGATTCATTTGGGAATCATCCAGTTGTCTGTTTTTGATTCATTTAAAAGAACAGGCAAATAAGAGTAATTCACAGAAGAATGACAAATGCTTTTGATTATCTTACAAGAACTAATTTCTTGAATGGCAATTATTTAGGAATCAAACTACAAAACAGATACAGTTTGCATATTGTCAGATTCAGCACTAAAATAGACAAAAAAACACACAGTTACAATATCAGTACCAGTTAGCCTATTTCCAATCACAGACGTTTATTTTGTGTAAAAGGAGCAAAACAAAGATGCATTTACATAAGTAACAGTAAAAAGATGGATGGAAATCCACATGCGATGGCTGACATTTTCTGCTCAAAAGTACTGTTAATTACTGTTTTTTTTTTTTTTTTTTTTGCCTTAGTAAAATAAATATGGTAAAATAATGTTGAATTTTGTCTACATCATTTCATCAACTGTAAAAAAACAGCAACATACTGCTTTTAAATACAGCAGGTTTATACTGTTAAAATTTTGACGTAAATAACAGCTATTTTCAATAGTACACACTACTCACGCTAGATGTTTTTGACTCCCTAAAAATAACAGGCTCCATAGAGTAATTTGTTCAGACTGCACTAGCCATGCTGTTGTATTGCAAATTGCAAATGTTGCACATGCAAACTGTATTTGATTCATATAAAAAAAAAATTAAAAACTACTTGTAAGATTAATATATTTATGAATCTGACTTCAATGGTTTTGCTATTTGTGTTTGATTCATAAATAAAACCGGTAAGAACCATTGGTTCATGAATCTGACTTCATATGCTATTTGGGTTTGCTACACTAAAGTGCAACTTTTAAGAGTTATTTGTTCATGAGTCAGACTACTACATTGGTTATGCTGTTTGTGTATAATTTCACACAAAAATCAACATGTAAGAGTCCTTTGTTCATGAATCTGACTTCACAGGGTATGTTATTTGTGTTTGATTCAATAAAAAATCTTGTAAGAGTCATTTATTAATTCATCTCAATTCCCCTGTTATGTTTATTGTGTTTGATTTACACCAAAATGACCCTGAATCATGAATCTAGACTAGACTGGTTGTGCTAATTCTACATTATTCACAAAAAAACTAATAAGAGTAAATTGTTTATTAATCTGACTTCACTAGTTAAGTTTTTTGGGTTTGAGTCGCTAAAAATAAAAGTAAGAATCAATTTTAGCAATCAGACTAAACTAATTTGTGTTTTGCAGGTTGTTCAGTGTGGTATTAGAAACTGTTACTCACAAATCCGGTGAAACGACTTCCCACACGCCAGGGAAACCTGGAGGTCTGGATGTCAAAGCCCTCAGAGCCTTCAGAGTTTTACGACCCCTCCGACTGGTTTCAGGAGTGCCCAGTAAGTTTGTGTTTCTAATAAAAATAAAAATAAAACATTTGAGAAATATGCTCTGGTTTAATCTGCTGAAGATTGCAATTCAACAATGCTGTTTCATCTTGTAGATGTATAATAAGAGAGAGAAAACCATAATGGGGATTTTGTATAGAGTAATGAGATTGTGTGTAATCAGTGTTGAATTATAATATTATTTCAATAGATGTGGTATATTCTGAACATCATTGAGCATCTTTTGACACATTTGCAGTAGTTTTACACTGTTTTTACATTAGAGTAACAAGGCTTTGAATCCCTGACTGGTTAACTATATGGCCATTGATTGCATGTGGCTTTACAATAGTACTATGTTAGCTTCACACGGTGCTGTCCGTGGTGCTGAAAACACAATTCTATTAACTACTGTACAACAGAGCTCAGTACAAAAACTGGTAAAAGGTGGTGAAGGTGCTGTGTATCTTGTAAATGTTGTGTGTCTTGTAATATAGGGTAACCATTGACTTTATCGCAGTACTTTTTGAAGCTTTGGTGAGGCTCTTTTCTGCCCGTCGGCTTGTATGATGGTATCTAGCCCTCATGTGCTTGCCTGGACGTTAATCCTTCCTGTTTTCCCAGTGAGACGAGATGACATTGAACGAGGACACGTTACATTTACTGGAAAACACACACAAAAATTCCTTACTCTTTGCCAATGCTCTGTTCAGTTATGTGGCTGATGTTGTATTTATTACAGTAAATCGATTGTGGTGTCAGTTAAGCAATTAGTCAGTCTGTTATGTGAAGGGGGACACGGAAGTGCAGTTTCAAACGCAGGCTTATTAAACAGAGATGGTCAGGCAAGCAATGGTTAACACAGAAGCAAACTGATGTATTCAGGCAATCTAGAGTCATGGTCAGTAAACAGACGGATGGTCAAAAGGCAGGCAGCAGACAACATAAACAAACAAACAAGGCGAGTGTCAAAAACACAGCAAAGCAAGGCAAGGAAAACGCATCGTAATGTTTATAAAACTGTTTAACAAGACTTAGCACTGATGTGTGTGTGTGTGTGTGTGTGTGTGTGTTTGCATGTGCTGTTTGAATAGTTCTGTAATCAGTCCATGAGCAGCTTCAGCTGCGAGTGTTTGCAATCAGACAGTATTAGGAACCGGTGTGTGTGTGCAGTGCATGACTGGATCTTGCAGTCCATAAAATGGGGGATTTATTGTTCTATGCGATCTGTGCATTCACTAGTGGCTGGAAGCCGCTTGATTGCTGGTGATCATAACACAGTGAGTCTCATTTAAGCGAAATGCTTACAAAATTACAAAAGTATTTTGTTAGTCGCTTTGGATAAAAGCGTCTGCTTAATGATTAAATGTAAATGTAAAATTGATGACAATTGATGAATTTGTGTTTTCTGATTGTGTCATTGATTAAAAAAAGACAAAAGATTATTCAATTTATATAGTTTTTTACTAAAAGCTAAAATTATACCACTGTTCTTTTTGTAAAACAATATATATTTATTTTTCAAAAGTGACAATGAAAATATATTGCAGCATTTTGTTTATATGAACTCTCACTTCATCAAAGAATTTCACAAATGCACAAATAAAATGGAATGCATTTTTACATCATTTTTGATGTACAGAAAGGTCAAATTAACTGCATTTATTTGAAATTGAAACCAGTCTGGTTGAATTAGTTTAATGCATTCTTGCTTATTAAATGTATTAGTTGCGTCTTTAAAAATGTTTTAACCCTGACATACTGTACTTATTCTGATCCCAATGACCTGGAAAAAGCTTAACTATCAATTACTTTGAATTGTTTCCAAATGATTACTTTTTTAAACATCTCGATTTACTTTGATTATGTATTTTTGCAATCATAAAAGTATTAATTTAAATAGTTTATTTAAATTTGGAAATGGAAAGATGCAAATATCTTACCGCCTTGCAATTATAAGGTTCTATCTGCGTTCTTAATGATTTTGAGATATTGAGCTTCAAAGTTTTTGCATTCCATATAGCAAACAGTATGTGTTTTTTTTAAATAAAAAGTATAAAAATGTAAACAACTTGTAAAAAACATCCCATAATGCAAATAGGTTGTCATTTAATAAGAATATGTCAATAACTCAATTTTGACAAAAATGTCAGATAGAACCTTATAATTCTAAGGTGACAATCTATCTACTCTACCTGAAGTCTTGTTGTCAATCCCAGTTGTAAGAGCAACAAATAATAACTTGATTTCTAGTTGATCATTTGGAAAAGTGGCAGAAGGTAGATTTTTCCAGTGAATCATCTGTTGAACTGCACCCCAATCATCACAAATACTGCAGAAGATCTATTGAAACCTGCGTGAACTCAAGATTCTCACAGATATCAGTTAAGTTTGATAAAGGAAAAATCATGGTTCAGGGTTACATTTAGTATGGAAGTGTGCAAGAGATCTGCAGAGTGGATGGCAACATCAACAGCCTGAGGTATCAAGACATTTGTGCTGCCCATTACAAACCACAGGAGAGGAGGGCAAATTCTTCAGCAGGATAGCGCTCCTTCTCATACTTCAGCCTCCACATCAAAGTTCCTGAAAGCAAAGAAGGTCAAAGTGCTCCAGGATTGCAGCCCAGAACATGAACATGAACATTATTGAGCATGTCTGGGGTAAGATGAAGGAGGAGGCATTGAAGATGAATCCAAAGAATCTTGATGAACTCTGGGAGTCCTGCAAGAACACTTTCTTTGCCATTCCAGATGACTTTATTAATCAGTTATTTGAGTTATTGCAGAGATGTATGGATGCAGTCTTTCAAGCTCATGAGAGTCATATACATTCATTCATTCATTTTCTTGTTGGCTTAGTCCCTTTATTAATCAGGGGTCGCCACAGCGGAATGAACCACCAACTTATTCAGCAAGTTTTTTACGCAGCGAATGCCCTTCCAGCCGCAACCCATCTCTGGGAAACATCCACACACATTCACACACACACTACGGACAATTTAGCCTACCCAATTCACCTGTACCGCATGTCTTTGGACTGTGGGGGAAACCGGAGCACCCGGAGGAAACCCACGCGAAGGCAGGGAGAACATGCAAACTCCACACAGAAACGCCAACTGAGCCGAGGTTTGAACCAGCGACCTTCTTGCTGTGAGGCGACAGCACTACCTACTGCGCCACTGCCTCGCCTAAGTCATAGACTTTATATTCTATACTGTACATTTTTTCTATTAAGTGACAAGACTTTTGTACGAGCAAAGTCAGACCTTACTGTCCTAATTAAATAAATAAAAATCAAGACATGATCATATTATAATTTCGTAAAGTTAGATTAATCTAGAGGCCTTTACTTTTCATATAAGTCACTTCTGATACCAAATGATCAACTAGAAGTCAAGTTTTTATTTGTTGTTCCTAAAACTTGGATAGGCAAGACTTTTGACCAAAAAAAGTTTCCTAATTTCCACAAAATATTGGTTTTGTGTTACAGATTGTGCACCAATATAAAAGCCATTATTTCTGTGCTTTCTCTGTGTGTGTGTGTGTCTGTGTGTGTGTTTGCAGGCCTACAGATTGTGTTAAACTCCATCATGAAGGCGATGGTTCCCCTGTTGCACATTTCTTTGCTTGTCCTCTTTGTCATCATCATCTACGCCATCATTGGACTGGAGCTCTTCATAGGACGAATGCATCGCACCTGCTTTTTTATAGGCACAGGTAACCGCACACACTCACATAAAAGATGAATATATGTCTTTTGTCATTCTCTGTCATTCTCCATCTGCCTCTCTCTTCTGTTTCTTAGATAATTATGCAGATGATGATCCTCTGCCCTGTGCGTTTGCGGGTCATGGTCGCCAGTGTTATGTCAATGGCTCTGAGTGCAGGGGAAAGTGGGAAGGGCCGAACGGTGGCATCACAAACTTTGATAACTTCTTCTTTGCCATGTTAACAGTATTCCAGTGCATCACAATGGAGGGCTGGACAGACGTCTTGTACTGGGTAAGCTACTGTATGCAGTGTTTTCATAGATTGCGACTGTTTTTCTTTAGTAGAACGTTAAAGAAGACTTTAAGCTGAAACTAATTTTATTAATTATTATTTACTAATTTTATGAATAACTGAAGTTTATGTTATATAGTTAACATTATATGCAAATGTTATTCATTTTACTGCAAGTGTGCTAGTAGCCATTGACTGTAACCTTAATTTTAGCTAATAATGGATTTCTTCTACTAAAGATTCTATAGTTGAGTGAATTGTGTGTGACACAGATACAATTATGTTTGTCTTTGTGTTTATTTGTGCAGATGAATGATGCAATTGGCTTTGAGCTACCATGGGTTTACTTTGTCAGTCTGGTCATCTTTGGATCCTTCTTCGTTCTCAATCTTGTGTTGGGTGTGTTGAGCGGGTGAGTTCAAATGAGCACGCTTCATATATAAGTTCGTATTAGGGCTGCACAATGTATTGTTTCAGCATCGATGTCACAATGTGTGCATGATGTATTACTGTATGTTAAGCCCAGTTGACTAGCAGCCACAGAACACACGTGATTTGTTGAGTCTTTGCAGATTTTAACCATAATAGAGTGAAATTATCATTAGCATGCGTTTTTCAGGCCTGTGACTGAGCTTTTTAAGGGAGTTTAAATCATTTTGCTACAAGAAATTATGGATTTGGAAGTGTAAAAACAATTAATTTTATTTAATTACTTTTAGGATGAAGACTATACAGGGTTATTTTACATTTGCACTGGGGAAAAATGCTTTTCAGAGCGACACAATGGCTCAGTGGTTAGCACTGTTGCCTCACAGCAAGAAGATTGCTGGTTTGAGTCCTGGCTGGGTCAGTTGGCATTTCTGTGTGGAGTTTGCATGTTCTCCCTGTGTTCGTGTGGGTTTCCTCCAGGTGCTCCAGTTTCCCCACACAGTCCAAAGACAAGCTGAATAAGTGAATTAGGTCAAACAAAAATTGGCCGTAGTGTATGAGTGTGTGTGTGAATGTGTATATGGGTGTTTCCCAGTACTGGGTTGTAGCTGGAAGGGTATCCGGTGTGTAAAACTTTCATTCCGCTGTGGTGACCCCTGATAAATAAGGGATTAAGCCGAAGGAAAATGAAAAAAAAAAAGCTTTTTTATACTTGGATTTTTGGTTTATTTGCAGTCCATATATATATATATAAGTTTCATAATAATTGATAATTTTCAAACCTAAAACAACATTATTTTACTCACCCCCTTGCAGATTATTTTTCTTGTTTTAGGAAAAAATACATAAATTTTTTTATTTCTGAAAACAAAACAATCATTTTGCTTGTCAGAAAAATATTTCTTGATTTTAAAATGTAAGTACATTTTTATATTAAAAAAAACAACAACTCAAAACCATCTGGTGAATATAATATAATATATATAAATAAAATATGAATTCATATTTGAACATTTGTAGGTGTCATTTATACAGTACTGAATATTGTTTTAATGGGAAAATAATGGAAAAAAGCAAATTTATTTCAACATTTTGTCCCTACCACTATATGAAATATATAAAGCAGCTTTTATTATATTCACCATATAAATTCATTAAATTTGGCGTTGTTACAGTACTGTCAAGCTGCACTGTTCAATCTAAAGGATAATTTTCGCTAATATATTGTATTTGATGATATTAGGAGCAAAGTACAACTAGAATTTTCATTCATTCATTCATTCATTCATTCATTCATTCATTCATTTATTCATTTATTCATTCATTCATTCATTTCTTTTCAGCTTAGTCCCTTTCCCAGGATTCTCTTGTACATAAAATAAAAATGTACATTTGAAATAAAGTAGCAGTAAACAGTTGTGGTCAGTAAGTTTGTAGTCTTTTATCCTCCCAGAGGCTGGATTTATTTTAATCACAATAAAGTAAAAATGTTTTCTGCTTTAATGTATTTAAATTTTTTTTTTTTTACATTTTGTAGCTGCCATCTAGTCAAGAATTATCTTAAGGATTCAATATTCTCAAATAAAAACTGAAATTTTAGAAAAATAAGGATATTATCATCAATCGTTTGACTTTTTAATTATGAAACAATTGTCATATATTAATTGTCTCTTTAATCTCTTTTCAAAGTTAAACTGATGTTTTGAGCTGGAATTTGAGCCTTCTGTGAATTTTAAACCCTACATACCTAATTTGATTGGACCTCAGTAATATTAACATTGAAAAACACTTTTAAACATCTAAGGCTGTCCTGCCTAAAACTGTAACTTTTAATCATTTTTGTGATCATAACAACAAGCAGATTACACTGTGATGGAGTACAGTTTTAATATTGGGGCCAGACAATTTGGTCATTTTTAATTGAGGACAATACTTTGCTAATTCTGATCCTTAATATTTACGAGCTAAGCCTTTGTTCTTCACAACATCATAACCTGTGCATGTCTGTGTGAGTGATTTTGTTTAACAGAAGACATGAGTAGATATTAGATGTTAATGTTTTTATACTCACCTGACTGGATGTTAAGAGCAGCAGGCCTCTGTTAAACAGAGTGTGAAAGTGCGGAGTGTGTGTTTGTGCACACGTGCGTTTGCTTTGCTCGTCTGACAGGCCGTGCTTGTGTGTAGAGAATTCTCCAAGGAGAGAGAGAAGGCGAAGGCGCGTGGAGATTTCCAGAAGCTCAGAGAGAAGCAGCAGATGGAGGAGGATCTGTGTGGATACATGGACTGGATCACTCAGGCTGAGGATATCGATGAGTTTGATGAGGATGGAAACAGACGTGAGAGATTTCTCCTCTTTTCAAGTCCTCAATACTAGTTGTTTATTTTGGAAACCTGTTTGACATACAAACTCATATACAGTTGAAGTCAGAGAGAAGATTTTTTCAACACATTTCTAAACAATCGTTTTAATAACTCATTTCTAATAACTGTTTTATTTGATCTTTGCAATGATGACAGCACATAATATTTTACTAATTAGGTTAACTAGGCAGGTTAGGGTGATTAGGCAAGTTATTGTATAACGATGGTTTGTTCTGTAGACTATCAAAAATATAGCTTAAAGAGGCTAATAATTTTGACCTTAAAAAGGTTTGTAAAAAATTACAAACTGTTTTATTCTTGGCAAAATAAAACAAATAAGACTTTCTCTAGAAGAAAAAATATTATCAGACATACTGTGAAAATCTCCTTGCTCTGTTAAACATCATTTGGGAAATATTGAAAAAAGAAGAAGAAAAAAATCAAAGGGGAGCTAATAATTCTGACTTCAACTGTATGTATATATATATTTATATATAGAATTTTTTTTTTTTTTTTGCTAAAGAAAATTAAATCTTTTACAAAACTACAATGCTGAGTTTAAATTAGAAATAAAGAGCTCTTGAAAAAATGAAGAATCGAATCCACAAATACTTTTTATTGCCATAATATATTTAAATTTTACAATATTTACATTTTATACATTTTACATTTACAAATAATACAAAATAAAAGGATATATATGTAAAACTAAACAAAAAATAAACAAACAAAAATAAATAAATAAATAGTTAAAAAATGCCCCTTATTTGGTTTATGGTAATCTATTCGAAAGTGATCATTATTATCAAGGCAAGGCAAGGCAAGTTTATTTATATAGCACATTTCATACACAGTGGCAATTCAAAGTGCTTTACATAAACAAGAATAAAAAAGACAAATTTAAGAACATAAAAAACAAACAATAAAAATGATTAAAAACAGATTAAAATGAGTTAAAACAGGTTATAAAAGAATGAAAAAGAAAAACATAATAGTATGATTTGTCGGATGTAGCACAGTGCTCATTCAGTAAAGGCACAGCTAATCAGATGTATTTTCAGTCTCAATTTGAATGTGCCTAATTATCATACTGAATACAGTGTACAGCAAATATACAGAGTGAAGAGTGCATCATTTGAGAACTGTAAGACTGGAACTATATTGTCCACATAAAAATTATTCATCAACTTCTTCCTCTGGTAATTTCACACCTTCGATATATCTGATGAAGGGACTCCATATATTTTCAAATACATGCTGTTTAGCTTTTAGTATGCAAGTTTTTTTTTCTTATGGCAGGCTTGAAAAAATCTGTCTTATCCATTGAGTTGTGTTTGGTTTTTGCGTCTTTGTCCGAAGCAAAGCTACACATTTTTTGGCATAAAGCAAGCTGAGGTCTATAAATACTTGTTTGCTTTCACTATAGTTTGAATTCTCTGGGTATAAGCCCAGCAAAAAAAAGCTTTGAGTCGTGGAGGTTTTGCTTTAAAATGATCTTTTCACTTATGACTCTATCTCTTCCCAAAATAATTTATCTTCCAAACATTTTGTGCAAATATTGGGTATGTTTTTAATTATATTTATTTAATTCTACTGGTGTTACATTTGTCCGCATTATCCATTATATTGTATAAGTTTAAGACGTGAATTTATAGACATAGTATGAGCCTTAGTACAGGCTTTTTTCCAGTTCTCATCTGAAACTTCAGACTGTAAATCTTCCTTCCATGCATTCAACCTACCACAAATACATTTGAATCAAAACAAATTATTGCACCTATTAATCTCAGATCCAGAAAACTAATAATAACTATCAAGTGGTCTCTTATATTGTAGTTATCATTTTTCCACACAAACAGAAGCTAAATATTCTCATTTCTCCACAATTATGTGTAAGATGATGAACTCTGTCAAACATCTTCAATTTTTGTCCTCCAACTAACCTGCTTTCTTTTTTTTCTCCCTCTGGATCTTTGATCTCCCCTCAGGTGTGACTTTGCGTGACCTCGCTGATAAGAAGAGGGGGAAATTCGGCTGGTTCAGCCACTCGAACGAAACCCACGGTACGGCCAATAAGAACGAGCCGCACGACCCCTTCACCCCCTCCACTGCTCTATATATAGACCCCCTCAACATCGTCTGGTCTAATTGTATAATTTACATCTGGGGCTAGAAATCACATCTCTCCATTGGACCCATATTAAGTGCTTTGACCCTATTTCAGAAAAATTGCTTTTCTCCAAAACTGTGTCAAACTGTGTGGCCGACATTATTCTTTCTCTTTTTCTCTCTTCTGTCTCTGTGTATCTGTCGCTTTTTTTTTCTTTTCGTTTGCTATAGCAAGCCTTCCAGCCAGTGAAACAGCTTCGGAAAACACTGAAAACATAGATGAAGAACACACAGATTGTTGTGCTGCGTGCTGGTAAATCACACACACACACAAACACACACACAAACACCCAGCAACTATAATTAGAAACAACAAAATGCGCTACATTTGTCATTGTGTTGTCCTGCTGGCTTACTAATGGAAGTTGTTATCAGCCGTAATGGAGTGTCATCCCTTAATTTCTCATTATGTGCTCTTTTTCTTTATTTCTTTGTGCTCTCGCTAGTCAGTTCATTACTCTGGGCTTCTTGGGCTGGCTTTGTTTCAGTATCTGAACTGGATCTTTGTTCACGATGCATCAGAGTGCACAGTTTGGTGTTGTGCTTGTCTTTGACCTCATTGTCATTTTTTGTTTTGTTTTGTTCAATGTTCGGTGACTTCAGCGCTCGCATTATGAAGATCCCATGCTGGTGAGTCTTTGTGAGGAGAAATACGTTGATCATTGTAGACTTCTTAGATAAATACACTTTACTTTTTGAAAATACACTTCATCATACATTTTTATTTCTTTAATAGTGCACAAATCTAGCGAAATTAATGAAAATGTGATAAAGAAAATGAATACTTGTGCTTAAAAGTTAACCTGTTCACTAAGTGTTTTCTGCAAAAATATTTTTGTTGTCTTAAAGGGGACCAATTATGTGAAAATCATTTTTATACAGGGTTTAATATTGCAACAGTGTGTGAATATAGCCAGTCTCTAATGGTAAAAATTATCTAAAAATGGTTAAAAAAAAAAAAAAAACAGTCTGCAGAAACACTTTGATTGACATTCTCTCTTTGTACATGCCATATGAAGTGAAAAGTTTCACCCATGCTGTTTTGAATCTGCCACTATGCTGATGCATAGGCGTTTGTAGCTCCGCCCTCTTTTCACCAAAACAACACAATTTGGATTAAAGCCTCAAAAGGGCTGTCACGAAAACTGGTGCATTAGACAGGCTTGAGAGGTGCAGCAAATGTTTATTGAAAATAAAGCAGGAACAAAACAAAGGGCAAAAAAAAAAGAGCAGAAAACTAAAACTCAGAGACCAGCCACAACTCAGCTACCACATTTTACAACAGATTAACACTCACTGAAATATAAGGGCTAATTATACAGGTGGCAACAATTAGGCTTATCAAATGGATGAGGTAAAAAGGGGAGGAGACTGAGGCTGTTTTTCAATTCCAAGAACGCAGAGAATAAACTTACGTTCTTGTGGAGAACGGTCTTGCCAGGTCATCTCGGAAGAACGAACTCGGGAGACCATGAGAACACAGAACGCGTCCTCTAAGAAATGAGATGCTGCTTACTTACTGATGGTCACATGACCTTCACACGTTTTTAATGGAAAATTATTTAAACATTTCAGCATTCATACAGCGAGTTATTGTTTTGCCTTTTTCAAAATATATACTCTACATAAAGAATTTACAAATATACACTGCACAATATAATTAAAACAGATTTTACTAGGAAACATTTTTAATGTGTTTATTCCTTTATTAAGATTTTCATGTTTATGTTTAAATTTACTGTTTCATTTGGGGAAGCTCCTGACTGGTAAAAAAGTTTTATCTCTGAAATTTATTATTAAATCTATATAAAATGCTGTGCTTCCCACCTCCAGTCACAATGACTTCTGGGACTTCTAGAGTGAGTCTGCATCAGTGCGTTCTTGATATCAAAAACACATCCGGGAAGTTTCACATGTCCTCCATTCTTGAGGTCTTGAGTATTGGAATTAAACTTTGGCAGATGATGATGACACGAGAACACGAGGACATTGAGAAATAGCCAATGACTCAAAAGGAAAACCGACAGGGTTAGAATAAGCAAAGAATAATAGACACACTTAACAAAACAAGGTCAGACACATACAAAGACAGGGCTGGGACTTTAACAGACAGTTTCAAAGAGTTACAAAAATTAATTTTTGGCATTTTAAGCTGAAATTTCACATACTCACTTTAGAGATATCAGTTACTTATTTTACATTTTGTAAAAAGTGGCATAATAGGTCCTCTTTAGAGATATTTTATAAATATCTTAGAAAAATATATATATAAATATAAAAATAATAATATAATATAATATAATATAATATAATATAATATAATATAATATAATATAATATAATATAATATAATATAATATAATATAAAATTACATTGTTGGAAAGAAATATGGATTTTATTTTTCATATGTTTATATGCTTTGTGCTAATTTTGCTTTCTTGATGCTAATTGAATTATAAAACCCACTGTAAATAATATAATAATGTAACAATATAAATAATATAACAATGGTATATGCAGTGATTACTACATTATTGGTTTGTTTTGTTTTTTTAGCCGTGCCCTGCGTCGCTGGAACCGCTGCATCCGGAGAAACTGTCGTACGGCAGTGAAATCTGTGACATTTTATTGGCTGGTGCTGATCCTGGTCTTCCTCAACACAGCTCTCAGTGCTTCAGAGCATTACAACCAACCAGAATGGCTCACAGACGTTCAGGGTATAAAGCTGTTACCAAACATCACCTTACTGACACATCATGTGTACTGGCCCACAGCGTCAGCCACACTTTTATTTATGGACATCTGTTAGCTGATGTGTTGTCAAGGTGTCCATCAAGGTGTTACCGGTGACAAAAAACATTGAGCAGGGATCATATCTGTTTCTCTCCTTCTCTGTTTCTCACAGACATCGCCAATAAGGTTCTACTCTCGTTGTTCACGGTGGAGATGCTGTTGAAAATGTACAGTCTGGGGTTGCAGGTTTATTTCGTCGCGTTTTTCAACCGTTTTGACTGTTTTGTCGTGTGTGGTGGGATTCTGGAGACGGTTCTGGTGGAGATGGAAATCATGCCGCCTCTTGGCATCTCAGTGTTACGCTGCGTTCGCCTGCTTCGAATCTTCAAAGTCACACGGTACTCGAGCCACTTTTATTCACACAGTGTGATTTAAATGAGCTTTCTATTGTTTACATGACCCTCTTTTTTTTAGATTTTCTTGGCAGAAAACGTTAAGCATCAAAAAGTAAATGAAGAATATAATTTCAATTTATAAACGTAAAAAAAAAAAGTGATATAGCTTTTTGTTTGAATTCATTTTAATATGCTTATTGTGTAACACTTGTATATCTTTGTTATTGCCTTTACCTGGATGGTTGACCTCAACATTTTTATTTACTCATTGTTTATTTTCCCTCAAGTGCTTCTAAACATTTATGAGTTCCTTTCTTTTGTTGAACACCGAAGAAGCTCTTTTGAAAGAAATAAAGAAAGCAGAATTCCTGGAACCATTGATTTACTGTTAAAGTTATGTTAAAGTTTTAAAGTTAATAAAGTTAACTGTTAACGTTAATGAGTTATTAAAACCCCTGAATTATTAGCCCCCCTGTTTATTTTTCCCCTTTTTTCAACACACAATTTTTAGTTTCATTTACTCTGTTCTAATAACTGACTTATTTTATGTTTTATATTTTATGCCATGATGACAGTGAATAATATTTTACTAGATATTTTTCAAGACATTTCTATACAGCTTAAAGTGACATTTAAAAGCTTAACTCGGTTAATTAGGTTAACTAGGCAGGATAGGGTTAATTTTTTAGCAGACATACTTTGAAAATTTCCTTACTCTGTTAAACATTGTTTGGGAAATATTTAAAAAAGAAAAATTCAAAGGGGGTTTAATAATTCTGACTTTAACTGTATATAATAGGAAAAACAACTACTATGGAAATCAATGATTAGCAGTTTCCATTATCTTACAAAATATCTTCTGAAGAAGGGAACTCATAAAGAACAAGTGAAGGGTGAGTCAATGATGACAGCATTTTCAGTTTTGGGTGAACAATCCCTTTTAGTAGTTACACATATGTTTGTTTGTTTGTTTGTTTTTTTTTTTTTTAAGATTCACTCAGATTCTCTATTCAGAATATTAATTGACCTTTGTTTGACCCAAAATTGATATTGGCTGAATTTGTTTATTAGTCCAGTCAACATTAGCCATTTTGAATGTTGATTAGGTTAGAAAATAACCCTTAATTTAGTATTTTTTTATTATAAGTATTTAAGTATTTTTGCAGTAACACTTTACAATGCAGTGACACTTTATCTATTATTAAATCCTTAACTTATTCACAGATAATTGTGAGTTAATATATAACTCATGAACAACAACTGTTTATCAACAATGATGGCATCAACAACAAATAAACATTCAATATGATTCCTATAATGAACTGTTAATAGTTAAGTGTGTAGTAATTTCTTATTAACTAATAGTGTAAATAAATATTTAAATTAACTAATTGTGTAAATTTATGTTTTGATGCTCTTTTTAGTCATCATAATGCATGAAGACTTCCACTTTTAACAATAACAGAATATATATATGCTAATATCTGGAATTAGTAATATTTTTCTTACACAAAAAGTGTGTATGCCTTTTATAGTACATGCACCAATGGGCATAGAAAACCCCTTGTATGATTTCCTTTCTTTAACTAATTTATAGTATTTGGAAGTTCACCTCTGTGTTTATTTGTGTGTTGTTAATAATGTTGTTTATGTCCTCACTTCTCGGCTCTGCTAAATCTTGCTCCACTATTCTTCTTCAGGCACTGGACAGCTCTGTCCAATCTGGTGGCCTCGCTGCTCAACTCAATGAAGTCTATTGCCTCCCTGCTGCTGCTGCTCTTCCTCTTCCTCATAATCTTCGCTCTGCTTGGCATGCAGCTGTTTGGAGGGAAGTTTAATTTTGACGAGACTCAGACCAAGAGGAGCACATTTGATTCCTTTCCTCAGGCCCTGCTCACCTGCTTTCAGGTAATAAAACACCCCGTAACATTGAAACTGTCACAATAATGCACTGTCTTAAAGCCTCTCTATATTCAGCTTCATGTCAATATATAAAACAGTATATCAGAATTTTAAACAGACAGGACTTTTTTGTATATATGCGTTTATTACATTTTTGCTTTTACAAAAAAATAAAATAAATAAATAAATAAAATAACATCCTTAGAAAATAATGATGATCCAGTGACAACAACAGTTAAACAAATGACAAAAAAAAAAACAAACAAACAAGAAGATACAGCTCACATACACAAATAGGGCTTTACAGGTGCACATATACATACATGGAAGTTTAGAAGATCTGGAGAACTAAAAGAATGTTGAAGTATTAATAGTATGTGTAAAACAATCAACAAAATGAACCATATCCTCTTGTCAGGATAGAAGCAATATCAAAATCAAGATATGTCAGGAAAGGTTCCTCCACTTTTATCATGCACAATACAGGTCAGATAATCTAAGGACGTGTATTCAAAAATAGTTCAGTACATCCTAACATAGGGAGCCTTATCTGAGATCCATTGTAAAAGTATATATTTTATTTCATTAAAAATAAAAAAATCGAAAAGCCTCATTTTGTACTTATTAAGACTTACGGGAGGGGACTTTCCTAACAGATAAGATGCTAACTGACAGGACTTTAAAACACAATTACATGTTATTCTTGTAGTTTCTGGAGTAACCAATGTAACCAATTTAGCTTCATTTACATTAAGGGTTTTATTTACATTGAGACACATCACTCTTAATTTAAAGAAACACACTTGAAAGCAGTGTGTTTATGTTTCCATTTAAAAAGCTATATTTATAATACAATATTTATGATAGATTTATGATTTGTGAGACATCTTACACTAAAACCTCAAAAGGTACACCTGAGGATTATAGTTTTTACATTATAATAATGTAAAAAGTATAGGACAGCTTTAAATAATTTTTTTGCTTTATCCAAATGTGTCAATTTATATTCAGTAAATATAAAAAAATCAAATACATTTTTAAACAATGTTTTTAAAAAAAAACATTTCACAACACTTTTCACAGAACGGTTACAGAAATACATTTTCCACCTTTACAATATAACACATTGTTTTCTCCAATTTTCACACAATACCTTTGTAATCACTTAAAAGTTCCTTTAATTTCCTTTAAGTTCCTTAAGGAACATTGTATGTACCACCGTGTACCTTTTTTCTGAGAGTGTAGAAACGAAACATACTATGGAGGTCAATGGCTGTTGCTTTTCCAACATTCTTTAAATATATATATTTTTTTCTTTTGGGAACACAAAGAACATATTTGAAAGATTTTAGGTTTAAAACAAGTTGAAGGTGAATAAATTGAAGACATACTGTAGGTAGAAGATTCGTGGAAAATATTTAGTTTGGAACAAGTGGAAGGTAAATAAATGATGACAAAATGAAGGTTTTTGCTCCAGAGTTTGCTTTTCTCACTACAGATCCTAACAGGTGAAGACTGGAATGTAGTGATGTATGATGGCATCATGGCATACGGTGGACCGGTTTTCCCTGGAATGATCGTCTGTCTATACTTTGTGATTTTGTTCATCTGTGGTAACTGTATCCTTTGCCTTTGAAACCAGCTCGCTTGCTAATTTGGTGACCATTAATTGTGTTTATGTCATTTCAGCAATGAAGCACCAGCAGTTATACTGTTGAAATCAGAATTATTAGCCCACCTGAAATATTAGCCGCCACCCCCCTAATATATTGCCTAAAGGGGCTAATTCAAAACTGCTTTTAGCTAAAATAAAACAAATAAGACTTTCTCCAGAAGAAAAAATATTATCAGACATACTGTGAAAAATGCCTTGCCCTGTTAAACATCATTTGGGAAATATAAAAAATAAATAAATAAATAAATCAAAGGGGGACTAATAATTCAGAATTTAACTGTATATTTATTTCAATTTATGGATTTTACTTGGTTTTTAAAAGGACAATTAATTGCATTATAAGAATGGATTATTTTTAAGGATCAAAAATTAAAGGTGAAATACAGCTTAAAATTTCTTTACATTTGAATTAACATGTCCTCAAGTCCTTTTGGGGGGGGGGTTTATTTGTTATTCCTTAATCTGTTTTTGATCAGATATTCTGCTGAATGTCTTCTTGGCCATCGCTGTTGACAACTTAGCAGGAGGAGATGGAGACAACAAGAAAAATGAGTGGGTTTTTAAATCGTATCAAATAATATTATATTATATTATATTATATTATATTATATTATATTATATTATATTATATTATATTATATTATATTATATTATATTATATTATATTATGTTATGTTATGTTATATTATATTATATTATATTATATTATATTATATTATGTTATGTTATGTTATGTTATGTTATATTATATTATATTATATTATATTATATTATATTATATTATTTGTGTTTATAGTAAGTGCCATGAAAGAGTCCAACATTTTAAAAGCATTTCAGCAAAGCAAAAACCAATTAGTTTTTTTTTTCTCAACATTTTACTGAAAATTTTCTTCTATTTTTTTACTGAAGTTGGCTATTCTATTATTTTTATGTTAAATAAAAACTGATTAAAAAACTGTTTATAATTGTGTACTTATAAGCACTTACTTTATATCAACACACAAAGATTATGACCTGTGTTCTATTGATCCTGACAGAGAAAAAAAAGAGGGTGAAGCAGAACCAGCAGAAGAAGAGAATGGAGAGGTGAAGGTATGCAAATCAAACTCTTCTGTTGTCCCTGTTGTTGAATAATACTGAATATCAGTCGCATTGAGATGGTGTGTTTTAACAGGTGGACATGGATGAAGAGTACGAGGAGGAAGAGGAGCCTGAGGAGGGAGATGATGAAGGTAAAGTCAGCAGAAGTTTGACGCCATATTATGAAGGGTTTTATGGTGATTCAGCAGACATTTGCGACCATAATTAGTCATGTCATGGCACACATTCATTGCACTAACAGTCCCTCTGGAGTGTCCCGAGGTTTGGGTTGTCAACTCAAGGGTACAGTGCTGATAGAGCTAGATTGTGATCTCATTAACTCTATTTCTCTGTATTTCTTTCTGTCCATCTTTCCTCTGGAAGAAGGGAAAATTCAGCTCAATGTTGCTGACTTCGCTCCTCCTAAAGAGAAGATTCTTCCTATCCCAGAGGGCAGTGCGTTCTTCTGCCTCAGCAAGACCAACCCGTGAGTGTGCACTTTAAAGCACACGCTACACACACACTTGTCCATCTGAAGAGACAGTTTACCCTCAAAATTAAATTCTGTCATCATTTATTCATGTCATTCCAAACCCGAATGGCTTTCCTCTGTAAGAAAAGACCGTAAATTGGAAATTAATAGTCATCAAATGTATTTGGTTAGGAGCATTCTGCAGAAGGAAAAAGTCATACTGGTCTGGAACAACTTGTGTGAGTGAATAATAAGAGGAATTATTTCTTTATTAATATGTACACTCTGTAAAAAGTTCTGGGTTCCACACAATTTCTTCATGTTGTCCCAACACAAATCGATTAAGTTAACTTTGTTTTTGCAAATTTAAGTGGATTTAACATAAAACAATTTAGTTGTCCCTCAAAACAACTTAAGAATTGTGTTGTTTTAACTAATTTTAGATTAGTTTCAACAAGCAGCAAAAGTCATTTTTGAGTGTATTATGCTGTTATTGCATTGTTAAAATGTTAGTTAATTAAAAAACCCCTGTTATGCTTTATAAAATCCCATCCGCCGCACACTGCTTGTGTTTGAAGGGAAGGGCGGGTTCAAGTTTTCTCAGTTATGGTGGCTCATATATGGCAATGACGACTTCAATATGAAATGGCTACATATTTGGAACTCTGAGTCAACCTTTCTTTTTGAGTATCAGTAGTTTTTAACAGATTTAAACCTCAGCTTGACATTTTTGTAATTTTGTAATTTTCAAAAACCCATTATAGGGGCTTTTTAACAGTTGTCAGTAACAAAATTTTATTTAATTGTTGACATTTTTTGTCCTTTAAAAATATTTATTGCATAGGAAATAATATAATTAGAAAATAAATCCACGAGTATTGAAAAGTTATTGGGAGCTCATTATCTTTACGTGATGTAAATGAATAATCTAGAAAGTATATTGTTCCAAACTACAAGAAATCTCAATAAAAGTCAATAAGTTTTTAGTGTCAAAATTGTTTTGAGCAGAGATAAAGTTCCTATAATTGAATTTAAAAGAAGTGTAAGTAAATGAAATACATCCATGATTTACACACTATGGAAAATTGTTAATTAATAGATTTTTACAGCATGTACAGTAATTACAGTTTCAACATGACAGAGATTTATACACCTCAAATATAAGTTTCTTTTCCTCCAATGTTCCAATTTTTTATCCAATTTTTGTTCCGAAAAACAGATTTTTTTTTTTTTTTTGTGTGTGTACAGTGGTCCCTCTTTATTCGTGGGAGTTTCGTTCTAAAAATAACCCACAATAGGTGAAATTTTACTACTAGTTATAGCACAAAATTAACATGAATGTTCTCTCTACAGTTATGAGTTATTAAAACTATTATGTTTAGAAATGTGTTAAAAAAATCTGCTCGCCATTGAACAGAAATTGGGGAAGAAATAAACAGGGGGGCTAATAAATTCTGGCTTCAAATATTTAAATATTCTCATGCGACTGACTAATTAAAGAATACATTTACAAAAGTCGTTTGACTTTTGAATACTACACAGCTAACCACAATGGTCTTTGTGTTTCCCTCCAGGATAAGAGTGGGCTGCCATACCCTGATCCATCACCACATCTTTACCAATCTCATCCTGGTCTTTATTATTCTCAGCAGCATTTCACTGGCTGCGGAGGATCCCATCAGAGCTCACTCCTTTAGGAACAATGTGAGTCTCTCTCTCTCTCTCTCTCTCTCTCTCTCACACACACACACACACAAACGCAGGGTCCTAAAAGTAATTTACTGCAGCTTTCCTGATTGGCATGTTGGACGAGCTCCTCGGTGCCAGCTGGTAAAACGCCATCCTTCAATCAGCTGACCATCAAAGACACACACACACACACACACATACACGCACACACACATAAATACACACATAGTGTAGCTTAACATGATTTACCCAAGCAGTACATGTTCCTGGATCAGCATTCATGTTAGACTTTAAACAATATTTGCCATCATCCAATCAGATCTGAGGTTTAGGGTCGTGACTGGGGGTCAAGGGCTTGAACTGTGTGCTTATTTCCTTGAAGAGTTTATAATAAGGGTTAAGAGCATGATTGTTTGGTGGGAGTCAAAAACAAAGGATATTGATCCAGAAACATGTCCTATTTTTTTGAAATTGCAAGCAAATCTGTGGCCATGCATCATATTTTTATGACAGGAGAACCTCTTTTCTGTTTCTACAGGTGTTGTTTATTTATTTAGCTATTTATCTATCTATTTATTTATTTATCTATTTATTTACTTATTTATTTATTTATTTGTATGGCTGTATTTATTTAGTTTATTTATTTATTTAGCTATTTATTTATTTAGCTATTTATATATTTATTTATTTTTATTGTTGTATTTATTAGTTTATTTATTTATTTAGCTATTTATTTCTATATTTATTTATTCGTTCATTCATAAATTTTATTTTCGGCTTAGTCCCTTTATTAATCTGGGGTCGCCACGGTGGAATGAACCGCCAACTTATCCAGCATGTGTTTTTACACAGCGAATGCCCTTCCAACCACAAATTTCACTGGGAAATTAATTAATTCATTCATTCATTACACATGCACACACACATAAATACACACATACTGTAGCTTAACATGATTTACCCAAGCAGTACATGTTCCTGGATCAGCATTCATGTTAGACTTTAAACAATATTTGCCATCATCCAATCAGATCTGAGGTTTAGGGTCGTGACTGGAGGTCAAGGGCTTGAACTGTGTGCTTATTTCCTTGAAGAGTTTATAATAAGGGTTAAGAGCATGATTGTTTGGTGGGAGTCAAAAACAAAGGATATTGATCCAGAAACATGTCCTATTTTTTTGAAGTCGCAAGTAAATCTGTGGCCATGCATCATATTTTTATGACAGGAGAACCTCTTTTCTGTTTCTACAGGTGTTGGGATATGCAGATTATGCTTTTACTTCCATATTCACAGTGGAGATCTTACTGAAGGTACTGAGACAAAAAAAATATGCCAAAATTAGACGGAGATTTATAATAGTAAAGTTGCCAGTATCCATTTTTTCTGCCACATTGTATAATTTTAGTAACAGTTTTATAACAAATATTACTGTTACACTTTTGCGAAACTATGGTTAATGTTTATTTGCTAAGATTACCAATTTTATTTTTGCATTAGGCCAGTCATAGGAGAACTGAAACATAGAAACCCCCTCGTGTTTCTCTTTTTTTTCTGTGTAGATGACAGTTCATGGTGCGTTCCTCCACGAGGGTTCCTTCTGTAGAAACTGGTTTAATCTGTTGGATCTTTTGGTGGTCAGTGTGTCTCTGGTCTCCTTCTTCTTACAGTAAGTCCACTGTGTTCATATTGACAGAATTTGTTTATAAGCTGTGATGCCAAATGCATGCTTCAATGTATGTAAGTGTATGCATTCTGCCCTCTGCTGGATATTGCTAGATAGTGCCATAGCCTGCCTGATTGCAATAGAAATGTTTGTCTTTTTAAGCTTAGAAATAAAGCAAGAGTGTTTAACCTCTTACAGCTGATTGCATTTGCTATGGATTAGAGTTAACTACAGAAATCAAACAGTGGCCACATACACACTGTTGTTAAACTCTGTCAAATGTAGTACCACCCTCAAATTTCCAAGTTGGGTTTTGTGGAAAACAGGGGAACACCGAAGATGCTTTAATACATAGTGCAATTTATTAGACTGCACAGAACTGCATTATAGCAGAACCTTAAAATGTATTTATTATAATTGAATAATGATTAAAAAAAAACTCTGCTGCTTTTGTGCCACACTGTCCTTGTCTTTAGCCATGAGGTTTTAGCCTCATTCAGCTTCATACTACTATGATAATAAGTTTTAAATACTTAAGCTTATCCATGAACTGATTTCCAAGATTCTAAACTTAGTCACTGTGTCATCATACATCTTGTAGCAGCGAAAAATTCCATGCTGTGCCTTTTAAATGATTAGCGGAATTTCAATATTGATATTGCTTACTTTTAGTGCCTAATGCATAAATACAATGAAAAACATGCGTCGTAGTGAAGATCAGTTTGTGCTTTTCTGCAGACCTTTTTAAGCCCACATGTACAAAGTCAGACCTCTTTTTTTCCATCTCTCTCAGTTCGAGTGCCATCTCTGTTGTGAAGATTCTGAGGGTGCTCAGAGTGTTGAGGCCTCTTCGAGCCATCAACAGAGCCAAAGGACTCAAGGTACAGCTTTTAGTGTGTTTTTTATGTAAGGTTTATCTACATATGTTGTCCTTAACAAAAAGTATTTGTTTGCATGTAATGATGCCAACTATAACATATAACTTAATTAACTTAATTAAGCTTAATTTTTGGAGGTCCTTCCTCTACTAGAATACCATATTTTCTTTCTTTTTTTCTTTCTTTCTTTCTTTCTTTCTTTCTTTCTTTCTTTCTTTCTTTCTTTCTTTCTTTCTTTCAGCACATTATATACAGAAAATTTGTTAAGATGTAAAAAAGAAAAAAAGAAAAATGTTTTATATTTTATATAGTTATTAAATCCAAAAAATACTCTACATTTACCTAAAATTTTATCAAAAAGTGCTATTCTCTGGTAACAAAATTCAGAGAAAGATTTATTTATTTATTTATTTATTTATTTATTTATTTAGTTTATTTATTTAGCTATTTATTTATTTGTTTAGCTGCATTTATTTAGATTATTTATTTGTATAGCTGTATTTATTTAGATTATTTATTTGTATGGGTATATTTGTTTAGTTTATTTATTTATTTAGCTATTTATATATTTGTTTATTTATTTATTTATTTATTTATTTGTATGGCTGTATTTATTTAGTTTATTTATTTAGCTATTTATTTATTAAGCTATTTATTTATTTATTTATTTTTATGGATGTATTTATTTAGTTTATTTATTTATTTAGCTATTTATTTTTATATTTATTTATTCGTTCATTCATTAATTTTATTTTCGGCTTAGTCCCTTTATTAATCTGGGGTCGCCACGGCGGAATGAACCGCCAACTTATCCAGCATGTGTTTTTACACAGCGGATGCCCTTCCAACCACAAGATTCACTGGGAAATTAATTAATTACTTCATTAATTAAAGAATTAATTACAAAATATAATTAGTTAGTCAATTACTA
Organism: Danio rerio; assembly: GCF_052040795.2. Classification (NCBI taxonomy): domain Eukaryota; kingdom Metazoa; phylum Chordata; class Actinopteri; order Cypriniformes; family Danionidae; genus Danio; species Danio rerio. The sequence continues at coordinate 24,908,675 of NC_141028.1, forward strand.
AAATTAATTATTAAAAATGTATAAAAAAGAATTAATTACTTATGTATTTATTTGGATCAGTGTATTTATTTTGTTTATTTAATTATTTAGCTATTTAGCCATTTGTTTGGATGGATTTATTTAGTTTATTTTTTTTTTAAATAAATATATAGAATAGACGATAAAATAGCAAGTGTAACTGTTAACATAGTATTTGTTATATATTACTTTGTAACAAATTTAAAAACATCTCTTTTCTATTTTATTACAACTTGAATTTACTCCTGAATTGACAAAGCTGATTTTTCTGTCTCCACTTTCTAGCATATCTATATTTTTAGGAATCATTAAAATATACTTTATTTCTCTATTTTTACATATTTATATTCAGATTGTTCACACCTTTTCTATCAGATGGTGCTGACTTTATTGTTTGTGTGTGCTTTGTGTTTGTGTGTATAGCATGTGGTACAGTGTGTGTTTGTTGCTATAAGGACCATCGGGAACATCATGATTGTCACCACTCTACTTCAGTTCATGTTTGCCTGCATCGGTGTCCAGCTTTTCAAGGTAAAACACGACTTCAGCATCAGCAATACACACTCATGTACTCATTTAAAGCATCATTACTGCTGTGCTTTGCAGGGCAAATTTTATCGCTGCACAGATGAAGCTAAAAACACCCCGGAACAGTGCAAGTATGTCATCATCTAGCTTCTTCTAGCATCTGCCATTACAGTTTAATTCTCCTCTCATGTTAACCACATGTTTCTGCCTTGGGGGAACATGTGTACTTATGTGTCACGAGTGTTTTTGTGCTTTACGTGTCCATTCCGACTGTGTGTCTATGTGTGTGTTTGGGTCACAGGGGCACATTTGTAGTGTATAAAGATGGAGATGTGAGTCACCCGATGGTGAGGGAGAGAATCTGGCTCAACAGTGACTTCAACTTTGATAATGTGCTGATGGGAATGATGGCTCTCTTCACGGTCTCTACTTTCGAAGGCTGGCCAGCGTGAGTCTGACATCTGACATCTTCCTCCATATGTCAGCGAAGGTCAGATTGGCCGCGTTTATACAATATGTTGCTCTTTTTCCACACTCAGGCTGCTCTATAAAGCCATCGATGCCAACGGCGAGAATCACGGCCCCATTTATAACTATCGTGTAGAGATCTCGATATTCTTCATCGTCTACATCATCATCATCGCCTTTTTCATGATGAACATCTTCGTGGGTTTTGTCATCATCACCTTCCGTGAGCAAGGAGAGGCCGAGTTCAAGAACTGCGAGCTGGACAAAAATCAGGTTGGTGGAAAGCAGTTTACAAACACATTACTTCCCCTGTTTGACTTGCTATTGTTAAAAGGTCTGGGGTAATTAAAAAAAAATCATTAAGGATGCAAAAATTTGATCAAAAATAACAGTAAAGACATTTATAAGATTCTTTGATTTAACATCTGTTCTTTTAAATTTTATATTTACTAAAGAATTCTGGAAAACTTTATACAGTGCTCTACAATATTGCTATTGTTACAACTAAAAAGATCACAGCTGACCTTGCTAGCTAGCTAACATGTTGCAATATTGCACATTCCACTATTGCATTTGGCAACACATACAGTTGAAGTCAGAATTATTCGCCCGCTGTTTATTTTTTCCTCAATTTCTGTTTAACAGAGAGAAGATTTTTCAACACATTTCTAAACATAATAGTTTTAATGACTCATTTCTAATAACTGATTTATTTTATCTTTGTCATGATGACAGTAAATAATATTTGACTAGAATTTTTTAAGACACTTCTATACAGCTTAAAGTGACATTTAAAGGCTTAACTAGGTTAATTAGTTTTACTAGGCAGGTTATGGGAATTAGGCAAGTTATTGTATAATGATGATTGTATAATGATGAAACCTACCTTAAGATAGGTTTTAAAAATTTTTTTAAAAAGTTTTAAAAATATTATCCGACATACTGTGAAGATTTCCTTGCTCTGTTAAACGTCATTTGGAAAATATTTAGAAAAGCAAAAAAAAAATCAAAGAGGGGCTAATAATTCCGACTTCAACTATTCATTTGTTTGATTTACAAAAACTAATTTGATGATAACTGTTTTTAAGTTGTGAATGTCAACTTACTGGAGGTGATATCTCAGATTTTTTTGTGGATCTGACATGAGTTGATCCTTTGTATTTATTGATATTTTAATTTGCTTTCAGTAACTACTCACAATAAGCGCCAGTCTGTAAGAAATCGGGCCACAGAAAAACACATCAAAAGCACATCATTGGCTAAACTAAGGTCTTCTCTTTAAAATAAAATAATTTGAACGCTGGTCTTAAAGAAACAGTGGCAGGGAAATGAACATTAATATCATGCTGCCATATGGCAACACCATGCGGTAGAGGTTTAAATACATAAAAAAAAGGAAAAATCAAAAGAAACAAAAGTTATAGGTGGAATTTTGTTTGAATTTTGTAGTTTATAATTTTTTTGCATGAATTTAAATGTATTCTTTTATGTAAATCTTTTTCTGAAGGTATTCGGTGGCTAAAATTTTTTTTAAATAAATATATGTTTAATAAATCTGTTTTGTTGAAATGCACCAAAATATATATTCATTAACAAATGGATAAAATATTTATTTTCAAAATGGGGTGTAATAATTTATGCTGAGCACTGTATATAAGTACAGTTTTTACAACCATTTAAGAAGCACAACAATTTACAACATTGATAATGTGACATTTAACAATTCTGTAGTTTAACAGCTATTTATAAGTTGAAAAGTCCATGTATTGTTAGCAAAACTGTACTGTATTTGTTTTTAGTTAAAACAAAAATGTACTTGCTTTTAAACGTTTGCTTTTTAACATTTAATGAATAGTATTTTTTTCTGTACTGTAGCAGCAAGTGCCATTAGAAGAAATTCTGACCCAGATTTGGCATAAAGCTGGTACAGGAGGCATTTGTCTGGCACTGGCATACAGCATGTGAGCCAAACATGGCCCAGGTTTGGCAGAGGGGTGACACGTCTTTAAGGCGGCACATAAGACTTGGGCCAGATCAAATGAAGTATTTTGCTCAGATGTAAAAAATGTATATGTGGGCCACATAAGTTTGGCCTATTTTGACCCACATTTAAAATACATTTAAATTTATTTTTGAGTAAAGACAATGCCAGTGAGAAAAATACCAATGGGGTCACTTCGAAAAGCATGGCCATAAAACTAAATGCTTAATGGGTTTATGAAATTTATTACAGGCGTGACACATCAACATATCTCGGCCCAGTTCAGGCCCAGTTATGGGTTATTAACTTGGCCCAGATATGGTCCATGTTTGGCCCTTGTATGGAAGCCAGAATTTCTCCAATCATGTACCGTAATTCACTGTGGCATGTGGGCCAAGCAAAAGCTGATTGTGTGGGCCAGATCTGGGCCAGAGAAATTTAGCTATGTGGGGAGTTATATTTTGCTAATGATTTTTTCTTTGTTATGACATGCACAGATAAACTCTTCATAGTAATTACTTATATATTAAGAGCATTTTTTAAGATTCAAGAGATAGATTAAGTACTTTTATTTAAACAGAAAGAAAGTTTTGAGGTCGGGTTATGCACAGCTTCACTCCAGTATGTGTATTTTCTCCCAATACGTCTGTTTGTTTTTGTCACTTTCAGAGACAGTGTGTTGAATATGCCCTAAAGGCTCAGCCGCTGAAGCTGTACATCCCCAAAAACCCAGTGCAGTACAAGTTCTGGTCTATAATCAACTCCACAGGGTTCGAGTACGTCATGTTTGTGCTGATTCTCCTCAACACTGTTACTCTGGCTGTGCAGGTAAACAGCTGAGTCTGACAAAAGCTCACAAAACTTCTACAATCAGCATGTAGAACCATAGACAAAGATGTTTCAGTCTATTTTTGGAATTGTGAATCTGAGTTTATATGAGCAAACTTAAAATCCAGCATAAAGCTGACACCGTGCTGAAATAGTACACTGTAAAAAGCGATTAGTTACTTTAAAAAAGTGAGTTGACCCATTGCCTTAAAATCAACAAGTTGACTTAACTTAGAAAGTGAGTAAAGCCATTGTAACCTGGAACTTTTAAGTCAGTTATAATTATGCACGTAGTTCACTTTTTTAAAGTAAAGCCAAGTAATCACTTTTATATTGTGCCAGAATCACCAAATAAAAATAAATGAATCAAATAATTTTCTAAATCAGTGAACTGATTCTCGAAGCTTTGAATGTACACTTTACATGACAGTGAAGACATTTGATATGATGACAACAGTCTAGTATTAAAGATATGGATTTACATAGTAAAAATGTCTGTGGTGAATGTAACCTCACAATGTTGAATGTAAAATGCACACACTCATATCCCTAACATTGTTTTTTTAATTAAGTGTCATTGTTACATTTGAAGTTGTCATTAGACTATATTTAAGTCTTTGTAGCAAAAAAATGAAGGCTGATTTTAAATGCTGAATCACACATGTTTTTGAATGTTTCCACAGCACTATGACCAGTCAAAGTTTTTCAGTCAAGTGATGGACATCCTCAATATGGTTTTTACCGGCCTTTTCACTGTGGAGATGATCATTAAACTGATGGCTCTTAGACTAAGGGTCAGTCTTTTCACTTGTATATGATTATCAATATGTGTTTGCTTGCTCCTACATTCATTTAAGCATGCCTAAAATATGTATTCTATTCTCAATGTGTAGTTGACTTTTTTAATATTTCATTGTTTTTCAGCATTATTTTGTGGATGCATGGAACTCTTTTGATGCGCTGATTGTTGTTGGAAGTGTGGTGGACATTGTGGTCACAGAGTTCAGCGTGAGTTCTTGTTTTTATATGTAAACAAAAAGAATTATAACTGATATTACAGCTAAACTAGCACAGGCTGCTCAGAAAAACTGCTGTTTTTGACTAGTAAATTTGTTTACATTTTATTTTTCCCAATTGTTCTTGATAGTAAATTTAACTTTGTTTTAATTCAGACATCACAATATGATCATGTATTTCTTACTGAGTGTTTTAGTATTTTTGCATTGATTTTTCTCATAGGGATTGTAAATAAAAACGTTTTTAAACAATGCACCAAAACCAAAGGTCAATCACAATATTACAAATATTACATAATTGGACAAAACATTTTAATGAGAAGTACAAACCCATAAAACATTGAGAACTACAAAACTTCATTTAAAGTTGTTGGTTACATCTATAGAGACCATGTTTTTTCCAAGTATGGATATATTGAAATATTTAAGTATTTTGAGAGGGAGACGATGTCCATTACACCATAAGTGGTGCTTAATGGCAATGGGTGGAGCTAAATTCTAATTTGTAACATGTTACTCACTTCAGCTCTCTGATTGATGTAATTTTCTGTACAGCCTTATGGGTAATGTAGTTTATCTGCAAACTTTCTATTATTAAACACAATTGTTTAGAAAACCAATCAAATGAATGTAACATATATAGTCAAATAGCAATTGATTTGTTATTCCTAAAGATCTTTTGTCTGTTTTTCTCTCTTAGAGCTCAGAGGACAGTTCTCGTGTATCCATTACATTCTTCCGCCTGTTTCGTGTGATGCGATTGGTTAAGCTGCTCAGCAAGGGAGAAGGCATTCGTACACTGCTCTGGACCTTTGTGAAATCACTCCAGGTCAGGAAATAATGATTACAAATGTCTTTCTCATATTGTTGGAAAGTGTCTAAATCTGATGGATTGTTCCTTTTGTCCCTCAGGCCCTGCCGTATGTAGCTCTTTTGATCGCGATGATTTTCTTCATATATGCTGTGATTGGAATGCAGGTAATGGAGAATAGAAAAATGTATTTATTCTTTTATATATATATATATATATATATATATATATATATATATATATATATATATATATATATATATATATATATAGCTATTGGGGGAAAATCTGCTTTTGAACATTTGAACCATTGAAACCAATTCTCAGTTCTTTGGATTTAGTAGATTTAACAGGTGTAAGTTTGAGTAAAATGTTAATATGTGTTTTATTCTATTATATGATTATATTGCCTTGTCACTTAGAAAATTGTTTTTCAGAAAACGTCAACTGGTCAAAATAAAATAAAAGGATTTTATTTGTTGACTTTTGTCTAAAAATAAATAAAAAGGCCCCTTTTAGGGTATTGTATTTAGTACAATAAAAGCAATATAATGTTTTATTAATATCACATGAGTAGCAGTGTGATGTGGCTGTATATCGGCTCTGGTGGCAGGCGTGCATTTGGACAAGGCCGCAGGCCGAGTGCCTTAGTGCCCCAACAGTGACGATATACAGCCACATCGCACTGCGACGAGAGTGATATTGCATTTATACAACAGCTCAATGGCATAATCGTGTATATAAAAAATATCAAACACGAGAGTCTAAAAACCCTTTTGTATGAGGAACTATTTACTCAACCATTTCTTCACATCTGCAGACATCAGCTAAAACCGTTGCTCATTCACAAGCGTCACTTCAGAGCTAATATTTGAATGATTCTCTAACGTAATGTCCGAAGTGATTACAAGTTTTGCTGAGATTTTAAGATTATAAGGCTGAACGGCATGAAATGCCATCAGTCTACAGAGATTTCCCAGTATTTCTCTGTTGCAATCAGGAGATCACAATATTAGTATGGTAAAATACAGCACTACAACATTCAAAAGTGAGAGATTGACTTAGAAAGTCATTTACCTGTTTAATAGAAAGCCAAAAGCACTAGAAAAGCACAAAAAAAGCCTCAAAAGTACATTATGTTGTACAACAGCAGCATTACTTGTCAAACTGTAGAGTGTCCTCTGCTTGTCGCTGTATGTGGGCGGAGTACTATCAGAACAAAAAATAAATGAACAATGCGATTTCTCTTTTTGTCAGACATTTGGCAAGATCGCCATGCAAGACCATACGCAAATCAACAGGAACAACAATTTTCAGACCTTCCCACAGGCTGTGCTGCTGCTTTTCAGGTGAGAAAGTGTGTTTTCTGTACAACACAGTGTTGCCATGAAATGAATGAGCTCATATCTTCAATGCAAGTGGTTTGGGATAAAGCTGTCTGTCAAATGCATAAATGTAATGTCTGCACTCTTTCTCTTCAGGTGTGCTACAGGTGAAGCATGGCAGGAGATCATGTTGGCCAGTCTACCAGGAAAGCGCTGTGACGCAGAGTCAGATTTCGAGCCTGGTGAAGAATTTTCCTGTGGCAGCAACATTGCTATTGTCTACTTCATCAGTTTCTTTATGCTCTGCGCCTTCCTGGTAATTATTGTTGTTTAATTTGGTTTTTCCCTTTTAACTTTTGTCATTAATTTACTATCCAGCTGCAAAATGTCCAATCTTTTATTGCAAATTTATGTGTTTAAGCATACATTTTATGAAAAAATTTATTTTTGGTTAAAGATTACATGACTCATTTTGGTTTTTACATTCATTTAAATTTGCAAATGTTAATACAAAATCTGTTTTTGTGACTCCAAAATATATCATTCAGTGTAACATATAGTAATGTAAAAAATGGATCACCATACTTAATCTGTCCAGTACTTTTTAAAATATGCTAAATAATAAATGCTCATGCTTAATTGAATTTAAAATTTAAGTTAAGTCATCAAATGAGTCTTGTTCTAAATATGCCTGACAAGATTTTTTGGCTGTCATTGCACTGAATGACAAATCATGGGGGAATTTTTATCCATTTCTTCCTGGCAGATAAGAAAAAATCATAGAAAAAATTACAGCTAGTAAGTGCTGTGCAGGTAAACCTCACTTCTCTGACCTCTAGAGGTGGTCTAGCGACAGATGCTGGAGGCCATGGTCTTTAGCCTCCTTGTTAGAGCAACTGACTCTTATGCGGAAGGTCGTTGGTTCTATCCCAGCTCGGAGCAGGTTGGGTGGTGTAGGACCAGGATGTTTACACAGGCCATGATGTTACTATAATTTGCATGGTTACCTGCAAATGTTTGTTGTGCCTTCTCAGATTATTAATCTGTTTGTCGCCGTCATTATGGATAATTTCGACTACCTGACTCGTGATTGGTCAATTCTTGGCCCACATCACCTGGATGAGTTTAAAAGAATCTGGTCAGAGTACGACCCAGAAGCCAAGTAAGACTATCAGTTTCTCTTAAACTTTTTAATCTATTTAAACCAGAAGCGTCTTCAAATGTGTGTTGTTTACCAGGGGTCGTATTAAGCACTTGGATGTAGTGGCTTTGCTCAGGAGGATCCAGCCACCGCTTGGATTTGGGAAGCTCTGTCCTCATCGTGTGGCCTGCAAGGTACAGACACGCATACACAGAGTCATTTGCTATGATTTCTCTTTCTATTTTTTCCTCTCTTACTTTGCTTCTGTCTGCTGTTGGCAGAGGCTGGTGGCCATGAACATGCCCCTGAACGCTGACGGTACGGTGACCTTCAACGCCACCCTGTTCGCCCTGGTCAGAACTGCCCTGAAAATAAAAACTGATGGTCTGTTTGGGCAAACACACACTCACATGCTGCATATTCATGCACATCACCACCGTTTTAGCTAGAGATGATTCAAATGAAAATGTGCTTTGCATATAAATTATTCAAAACAAACTAAAATGTGACCATAGAATATTACTAGGTTGTAAAAGCTTTTCAAATAGTGACAGGTTAATAACACAATTTGCATTTACACCAAACCAAGGTTGACTTGGTCTTGCAGTAGGTACCTGTGAAATCTGATGTGGCTGTAATGTGTTTTTTTTAGGGAACCCGGATCAAGAGAACGAAGAGTTGAGAATTATTATTAAAAAGATCTGGAAGAGAACAAAACCTAAAGTGCTGGATGAGGTTATTCCTCCCCCTGCTGGTGAGTTTTTTTTTTCTGGATTCTGTTTACTGTAGGTACTCACAGAAACCCTCTTTCTATAAAAAAAAAGATAGAGAGAGTTTTAAACATAAATCATTGAGCATGAATCATTTGACGGCATATTCAATGTAAAGATCATAGTGTAGCTTCAAAATACTAGTTAAATGTCTTTTCTGTATCCTGTAAATGTTGCCATTTTCTTCAAACCTCTGCAGGATATTTTTCTTCATATGAAATGGAATACAATTTTGTGTAGTGGGTGTCTTGTTTATAACTGAAAGACAGTTTGTTATCTTGTGCTTGTGAACATATTTACTTAGAATTGATATATATATATATTTAAAAAAATAAGTGTAGTACTAATTTAGTAAAGCATTACTTAGTATTAATTCCATTTAAAAGTTAATTCTCAGAAAACACATCAAAATTGGTTTCATTTGCATCATTCTGTTACAGAGGAGGAAGTGACAGTGGGTAAATTCTACGCTACGTTCCTGATCCAGGACTATTTCAGGAAGTTCCGGAAAAGGAAGGAGAAAGTGGGTCTTGAAGAAGAAGGGAATGGAAACCCTACTGCTCTACAGGTAGATTTCTATCCCAGTTTCTGCACTCAATTCCTGCAGGGTCATTTCAATTACATCTGGACACAGTAATACCACTGCACACATTTTAAGTCCAACACTTGCACTGATTAAACACAAAGTCAAACCAGTTCTTCATCAAGTAATGGGCTCATGCATATCCCACGCTGAGAGATGATCTGCTGGAGCAGACAAAAGTTTCTGCTGTAGAGCTGTGATCTTGGCAGTCTTTATGCCCACTATCACCTTACACTCTCTCTGATTATTATTCTCTGTGGGAGAGCTGTCACTGATAGGTTGAGGTTACATGTGTGGGTTTGTATCCATGCTGCATTCATTTCATCATTCTTACAGTCAGACCCGGCCACAAGGACTTTTTTTTGTCTAAAACATCTAATCCGTCATTTCCAGTGAAATCCATGGAAACAGCACTATTACTATTTCTCTTGTTGCTCTACATGACTTTACAGTAAATGATCAATTCTTAGGTTTAAAACCTCAGCTTATTTACAAAATCAAGGACTTACATCAGTTTAATGGTGAGGTTATATGTGTAGACTTATAAAATGTGTTTAATGTGCTCCCCATTGTGTTGGATTGTCAATGCAACCCTCTTCAACTAACCTTTCAACACTGATAGCAACACCGCAGGTGAAATGCCAGCACAGGCTTCCAGTATCCGTAGTTTTAGGTGCTGCACATCTTGCATCTTCGCACCATAGACAACAAAGATAGTGGGGCCATTCTTCATCAATGGAAATCTCAAGGCCACTGTATATTTGAAATTGCTACATGATGTGTTTCCCTCTTTATGCACTGAAGCTGGCATGTTCCCTGAGTTTTTCCAGCAAGATGGTGCACCACCACATTATGGGTGTCAGGTCCGAGCATTCCTAGATGAACTGAAAATGTTTCCTGAAAAGTGGATTGGTCTTCGTGGGCCAGTTGAATGGCCCCCAAGGTCTCCCTATCTGACCCCCTTCTACTTTTATCTTTGGGGTCATCTGAAGGCAATTTTCTATGGTGTGAAGAATGAAGATGCAAGATGTGCAGCACCTGAAACTACGGATACTTGAAGCCTGTGCTGGCATTTCTCCTGCACATTTCTCCCACACTATCAGTGTGTGAAGCAGGCCCGTGCATAGACCGTCCAAAGGGCATGTGCAGGATAAATTTTTGGAAGAGCGGGGGGGAGGGGGTGGGGGAATTGGTGCAGATCTGCAGAGTGGATGCGCGCGTACTGAAGAGCGGTGTTATCGCGCGCGTACTGATCAGCTGTGTTGTCGCGCGCCTACTGAAGGGCGGGACCGAAGGTGTGCCGCGTCGCGGGGGCACTTTTGATCATTTTGGAAGCGCACTTTCTATCCAAGACTAAAAAGGGCACGTGCACTGCACAGGTTGGGCCCTATGTGTGCACGTGCCTGGTGTGAAGAGTGGGAGAGGAGGGTTGCAATGACAATCCAACACAATGGGCAGCACATTGAACACATTTTATAAGTGGTCAGAAATAAATAACTCATGAAAGAATAAAGTTAAGTTAAAACCAAGCACATCATTGTTTTTCTTTTGAAATTCCCAATAAGTTTGATTTGTCAAATGACCCTCTTCGCATTAAAAAAACAAAAGTTGGATACCAGATGGTCGACTTCAAAATGGCCACCATGTTCACCACCCGACTTGAAAAGTTTGCCCCCTTATATTTACTAATGTGCCACAAACAGGACGTTAATATCACCAACCATTCCCATTTTATTAAGGTGTGTTCATATAAATGGCCCACCCCGTAGAATGACGATAAATTGATCCAGCTCTGAATACGATATAGCAAAGTGCAGAATATAAAGACAGTTTGTGGTGGATTGTTAAGAACCACTGCTGTATCCTAATTTATGCTGGTTTAAATTTTCTCCAAATTATTTTTATTTTTTATTATTATTATTTATTTATTTTTTTTGGTAAAAATGCCTAAAGCTTTGACATACTACTTGTCTCTGATCAGGATGAATTTATTTCAGTGGACACCATTTATCCTCTTTCTTTTTTTTTAAAGAGAGGAGTACAAGCATCACTGAATGAAGATTCCTTTTTGTATTATTTTGTGTTCTTTTTTTCACAATGGATTATTTAGTACACACCAGACAAATTTTTTAGTATCGTAAATAGGAAAACTGCATAGGAATTTATTTTACTCAGTGGACAAAGACAAGTAGAATAAAAGCAGCACATATTTCATCCTGAAAAAAGCACTATTGCTCACAATCCAGGTGGGACAAAAACCAACAATCGTCTGGTCTAAGCTACACTGCAAAAATGCTTTTCTTACTTTTTTTTTTTCTAGTTTCTTGTCCAAATAGCTAACAATTCCTAAATCAAGAAGCATTTTCTAGACAAGCAAAAAATATTGTCTTGTTTTAAGAAATAATATGCTGCAATGAAGTTTTTCCTTAAAAGAACCTAAATAATTTGCCATGAGGGTAAGCAAAATAATCCTGTTTTTCATTTTGACATTTTTTTGCTCACCCCATTGGTAGATTATTTTGCTTGTTTTAAGTAAAAACTCATTTTTTGACATATTATAATACTTTTTGTTTGTAACAACTTACAACTTATGCAGTGCTGTCTTAGAGGTAATTTTAAGTGAAGTTTATTTATAAACAAATTTCGAGAGGAGCACGTGCTTATGAATGACCGCGGCTGGTCCTGCATTTGCTAATGCATGATTCACCAATCAGATGATTCCTAAATCACAATAAATAACCAGAGCATCTTACCTTAGACATCTTTGTCTTGAGGAATCACCCTTCCAACCCCTACTCCTCCCCTTTTCCTTGATAGGGCGGCACGGCGGCCCAGTGGTTAACCCTGTTGCGTCACATCAAGAATATCACTGGTTCAAGTCTTTACCTGGCCAGTTAACATTTCTGTGTGGAGGTTACATCTTCTCCCCGTGCATGCATTGGTTTCCCTTGGGTTCTCCGGTTTCCTCCTACAGACCAAAGTCGTGCGTCTTAAATAAATTGACCAAAACCAAATCGGCACCATAGATAAGCTTTTAATCAGGAGTATATCTATTCATAGCAATTCCTATATGCCATTCACCATAAAAAACCAGGGGAGTTCTCGAGACCTACCTTAGCTCAAACTCCCCTCTCGCCCTGCAAACGGGAGGAAGCCCCGGGCTCGAGGATCTTATAAGCTCAGAGTTCTCTCTCGGGACAGCATGCCAAACATGCTTTATAATCAATCATCAGCTAAGTGTGAACTCCTGAAACTAAATAAGACTTCATCCATTTAACTGCTAGGCCACCATTTATAATATTTTTTCTCTTATAAAATTTTTTCTGGAAACTAAAACCTAATTGCATTTATTTTGTAATTCAGCTGTATGGTGAGCTGCATATATACTGTGATTCCTCTCTCTTTCCGCGTGCATCTGTGTCAGGCGGGGCTGCGAACTCTGCAGGAACTGGGGCCAGAAATGAGACTGGCCATGAACGAAGATCTGGAGGAGGAAGAGGAGGGTCTGGACGAGGAGCAAGAGGAGGATGATGCTCATTATAAGGTGCCCATCACATCAGGATTTTGTTATGTAAAGCACAAGAATTAATTAGTGTGGTTATGTTTTTAAAGAAGTATTTCATAACCAAATAATCAGAGACAGGAGAATTAGGCCATCATTCAGAGTAATGAGGAACTTCTTAGTCTATAGAGAACGAAGGTCATTTCAGTACCAGATTTAGTCTCACAGTAACATACAGTATCAGGTAATAAATAGAGCTTCTGGCTGAGGATGTTTAGTGTTTGTGATGTGGCTTAGTCAAGTAAAGTAATTTATGAGACAAAGCCTAATTTTTGCGTCACAGCTGTCAGTTTGTATCCATTCATTCATTCATTTTCTTGTCGGCTTAGTCCCTTTATTAATCCGGGGTCACCACAGCGGAATGAACCACCAACTTATCCAGCAAGTTTTTTTACGCAGTGAATGCCTTTCCAGCCACAACCCATCTCTGGGAAGCATCCACACACACATTCACACACACACTCATACTCTACGGACCTACCCAATTCACCTGTACTTTGGACTGTGGGGGAAAACGGAGCACCCGGAGGAAACCCACGCGAAGGCAGGGAGAACATGCAAACTTCACACAGAAACGCCAACTGAGCCGAGGTTCGAACCAGCGACCCAGCGACCTTCTTGCTGTGAGGCGACAGCACTACCTACTGCGCCACTGCCTCGCCCAGTTTGTATCCATAATGACCATAAACAAAAATGTAAAAGAACTGTAAAACCTGTTTTTGGCCATTCAATTACATGTCAAAAGTCCAGACTTTTGCAGATTTTTGAAAATGGTACCAATCTCAAATACTTGGCATTCATTTGCATATCATGTGTTCATTATATAGGCGTACTGTATGGAGGTATGCTTGAGATTTTGCATGAAATTTGCAGGATTTTTTGCTTCTTTGTTGATTAATGCCATCATTGCCAACCACTGAATTGGCATAAAAGTACAAAGTATTAGTTATAGTATTGCAGATCATCATGAAAACATAGTTATGCGTATGTACATCTTTTCAAATACACAAAGAAAGCACTTATGTTTTTAATTCATCCTTGCCATATAATTGTTCCTGTAGCCACACAAAAGTCTACAACCCGGGTGGGACTTGAACCCACAATCCCCAGATCCGAAGGCTGATGCCTTATCTATTAGACCACTGGACCTATTTTATTGACAAACCCTGTTTCAGTATAACTTAATCAAATGTCATTTAATATGCACATTGGCTGCTCAGGAAACAATATTTGGCTTATTACAAAATAATAAGTGATACTATCCACAAACAGTAATGTAAATCTAAATATGGAATATTTAGTTGTTGCATTATGTATACAAATTTTATTTGAATAAAAAATTTATGACACTTTTTTTTCTCTCTCTATCACTTTGCTGTTCTTTTAGAATGAAAATGGCTACGCGCACACTGAGCCCTTAAGCAGAAGCCGGCGCTCCTCTTTGGCCACTACTCCCATCGGTGCCCCTGTCCCTGTCCCAGGAGATGGCATCCTGAATGGGGGACTGGGACGTAGGAGCTCTCTTGCAAAAACACCAAATGGGAACGGAGCTCTGGAGAACGAGAACTTCAGGAGAAGAGACAGCATGCGCTCCTCTATTCATTACCAACACAAGAATGGTGTGATTGACCAACTGCCCAAGAGGTAGATACATCTTTTTTGTACATTTTCTTTTTATTTTAAATATTAGTAATGTATTTTTAATATGTTTGTTTGTTTGTTCAACAGACCATCATACTACAAATACCCAAGGTAAGCATTCAGCACAGCACAGCATCACCCAGCTCTCTCTGTTCCTGTCTCCTGCTGACTGCCGCTTTCCTCTTTTCCCCTCAGGAGAGACTCCAGGGACAGATTCTCCTCTCCTCTTTCTCGGAGAGAGGAAGGTGGTGAGTACCCTGGAGAGCAGCGCTTCTATGGAAAAGACGAGGACAGCGAGAGTGTCATCTCGAGAGAAAGGTACCCCAAAAAACCTCACTTGTGCATAAATTAATGAACTCAATATTTCATTTAAAGGGGTCCTACTATACTTTTTACATTAACCAAATAAAACCATATAAAAGGTGTTTAAATGACAGGACTTTAAGAGACATGTTTTGCAGATTTTTTTGTTTGTTGTTGTCAGTAATAAAAACCATGAGCTGCAAAGGTACAGCACACTTGTAGAAAAGGGGAGGTTTGCTGTTCATTTTAATATACCTAGCAAAAATGCCTAGTAGGACCCTGTTAACTCTTAAAAACATGAATTTGTCACCAGTCTTTATTATATAACTGTCTTTAGAGACCTTGATCAATAAATCAAACACAGATGGATCTCTCTATGTACTGTAATAGCATAAAACTCTAATAATAATTAAATAACAATCACAAAAGAAAAAAAAGAGGATTTCATTTCCTGTAGGAACTTTAAATAGTTTGATCCAAGTTACTGATTTTACCATGACTGTGTTCTTCTGCTATACATGCAGCATCTTGATGAATTCACTGAAACTTGAAATTTTGAACACTGAGAGCTTCACTTGATCCTCCAACAAGTGACAGTGACATTTATTTGTTACTCTGGAAAGACAAATCCAATCTTAAGTTGCACATGTATATTTTTGGCAATTGCCAAACAAATCTTGTACTGTATGAGTCAAGAATCATTCGAATATTAACTAAATATCATGTTCCATTAATATATTTAATTTCTAATATAATATTTGATTCGAATATATTTGATTGGTGATGTGCATTGCTAAGAACTTAATTTGGACAACTTTAAAAACGATTTTCTTAATATTTAATTGTAATTTAACCCTAAGATTAAAGATTTGTCATGTAGTTGTATCATGGCCTGATATTGTCGTACCCTAACAAACAGACAAACCATGCATCAGTGGGAAAGCTTATTTATACAGCTTTTAGATGATATATAAATGTCAAATAAAAAAATAAAAGATCCTTATGATTTTGTGGTCCAGAGTCTCATATTTGATTGTGCACCATCATTAAAGCCTATAGTAATTAATGCCTATGGTAATTATGCCATAAATGTCACACCATTACACTTTTTTTAATGTATGTTTAAATTGTTTCATTATGTTTGAATGATTTTGTGTATGTTCAGGGTATCCGTGGGGTCTTAAAAAGTCTTAAAATTTCTTAAATCTCAAAATCTACAGTTTAGGCCTTAAAAAGTCTAAGAATTACTGAAATGTTGTGTTGTAGATCTTAAATCTTTTATTAACTGGTCTTAATTTTTCTTTGTTCATGTATTGCAACCCAATCTGGCCATTAACACCCATACAATCATCAATCATCATCTATCTCAATAAATTTTTACTTTTAAACTTTTATCTAAAAATAGCATTTAATTACTTTCCATACAGTAACATTTGCTTAAAAGTTTTCCATTTATTTATTGTGGAGGATACTGACCTGAACCATATTTTTTTTAATTAATTTATTATTATTGTGGACTGAAGTAGCTGACAGTTATGTTTTGTTCTATTCTTGGTAAGGGTTATAGGGTTTGTAAATGGATATATTTTAAAAATAATTAAAAAAATATTAAAACTAAATTATTATTATCATTGTATCCTTAAATGTATTCCATTTGAATCATTTTTTGATAACGGGTAATTCGAAAAAAATCCTTAGCAAGGTCTTAAAAAGTCTTACATTTAATTTGGTGAAACTTGCAGAAACCCGATGATAAAGGATTTAAAGCATATGACGAAAACACAATATCCATATTAAAAATGTTTTCCATCAGGCATGGTTATCCAGAGGACAGCACAATTTTCCAAGGACATAGAGACATGTATGATGGACACTCTATGAGACACCCTGTCTATGGAAATCATTATGGAAACAGTTATGGAGATGGCAGAAGAACAGCACGGAGACGCCTCCTGCCAGCAACACCTACAGGTAAAATCAAGTATTGATAATTTTGCTTGTAGGCAAAGGTATAACAAGTTTTATCTTTCTGTTTCACTCCATATTTTCTTTATGTTTTAGGGAGAAAGGCTTCGTTTAACATACAGTGTTTAAGAAGGCAAGGCAGCAGCGATGATCTGCCCATTCCAGGAACCTATCATCAGAACTCGCCGCCCTGCAGAGCACGCTCACAGGTAACATCACCAAATGATATATAAAACAGTCTATGGCACACTACTTAAGAAGATTACATCTGTTTCACAAAATGCACATATGACAATGACAATTTATTTATATAGCACAATTAAAACAACCCAAGTTGACCAATGTGCTTCACAATAATTAAAAAACCATGAACAGCAAGAATAAGTCAAAGACAAAAGCAAGTTTAAAAAATTAAATACAATGAATAAGAATGATATTCAGTGTGTCAACATAGCCAGTCATTATTAGTAAAAATTAAATAATTATAGTTTTTATAATCAGACTTGATAAAAACAGTCTGCAGAAACACTTTGATTGACATTCTTCCTTAGGGCCCTATCATACACCCGGCGCAGTGTGGCGCAAGGCATAATGCAGTAGTCTTTTGGTAGTTTAAGCTTGGCGCAAGAGTCGTTTTGAGGCTTTGCGCTACGCTATTTAAAGAGCAAATGCATTAGCGTTCATTTGTGCGCACATAGGCGTTCTGGTCTAAAAAGGAAGGCGTTCTGAGGCGGACCGCTGGCGCGTTGCTATTTTGAGAAACTATAATAGATTTTTCATTAGACCAAAACTAACCCGGTCTAAACTCCGGCGCAGAGTTGCGCCTCGCTTACACACTGCTTAATACACACAAGAGAGCAATAGGCAAATATCTTTACATATGAAAAGTGTAAATATTATGGATATTTAGGATATAATAAGAATAGATATAGAATATAAATATAAAGGATTAAAATATTACAAAACATATTATTTTCTAGCCTACATAAATATGAAAAATCACTACTTTTATGCCTTCTTCATCTCGGGAGGCTTTTTTAGTTCATTCATAACAATTTGCTTTTGTATAATGTTATTATTATTAGCAGTATTATTTATAATATCCATATTTATATTTGTTTTTATTAAAAACAAGCTTAGATTTGCCCACCTGTCAGGTTTTAGACCATATGGGGCAAAGCATGTGTTTTAGTATAGAACTCAGGTTTTTGAGCACATTTTGCTATTATTATTCATTTATTCGTTTGCTGGAAATTAGAACTGAATTTAGAAATAGTTTTGAAACTAATATTTGCACTTAACAAACAAAAGTAATTATTTATAGACTAATTGATGTCTGTGCGTAAAGGTTTCCCTATCCAAGAGCGAAAGTGAAAGTAGTTCCATTATCTCTCATTTTAACGCAGTAGATGCTCTGTTTAACAGTTTTCTGTTAAAAACTGTTAATTGTTATCTGTTTGCTTGTGAAATGCTCATTTTTTTCCACTTAGACTTACTTTGCGTCCTGTAAATAGCGAATGCGCTCTTGTCGCGACGCACCTGACTCTTAAAGGGAATGGAAGATGAGACTGTAATTGGTTTATTCTTAAAACACACCTATAACTCATTAAGAAAATAAACTCAACCCTTTTAGACCATGCGCCGAAGCGCAAGGCAGATTTCCCGTCCTTAAATTAGCAAAAACGCGTCCTGACACGCCCTGAAAGCGTTTGCGCCCTGCGTTTTGCGCTTCGTGCATGGACCGTCAAAATAGAGCCGTTAGTATTTGTCATCAGAGTTAAAAAACTCTCCCTCATTAGCATAAACGGCCCTAAGTGAGAAGCAGCTGTCCGCCATTATAGTTTTTACCTGATAATGTCAGTATCTAGGAGATTATAAATGTATAATTTTAGGATGCACAAATAAACACTGTAGTCTCCATAGGCTGCCTTCTTTTCACATTTTCAGTTTTTCACAGAGAACATTTTAGTCCTGTTCTTAATTTGCCGCTATGCTGACACGCAGGCATTTGTAGCTCCGCCCTATTTTGAAAAGAGCACAATCTTATTTGAATTTAAAGAGACAGTCACCAAAAAAGCGTCATTCAAATCATGTGTATGAAAGCATTTTGGCTTCCCTGTAAAATATAATGATGAAAAAGTTGTGGTGGGACCTAAATACTTTCTTAGGTTATTAATTAAAAGTGTTTTTGCCATTGGTTTGGCATGCATTAATGCATTCAGTGTAAAGCTGCACAATCAAACAGTAAAAGATCGGGATCTCAATTCAAACCCACGCAACAAGGATATTAAATGATAGTGATTTGCATATGTTTATTAATGCCTCGAAGTGCTGCATTCGAATCTGTGTTTGATCAAGAGAGATTCAGTTTTTACGATTTTTCAGGTAGTTACCAACAATTAAATAACACAGAAGTACTGGGAGAACGGTTTATAGTTTAGATATAAACACTGATGTTTATGATAAAGATTAAAATCACAGTTTAATGGAACTTGTCGCTTGTGAATATTGTAGCAATTACATTGTGAAAACAATAGATGGCGACAAACATGTGTGAATTGTTGAATATGATTGAAAATAAATATGATATGTTGCACAAGATGTTAGATTTTTATATTTAGAAATACAATGATCAGCAACAATAGCAAAGATCATTTTTCTTATTAGATATTTTCTTTTTTTAGCTGAAAAAAAAACAGCAGTTTTTTTTATTGATTTTTATTTTTACTCAGATTACAGGTTCTACACAGTCATATTTTTGTATAAATAGAAAGCAATTGACATTTTGTCACCTTAGAATTATAAGGTTTTATCTGACATTTTTGTCAAAAATGATTTATTGACATATTCTCATTAAATGACACCTTATATGCATTATGGGATGTTTTTAATAAGTTGTTTACATTTTAGGACCTTTTATTAAAAAACAAAACAAATGCCACACACATACTGTTTGCTATGGAATGCAAAAACTTTGAAGCTCAATATCTCAAAATCATTCAGAACATAGATAGAACCTTATAATTCCATGGCTCCCTTTTGTTGTCTGATCATTGAATTCAAAACTGTAGTGTGATCTTTCTGTGATAAATGTCCTGACCAGGAACTTGGATCTTTTTTTCCATATGATGTGGGAATGTAGAAAAATACAAAAGTTTTGGAATGAGGTCTGTGTTATGTTGTCTAAAATTATTGAATATCTGTATCAGTGAATCCTTCCATTTTATTACTGAGTGATGATTCTATTCTGAACCTTACCAAGCTACAAAAAGCTGTTGGGCTAGCTGACTTAACTACTAGCCCAACATTGGCTGCCTCCACATAATTTGGACACATATTAGTGGTTGGTAAAACTTCAGGACATTATAATGTTAGAATTATCCACAACCCGAGTGAACTTGGTACAAATGAGTACATTAAACATCTGGACTAACATCAGTTACTGACAAAATCTCCATGTTTATTGCACAAAGCATTGATCAGAATCCAGAATGATTGCCTTAATTTGTATAATTGATACTTGATAGTGTGTTTTTGTTTTTTCTTTTCCGTTAACTACTATTTATTGGATACCCCAGTTTCAAGAGAGGGGTATGGGGGTGTTTGAATTGATTTATTTCATTATATTGTTTTTTTCAGCCTGTATGTCTTGTTAACAATTAATCAAAAAAAGTAGTGTGATCCGAACCATGAGATTCATGATCCGTTACACCACTAGTTGTAAAGAATTATTTGTGGAGTATTTTGAGCTGAAACTTTACATACACACTACACTACAGACATCAGAGACTTATTTTACATGTTGTGAAAAGGAGTGGAACAGGTCTCCTTTAATATCTGCGTCTCATGAAACAAAATAAGTGCTGGAAGGAGAACATTATTAACAACACTTTTACCTTTAATCCAGCACCTCAGCTTACAGTTCTGAGTACGTCTGAGTTCTCATACATCTTGTCTTTGAACTATCTATTTGATCTGTGCTTTCTGAACTCTTCTGTTCTGTCTCTCTCAGGGATACAGCAGTTATGATTCCCGTCGCAGCAGTGCTCGATCATCCACCGGTTCGACAGCGTCCTGGGCAAACACAGGTCCTCGACGGGGTCGCCTCCTCTACGCTCCTCTTATCCTGGTAGAGGAGGAGGGAGCAGCAGGAGCTGGGGGTGTCGGCATCTGGGACAAAAAACCCGGTGGCGTCGGAGTGCCTGCATCAGTTCGGCATCCTGGCTCAGGATGGTACTCAGGACCCTCTGCTGGTGGAGGGGGGCAGCCATACAGAGCCTACACCACCCTCAGAGTCCCGACACAACTCAGTCCTCATTACAGCGAGAAGAGAGGCAGCGCCGACAGCCTGGTGGAAGCGGTATGAGCAGAGAGCATCAATATTACAGAAGCATAATAGCGTATTACTAGTGAAACATTAGAGCAGCATCAGGGGACCATTACAGTGGTAGCACAGCAACTTTACAAGCACACACTGGAGATCTTCTGATTAATAAAGCAGCTCTTGGTGGAAATTATATTATGTTATGAATGTTTTATTAATTATATTATAATTATATTATAATTATATTATAATATTATATTATATTATATTATATGATGAATAATCTATATATATATATATTTATATTTATATATATATATATATATATAAATAATTTAATGTCTATATATCTAAATAATTTATTTTAAAACAACTTTAACAAGTCAGTTGGTCATTCTTACCTGCTTCAGAACCGTTCTTTTGCATCTAATATGCGGCCTGTATGCAGGAATCAGCATAACATCTGAGTTGTTGTGCCTAATGGTTTGTGCCAAAAATATTAATAATAATATTACACTTTATTTTATGTAGCTCCTTTAAAAATAGCATCTTAAATCACTTTACAAACATGTAAAAAGTACAGAAGTAAAAGATACATGCAAGGATACAGGCATGAATGACTAGACAAAATATTTAGTGTGTAAACAAGACCCAGCATGTTTCTCCCTCAACAAAGTGGAAATTCTGATGGAATTTAGGGAGTAATGTTTTGAGACTGATATGGCTAAAATCTACCACGACAATAAAAAGTCTATCAGGGTGAGTGTTTTGTAGCCCACTGTTGTCCTATATGAGTGCCTCGTTAGCTTTAGTGCTAGCGCTTGGAGGAATGTACACCCTGACTACAAATACAGTGGTGAACTCCTGTGGGAAATAAAAGGTCTGCGTTTAGCAGTCATAAACTCCACCAGTGACGGGCGGTAACTAGAGACCAGTAGAGAAGTCGTACAATATATTTTGTTGATGTAAACAGATCCCTCGCGCAAAAACACAGAATCTAGTGCCAATCTATATGGCAATGTCTGAAATTATGTTATTTAGCCATGTCTATGTTAAAACACTATACAGTGCTCAGCATATAGGAGTACACCCCCCACAAATCTCTCATTTAAGTTAATTTTTTGTAAAGAAGGCTTTACAATATTAGATTTGTGCATATACATTAGATTAGTCTGTACTGAAGCCAAATCTGAAGCTTTTCTAACAAAATAACTTACAATAATGTTTCAAAAATTAGTACAAACAAATTTATATGTTTGGGAAAATAGCAAAAATAGCAAAAATCAAGAGAAACAAAAATATCTACAATTTTGGTGAAACAGTTTGTATTTTTTTTTCGCATGAATTCGAATGTATTATCTTTCAGTTTAATAAATCAAAAAAATTAAGTTAATAAATTTTATTCAAATGCACCAATATATATTACCCATATTCACTGAGAAAATGGATAAAAAATATTAATTTAAAAATGGAGTGTACTCATATATGCTGAGCATTGTGTGTGTGTGTGTGTGTGTGTGTGTGTGTGTGTATGTATATGTATGATGTATGTGTGTGTGTATATATATATATATATATATATATATATATATATATATATATATATATATATATATATATATATATATATATATATATATATATATAGATCTTAGTATAGAAAAGTAAAAAGACATAGATAAAAACCAATGTGTGAAAACAGGCCATTTTGGGAGGGTTTAAACTCCCTAATTAATGGTTGATCGCCCCTGAAGGATGTCAAAGACTGCTATATGTGTAGGGGAGTCTGGAAAATAGTTTATATGATATATAATATGAATCTGAAACAATAATATTATTAAATGAATGTATAAGTTGACCCTCCAAATGGTTCATACTATTGCCAATGCAAGATCGCGACACGCAGGGATTCAACTGAATGAAAATAATAATTCAGTGGTCTGATAGAGGCAGATCTAGCCCACTGATAGAAAGTTTTTATGTAGGTGTATCTACATATAGCCTAAAAACGATGTCAAATTAAACTATAGTGTGTATATTAATAGACAACTTTGCTCACAGATGGAAGTTTTACAATAAACAGTAAGTCCATTTTTTAGGATCATCCTTTTTTAATGCAAAATTCTTTAAAGAAATAATATTGTGTTCAAAAATTGGGACAAAATTTGTTGTTTTTTAACCCAGACATTTAATAATAACATATTCTAGAGCAGTAATCAGAATATTGTAATACCGTGGACATGCCTAATTCCAGAATCTAATAATTATCCATAAAAACACAAAAATAAGTTAATTGGATTCAAATATATTTATTTTTTCCCAGTAATGCATGAATATTACAGAAATTGCTGAAAAAACAGTACAATTCCCACCGTCCTGATAACCATTTTCTAAAGGCCGTTTCCACTGTCAAAAGGAACCTAAAAGCGAACCATACCGATCCACTTTTTGGGTACCCTGTTGAAAGGGTACCTAACATGACAAAAGGGTACCAAAAGGCGAAGTTAGACACGCAGCTGAACGCTATTCGCTCACAGTGATACATCACTAACTTATGCACAAGTCAGAAGAATGAATAAAATGGAAGCATCATTTTTAAATACAAAGCCAAGGCATTACATCATTATAATATATACATATAATAACGATCGTCTCGATGAACAGCCACAAAGCCAAAAAGAAGAGCAGAATCTACCATGTGCCCCTTAGTTGTTTACAAGGTCGTCTAAAGGTTGACTTTTTGAGCCGATGATAAGAACGCGCGCATGATTATTGAAGTGCTTCTGACATCCGATCCTTTCAGAAACTGACAAACGCGAGAGTGAAGTGCGAAAAAACAAAGGAAAAGCCCAAAAAGAAAAGAAAAGCAAATGATTCTTTCAGCCACCTAAGACATGAATAAACTGATATGTTTAGTCTTGTCTATTATCGTCGCCTTTTGGACTATTATGAACTCGAAATGACGGAATTAGTTTCTAACATGTGCTGGTGATGATTAAAGATACAGCTGAGAGGTTATGTGAATCGAACCGACCTGAACCGTACCGTACTGTACCACTCAGTGGAAATTAGTTGCTTAAACAAGTTCTTAAGGCTTCTAGTTCTCTGTTAATGCAACCGGCCCCATCTTTCTCTTTTTCTCTTCCTCAGGTCTTGATCTCTGAGGGCTTAGGTTTGTATGCCAAGGACCCAAAATTTGTAGCCTTTGCCAAGCGTGAGATTGCAGATGCCTGTCACATGACCATTGATGAAATGGAGAGCGCCGCAAGTGATCTCCTCAACCGAGGAGGCTCTGAGAAAAGCCAAAAGTTCATGAACCACACAGACACAGGGCTTGTATACAGTGACGAGGAGCCCATCAGGAGCCATGAGGAAGAGGAGCTGGCGGACGAAATGACCTGCGTTACATCTTTCTAAAAAACTGAATAAAGAGCCAATCAGGACAGCAGTTAAAAGACTCCCGACTGACCAATCACATGTTAATGCTGTGAAAGAAAGCGGCTCTGGCTTACCTTTCGTCTTTAAATGCAAATCACTGAAAAGACTCTTTTTATAAACTGCTGGAAACGTCAATTGTTTTGTAATATGTTTAAATGTGTTTTTATTCTGTTCTTTTTGTCTGTATGGTTTATTTTTAAGCATCATTTACAGAGGGAAATGCACAAACACAGTATTTTTAATTATTCAGTTGAATAATTTTAATAACGAAGAACCAAAATAATCTGAATCAACATTTTTGTCTTGCATTTTGTGTACATCTGTGTATTTTTTCCATTTTTTTCACAATAGGCTCCAGTTTGCTTAATCATCTTTGGATCTTGAAATGGATTGAGTCTACTCCATTTCCATCTTAAAATAGAAACATCATCTTGGAACAAATAGCAGACTGTTTAGGGGCAAAAAGATCCTACATTGTGCTGCGTTTACAAAGCCTGGCAGGAATTTCAAGTATTTTGGATTTTTTTTAAAGGTGAAACACAATTCATTGTACATTTGTTGTTGTTGTTGTTGTTGTTGTTTTTTTATATTTGTTGTTTTCATTTTTTAAATCCATTTCCTGCAGTTTCATAAAGTGATTGACTTTGAAACATTGCTGATATGCCAAGCCACTTTATTTTTTTCAGTTACTTTTGAATGATCATGATCCCCAAGATTGAGTGATCTGTTCATTAAGAGGACAGCGTGTCCCATTCATTCTGTGCATTTAATTAAAATGACTGAAAATCCGCTAAAAATAAATGACCACGCGATACAGATGGGATCACGTCCGTTCTACCACTTGTAATCACCAGAACTCTCTCCCTCCTTCTGCAATCAGTGTAAATATTAATAAAACTACCTAACATGTAATATTATATCTAAAGATTTGTATGTGAGATTGAATGAAAGTTTATTTATTAAAAATATGACTGATGTTTGTAAACAAATATAGATATCAAATGTTTTTGTGTGTTTTTGTATGGGGGTAGGGGTGCAAGAGATCTGCAGAGTGGATGGCAACATCAACAGCCTAAGGCAGTTGTCACCAAACTTGTTCCTGGGAGTCCAGTGTCCTGCAGATTTTAGCTCCAACCCTAATCAAACACACCTGAACAAGCTAATCATGGTCTTACTAGGTATACTTGAAACATACGGGCAGGTGTGTTGAGGCAAGTTGGAGCTAAACCCTGCAGGGACACCGGCCCTCCAGGACCGAGATTGGTGACCCCTGGCCTAAGGTATTAAGACATTTGTGCTGCCCATTACATTACAAACTACAGGAGAGGGCAAATTCTTCAGAAGGGTAGCGCTCCTTCTCATACTTCAGCCCCCACATCAAGGTTCCTGAAAACAAAGAAGGTCATGGTGCTTCAGGATTGGCCACCCCAGTTACCAGAGATGAACATTATTGAGCATGTCTGGGGTAAGATGGAGGAAGCATTGAAGATGAACCCATCTTGATAAACTCTGGGAGTCCTGCAAGAACGCTTTCTTTTCCATTCCAGATGACTCATTACTAAGTTATTTGAGTCATTGCAGAGATGGATGCAGTCCTCCAAGCTCATGAGAGTCATGTACACAATATTAATTGTATTTCCACTGCACCATGACTTTATATTCTATACTGCACATTATTTCTGTTAAGTGACAAGACTTCTGTCTATGCAGTCAGACCTTAGTGTCCTAATTAAATAATTAAATATCAAAATATGATCATATTTTATTTTGGTAAAATAAGTGTAATCTAGAGGCTTTTGCCTTTCATATAAGCCACTTCTGATACCTAATGATCAACTTACAGTTAAGTTATTATTTGTTGTTCCTAAAACTTGGATAGGCGTCAAGACTTTTGTCAGGTAGTGTAGTAGCTATGGTTTTTAAGGTGCGAAATTGAGCAATTTGTTAATCAGTTTAGAACTTGTAATAAAAACAAGGAAATGCTTAGGAAACAAATGGCAGGAGATAGATATAGAAAGGCACACGTTTATCTTTGCATGCGCACATCCTGGGTTTTTTATGTACATTTTTGTGTGTATAAGCTGAACTGATGCATTATATTTTGTAACTGGAACCCTTCAACATTGAGACCAGGCTGCTTTGCAACACGATGGCTTCAATTATAGTGGTGCATTGTGGGGGAGGACACTTTCTTTAGCCTTACTGGCCATTAAACACAACTGCTGCACCTCTTTATCTGGATCTATGAAAAATGTTCTACATCATTACATCTTTATGAAAGTTAAGCATTTCTTAACCTCATTTACAATAGTGAGGGATGCTGAAGTGCATGAGCTTTGCCACTGAGACGCTCTCATAACATGTACAGAAAACCTCTAATTAGTGTTTTCATTAGCAGTGAGAAGAACAAGACAGCTGCAGCGCTTTGGGCTTCAAAAACAGGAAGAAGAAAGTGTGGGGGGGGGTATGTTTTATTTTAACCTATATTATGATTGTGTTTTTTGTGCTTTTGGGTTCCTAAGACTCTACAAGACATTTTTATATTCAAAAATATATGTTCTATAGATCCCAAATGATATAGAGAATCTCTAGATCTCTTTTTATATATGAGCAATATTACACTCGTAGCAGTGTGATATGGCTGTATATCAGCACTGGTGGGAAGTGTGCGACCGAGTGTTTTGGCGTCCCAGGTCCCACCAGTGCTGATATACAGCCACATCACACTGCTACGAGTGTGATATTGCGTTTATGCAACAGTTTGACAGCATAATCATGTAAATAAAAAAAGAAGATATTGAATATCACTTACCTGTTTAATATTGATTTGATCAGCTGTAGTTTAAAAATTACGCTGTTTAACTTCTAAGGGCTTATTATGCGGTCACTGTCGCCATCTTGTGGATGGACAGCATCTTTGGTCTGCTTAATGACAGGCTAATGCCCACCCACGCGCTGTCTCTAAGAAACTATAAATACTTGAAAATAGGCTCTATCCTTGTAAATCAACTGCATAGCTGAAATCTAAACAACTACATTCTCAAAATTATGTTTTGTAACAGCTGCAATATTTGTCCAACTGTAGGGTGTCCTCTGCTTGTTGCTCTGTGTGGGCGGAGTAATGGGCCAATCACACCAAACTCACTTTTTGCATTGAGAGGTGCCTTTATTGATTGATTTACTAATTTGCGGGGCTTATGCACCCTGTGTGCCTCACATTTTAACTGCCTGTTGCGCCTTGTGTTTTTGCCCTTGTGTGCTGTGCGCTCACAGTTGAAAAAAGTTAACTCTGAGCGGAAAAAGCATGTTACGTCACTCGCATCTTTTTCATTCTCCAATCAAATGAAAGCAGAGGCACCTTCTATTGAGGTGCCTGCAGTATCTGTGTTGTCAAGAAAACAACGGAGACTTTTGAAGATTGAGGAGAGATTTGTGGTAGCTGTTTTGAGTTATCCGGAGCTGTATATGAATATTAAATCATGAATTCCACAATATTATTAAACAATATAATTATATTAATACCAACAGCAACACTCGCTCAATACCCAACTAATTCAGTCATTGCCTAGCGACATAAAAAAGCACACCACGTTTCTTTTTTTCTTGTCAACAAAAAAGGCAATGTGGTGCGCCACGCGTTTTTAGAACAGAAATGAGCGTAAGGTGTGATCGGCCCCTAATACACAAGAGTGAAGAGGTAGCACGAGTGCTGTTACTGGCAGAGTATTGCACAGATATCAGCCAATCAGAATCAAGAACCAGACAGAATCGTTGTATAAACAGATTTATAGAATGATGTTTTTAAATTGTTAACCATTGTGCATTGATAGAAAATATAATAATAATGTAGAGAATATATAGAAAAAAATAATATATATACAGAATATATATATATATACAGTATGGATAATTAACCGTATATTATTCATACCCTTGGCAAATTCTAAATTACTGTTTTTGTTCAAATGTAATAAAATTTATATTAAAAAAAGGTTTTTTCCACAATGTTGCCTCTTGTACATCATCTTTTGAATAAAATAAAAGAATAAAAGTAACTTCAGAATTTGCAAGTGGTATGAATAATTTTGGGCTTCACTTTATTTTATTTATATATATATATATATATATATATATATATATATATATATATATATATATATATATATATATATATATATATAAACTTCCTGTGAAATTGTATTTCTTTTTTAAATATTTCAGATAATAAAAGTGATATTTAATAAAGCAAAAACATCTCACAATTTTCATTTTTATTCCTCCATAAAATTATGTATACATATATATGAAAAAAAAATATATAGAATATTTTATGTCATTTCATTTCTTTATTTTTTATATTTGTAGCAAATTTCTTTTAGATTGCCTTTGGCTGGTAAAAATGTAAAGCAAATTGTAATGTTAAATAATTAATATAGATATAATCATTAGGCATATAAAACCTACAGACATCTCTTCATTTCTGAAATATTTTCATGTTAGCATGTCTCTTAATTAAACGAGTATTTATTTCCCCCCTCTAAATATAGTGTATGAGTCATCATTGTCAGTCCATCTCTGTATAGTTACTTTCCACAAGAACATTTAATTTAAACGTTCCTCAGTCTATGAAAGATCTTAATAAATCTAATGTAGGGTAATTATGACCTGATGATAACTGTGTATATGGCTCTATTAAATCCTGAGCTAGCGTAGCTCCAGAATGTAGGCTACCTTTCCTATCATTCTCATACAGATATCATAACTGTTTTGTTTATGTTGTTGTTGAAGTCCTTAATGAATAGTTATTATTTTCCCAAAAGATATCTCCGCCAAATTAAACGATCTAATTCAATCCCAGCACTCAGTGGTTTGGTGTTGTGTGATCAATCATATTCATAATTTACGGCCTCTGCAGCACGAGCAGCAGCCTCGTCATTGAAAACAACAACTCATTGAGGTAACATCATATTCGAATGCATCCTTAAAGACAGAGATAAAACAATTGTATAAAGTGTGCCAGGTTACTGATCTCCCTGCTCGAGTGTGTGATCCGCGTCGGTCGGTCGATCCATCCGCTCTTTGCGCACCAAAAAACGCCTTCTCCAAGCGCGTGACGCAACTGGAGCTGTTCCGCCGACCCTCCGTCTCCCCCCCGCTGGCTGTTCCGCTGCCATCACTCGCCTCCCCCCGATTATAGCTATTTCTCCTATCTACGAGCAGGCGACTAACATGGATATTGCAAATCAGGTATGGCATTTTGAGATCCGAATTACGTTGGTATATTATTGCGGTGTTTATTACGCACGTGTTTGTCGTTTGTCTTTCAGTGAGGGATTCGTTGTAGACTCTTAGAAATTACGCTGGAAAATTCTTATAGGGAGAGGTGCCCCTGGTGATGCTCTCCGTCGATTCACTAATAATGAATTTCTCTTGTGAATTATTATATTTTCGTTTTTAACGCATGATTTGCGCTATGATTTTTGTGTGGTATTTCAAACGGACACGATGAGATTTGCTCGATGTATAAACAGAGGGTGGTGATGCTAGCAGTTACACAGTCGCTAAATACACATTTTTGCCTTTGGTATCAAAATATGGTTTGTAATGTTACGTTTTGTTTTGTGCGAACGCGTAATATCAAATCAAAGCGACTTCTCGGGGCCCTTTATCACATGCAGATGCGCTCGTGGAGCTGCTCTTTAAAATGGCAGCTGACTTTCATCCTAACGCTGTGGCTGTGTGACTTTCAGCTCCGAGCACAGGGCCTTCTGTCTTTTTCCTACATTAATATTAGGCTGAACAGACATAGTTAGGCACACAATCAATTGGTTAGTAGTGTTTAAATTCACAGAACACCATTAAGGTTGGATACACATTTTGCAAGCTGCATTCATGTGTAAGCGAATATTATATATTGCAATGAATAATTGAATTGCGTAAAGAGGACTCCTAAATCGATGTATTGATTTTTTTCTTCTCGTGTGGTGTTTGAAGGAGGACCATCCACACGAGCAAACAATGGTGTCGTGTGAAACCGCACCTTCCTACGTCACTATAGCCTATATGCCCGAATAAAACTAGTATCACGTTTGAGCAAATATTTCCAAATATAACAAACCCGCCAGGCATGAAGTAGCAGATGCTGCCACATCTAATATATATTTGCACTTAACAAAGAGCGTTTAATTTTTTTTTTCCATACTGCTAGAGACGAGTGCCATCGTTTTTCTTAGATTTTGCTATGCAAAATGGTTTCAGAAATCTCCCTGGTTTGCTGTTCGTCGTCTCCATGGCTCGGAGATGGCGGTGATGCGCGCGCAGGGATGCTGAGGTTCAAGGTCCTCCGGTCCCTTCGCTTTACTTCGAGCGTCAAATACAGAATGATACGTGGGAGCCGCTTCAAAATATACATTGGCTCGTATAAGCATACAGGCCAGTTAGTGAAATGAGTCATCTTGGTGAAAACAGCATCTGTTATTTACACAGTATCTAGCTATCTACTGTAGATACTATCTAGTGGCGGCAGGTACTGTAAGCTACTGAAATGTTTGTGGTGCAAAATTCACACTTCACAGTAATCACTTATCATGTTAATAAAATGAGAATTAAAATAGCCAGAAAAAAAAAACACAACACCATTCAACAAGGAGTACATTAGATGGTGTAATGTTGTCTAAACCGGTGACCATCTGGTTAAATTCAGCCACCTCAGTCACCATTTACAGTACGTACAGTATGGTCAACGCTTTCAATCAGTTCAGTTGACGAGATTAAAGGAATGAAAATTCTGTCATTATTTGCTTACCCTCCACTTGTTTCAAACCTGTTTGAGTTGTCTCCTGTTGAACAAAACAAAAACAAAAAAAGCATTTTGAAGAATTTTGGAAACCCATAATCATTAATTTCCATGAATTTACTCACTGTAAAGACTCATTTTTGGTGAACTGTCCCTTCAAGCTCTGTCTTTAGCTCAGCTCTGTTGAGCATTGGAGCAACCTTCAAAGTATTGCTCAAATGATCCTCAGGAAAAGCCATCATGTTGTATTCAAACCTTTCATTGCAGCAAAGAGCCACTGACAAGTTGGCTAAATTATTGGAGAGAATAATGAATTATGAATTGCAAATGTCACCTACAACCTTTATTATAATGAGGTATTTTAATGTCAATATTTTAAGTGATTGTTCACCACAAAATGATAATTATGTCACCACTTACCCGATGCAAATGAGTAAATCTGTTTATGTGTCTGTCTACACGTCTGACGGTCTATCCATCTAATGTTTTTACACATGTTCTTCTTTTGACAGTTGGTTGCCCAGGGGCAGTTCAGGGTGCTGAAAGTCCCATTGGGCTTCATCAAAATCTTAGAATGGGTAAGTAAAATATTGTGTCTCGTTGGATCTTAAATTAATATTATCCATTAATTTTGCTTGCTTAAAATTAAAAATTGGAACTCTAGGTTTAAACACGATCATGATATCAAATTTATTCATATTTATTTTTTCAAATGAAAGTCACCTCATAATATCTACAACAACTACCAATTGTTTATCAAAAATGCATTCATTCACTATAGCAATATGATTAACAATACATGTAATACTCAAATAGAGCTGTTATAATTTGGTTTTGGGGGTCTGAAATATTGCTTCTATCCAAACACTGTTTTCGTAAGTTTGTTTTGGGAGATCAGTTCTTAACATCTGTTATGAGTAACTATTTTGGTGTTAGCTTACTTCTGATGAATTGTATATAAATAAACAATATGTTACCGGCACTGTGTGAAATGTATAGAACGCAGGAAATGTATAGAACGCCTAAAATCGAACATCAAGGTTTGAAATGATTGCTACTTTATACATTGCCTAGATATTCTATAGAATGCTGAGTTGCTGTGCAGCAATGTATGTAACTGGCCTACCCCCACCTTTTTTCCTGCCACTGATGTTGGCGGTGATGCTTGGGTTGTTGTTTGATGATGTTGATCGAAGCATGTGAGTGTTGAAGACTATTGTAAGGCAAGTGTATTGCCGATATCACAGACGATATTGGTTCTGCAATCTTAGTTCTGCTGTCATTGTTTTTCCAGTAAGAACATCATATGCTTTATTTCATCTTCCTTCCACTTTAAAATATGTATTGATCAATAAAGGCTTTTGTTGTGCTCTTCTGACACTTTGCCTAAATGATACTTGTCATTCTATATTCTATATTATTTCCTATTTGTTTTATTTTGGCTAGAATAAAAGTTTTACATTTTTTAAAAAACATTTTAAGGTCAATATTATTAGCTACTTTAAGCTATATTTTTCCGATAGTCTACAGAACAAACCATTGTTATACAATAACTTGCTTAATTCCCCTAACCTGCCTAGTTAACCTAATTAACCTAGTTAAGTCTTTAAATGTCACTTTATGCTGTATAGAAGTTGCTTGAAAAATATCTAGTAAAATATTATTTAATGTCATCATGTCAAAGATAAAATAAATCAGTTATTATAAATGAGTTATTAAAACTATTATGTTTAGAAATGTGTTGAAGAAAATCTTCTCTCCGTTAAACAGAAATTTGAAAAAATAAACAGGGGAGCTATTTATTCTGACTCATATACTGTGTGTGTGTGTATATAAATATGTATGTATATATATATATATATATATATATATATATATATATATATATATATATATATATATATATATAAAATTTATTTATTTATTTATTTATTCCAAATTAATCATTTTAATATGTCTGTAATATATCTATATTTAAAAGCACATTGTTTTGTGTTTCTATGAAGCATTGCAGTAATGACATTTAAGCGCAACTCATATGCTAATTAATGTTAAATCATACATTCATTTATTGACTTTTAATGACAGATAGCATTTCTTTCTGGCTTTTATACTCTTTTCAGCTTTCATTTTTGTAGAAGCCTGGGAAATTAAATACCTCATATAATTTGTAACATCAAAAAAAAAATTTTTTACTCGATTTTAAAAATTTTTATCATTATTTATGAATATTATTTTAGAGGTTAACATTCTTTGCATACACCCAAATCAGTCAGGAGTTACAGTTCATGAAAAGTAGGTTTAATCAGGTTTTGTTTTCAGTACATGTTTTTCTTAAATGTATAAACAGTATAGATTATTTGCTGTTCCGCCTTCAAAACGAAATGCATTTCATCTAAAAATTATTTCTCTAAAGTGTGAAAACTCCAGGCTAAATATGTCGAGTAAAAGAATTAGTGTTAGGAAACAAAGCGAGGACATGTTTAGTGGAACAATGCGAATAAAATAGAGCACAGCAGCAGTATAATATCTCACATAAGAAAACTGGGCAAAAACCAAACCTAAATAAACCAGAGAAACATATTAGTTGTTGTAAGCTTGATGCTGATGATGAATGTATTGTATATATCCGAGAGAATCTACAAAGCACTAGATATATATTAAAGGAAGGCAGCAAAAATCTAAATGTTTGCTTACTCAGGCCACAGGATGGAGCCATTAGACAAAAAAACACCTGTGTACACAAAGGTTATAAAAGGATTATATTGGAAATCACACAGTGATTTGTACCAGCTATATTAAGCCTGTCAAAAATTATGCATAAAAAAGAGGTTTAAAAACCTGTTTCATTGATAGATAGTTTACCTGGAGAGCATCACATACAAATTGAAGGCAGAGAAGCAACTACAAGGCATGAAGTATATGGGCATCATCTCAAAGCAAACTGAGTGGGTCATCAGCACAGTCATAACTGTGGTTACAGCAAAGATAATTCAAAAATGCATGGAACACAAAGATCAATACTAAGTAATAAAACGGGAGCACTGTCCAAGGCTTAGAGAGGAAGAAGTGGTTTCAAGGATCGCAAAACACAAAAGCAAAGTCGCTTTCAAAGGAAGTGCGTTCATTTGATGGCCATATCTGCTACGCCTCCAGACAGCTATTTCAGGCATACATGGCCAAGTCCTGCCTAATTAAATGGAGGAATAGTGAAATCTCCAAAACTTAAGGACTTTTTTTTGAAAATCATCTATAAAATCTGATATAAATGTTGTCAAATATGCATATTTCAAGTTGGTTCAGCCAATATGTAATCCTAATTACAAGTCTTATGCTTTCAGTTACAGTAAGTGGCAGTGTATTTACCAAATGGTGACTGAATGTTTTATTTAGTGTATCTGATCATACTGTAGACTGCAGTTTCTCCTATTTACTATGTTACTGTGAACCATCATGCTATGCCTATAGTATTCAGCCCAAACTCATTGGAAAAAAGAAGTGCCTACATTTTTATGAAGTGTAAATGTACATTGCTCCGTGTACATTTGGTCGCACGTTTCAGATGGCAAATCGACTAGAGGGTGCTGTCTACATATTCTGAAATTGGTTAAGTTATGTTTATTTGTACTTTTCAGATAAATGTCCTTATTATATGTGTCCACAAGAAGGCAGAGCTTGTCATTCACTTGTCAGATCACTTAGCGAACCACTAACCTAAATCCTATCCTAAATCCAACCAACAGTGTTTTCGAAAGCAAATGTTAAAAGAAAAGTGCACTTGTGACCACATAGGCTGCGTTAGAAATCGCCTATTGCACAATTAGTACTGCATTTGAATTTAAATATACAACTCGGCCATTAGAAGAGTACGTTCTATACAGTATAAATATCAGAAGCATGAATGGAACTCAGACATACTACCGTACATCCACCATTTTGTCATCATCACATGACCTACCCGCATCAGTTCATGCTCATTTATGAATTCTCTCGCAGTGCATCATAAGATAGCGTCCATCCAATGTGCACTTCAGAATCTTGCCAGAAGTAGTAGGTTATCCGGCTACTTCTCACATACTGTTTTTCGAATTCTTTGACTTCGGACATACTACTCTGCTTTTTACCGTACTATACAGTATAGAAGTATGCATTTTCGCATGCAGCTATAGTTTTACCTTGATTTTACATTACTTTTAGCTGTTTTGTAAAACTGTGCTTCACCAGACTCAAAACAAGTGCAAAGTGAGTTAACTAGCAAACTGAACATATGGAGATAGATAAGTGAAGCAAATGTATTTGATTACAAACCATAGACACTCTTTTTGTGGTATTTATTTGGTATTGGGCAAAGAACTGCACAAAAATAATCCCCTTTTCATGGGTAATATGTCCCTGTAAATATCATTAATGTTAAAAGAAACAACAGTCATTGGCATGATACTGCCATGTAGTGTTTATTTAACCTAGATACTACAGTTCAGTACGTTTATATGCAGTTTCACAAAAAAGGAGGCTTAAGCATGTATTTCCAATGAGCCTGTGTTGATAGTGTAGGTTTTAGATTTAAACCAAAATTTCTGGCAAGTATTGTTCAGTGTTTCTCGACCACGTTTCTGGAGAACCACCAGTTCTGCACATTTACATGTCTCCTTAACCAAACACACTTGATTCAGATCATCAGCTCATTAGCACAGACTAAAAGACCTGTAATGGGTGTGACAGAAAAAGGAGACATCCAAAACATGCAGTGTTGGTGGTCCTCCAGGAACGTGGTTGAGAAACACTGCAGTAGTTGGATAAAGTTGAGTTCAGAATTGTTTTCAGAATACGATTGGACAATATTACTTCTTACACTTGGAATCTCATCAGCAACGGAAGTGTTTCAGAGCTCCTTAG
This sequence comes from Danio rerio, assembly GCF_052040795.2. Classification (NCBI taxonomy): domain Eukaryota; kingdom Metazoa; phylum Chordata; class Actinopteri; order Cypriniformes; family Danionidae; genus Danio; species Danio rerio. The sequence goes on from NC_141028.1 coordinate 24,945,069, forward strand.
CACTAGTAACAAGGTCTGAAAGGTACAGGTGTTGAAAAGAACCGTTCAGAATCAGAATAAAATAAATTCAATTCATAGTACATACAGTATATTCAGTGCTCAGAGATAGAAAAGGAGTGACAAAGACTTCATGGGATAAAAAATATCTGCCAAAATGTACTCCCAGTCCATCTGTCCTGCGGAGTTTAGCTCCAACTCTAATTAAACACACCTGGACAAGCTAATCAAGCTCTCCAGGCAACTGTGTTTAAGCTGGTTGCAGTAAGGCTTTGCCGGAAAATGGCCTTCGAGGAGCAGGATTGTACACCCCTGCACTGGGAAGATGCTCAAAATAGAAGTTGAACAGACCAGCACTGAGATTCAGTGACGTCAGCAAGTCAGTTACTCTATCTGTGGATACAAGCTCAGAAGGTATTGGTGCAGTAATTCTTCTGGAACAAAAGCCAGCGGCGTGTGACTTAAAGGGACAGTTCACCCAAAAATAAAAATGTATCATTCAGTCATTATTTACTCAACCTTCACTTGATTTAAACCTGCTTGAGTTTATTTATTCCGTTGAACAGAAAAGAAGATATTCAGAAGTATGTTGGAAACCTGTAACCACTGACTTTCATAGTAGGAAAAACAAATACTATGGAAGCTTTCTTCAAAATATCTTATTTTCTGTTTAACAGAGGAGGTTCAACTCTTAAAGATTTATAACCACTCGAGAGTGAGTACATGATAAGGTAAACTATGCCTTTAAGAGTACATATTGTAAAAGAGCTGCTCGCCATAGTATATGGTTATGAGAACTTTCATCAGTTTGTACATGGAAGTGACCACAAACCAAGACAGCAATTTCAGAAAGCCATTACATCAAATTCCAATAAGGCTAAGAAGGCCACTACGGTAGATTTATGCAGGGATCAGACTTCATAATATCAGCCTGTTTGAAGATGATACAGTACACTTTGGCAAATTATGGGCGTAGGGATACAAAAATCAATCATTTTATAACGTGTAGTGTGTCACTGCAGACAACATGTTTTGGAGAGCAGTACATTGCTGATGCTTTGTTTGTATGTTTTTCCAAGAACAGAATGGAAGTCTGTCAGAAGAAGACCTAAAGATTACTTTGCTTGTAGTATTGATTCTTATATCTTAGAAGAAATTGGACGCTTTAAAACAAGCCATGGCAAATGATGCAGAGATGCATGCAGGCTATGAAGAATACAGTGGAAAATCACTACTCAAAACAACACAACCATACTGAAACATTTAGAGACAAAATGGGCTGTCAATGGTCAGTTGTTCAAAGCTGATAAAACTCATTGTTCCTCAGCAGCTCTGAGAGAAATGAGAAATGTTCAGCAAAAGGCATGAGTCGCATTTGAAAATGGAGAAGTGCAGAACAAAAGAGAAGACATTTTGTACGGGCCAGATATGTCTGGACACATTGAATAGACTGTAACTGGCATCTTCACCAAAGGTTTTTTTTTTCTGAACATGCAACCTCGAGTCCAGATTATGCACAGACCAATGGGAAAATAAAGGGAACTGTGTAATCAATGAAGAATCTGCTGATGAAATGAAAACATATCAGACTTACTGTACTAAAACACACAGATTAAAGAAATTCTTCTGCATAACTCTTAATTTAACAAAACCAACAACATCTGCACAGCTTAACTCCGCAAAAGCTACACTCACCGGCCACTTTATTAGGTACACCTTTCTAGTATCGGGTTGGACCCTCTTTTGCCTTCAGAGCTGCCTTAATCCTTCGTGTCATAGATTCAGCAATTTACTGGAAATATTCCTCAGAGATTTCTCAGAGATTTCCATATTGTCATGATAGCATCACACATTTGCTGCAGATTTGTCGGCTGCACATCTATGATGCGAATTTCCTGTTCCACCACATTACAAAGGTGCTCTATTGGATTGAGATCTGGTGACTGTGGAGGCCATTTAAGTAGAGTGAACTCATTGTCATGTTCAAGAAAACAGTCTGAGATGATTCGTGCTTTATGACATGGTGCAGTATTCTGCTGGAGGTAGCCATCAGAATATGGGTACAATGTGGTCATAAATGGATAGACATGGTCAGCAACATTACTCAGGTAGGATGTGGTGTTGACACGATACTCCATTGGTACTAATGGGGCCAAAGTCTGCCAAGAAAAAAAAAACACTCCACTACACCACCACCCCCGGCGTCATTGATATCATTGAATCATACATACAAGGCAGATTGGATCCATGCTTTTATGTCAATCATGTCAAATCACCTTTCTTCCCCATTCTGATGCTTGCTTTGAACTGCAGAAGATCATCTTGACCATGTCTACATACCTAAATGCATTGAGTTGCTGCCATGTGATTGGCTGATTAGAAATTTGCGTTAATGAGCAGTTGGACCGGTTTACCTAATAAAGTGGCCAGTGAGTGTATATTACAATATAACTTTCACCTGAACTTCAGTCTTAAATAAGTAGAATGATATATTCCCATATAATACATCCATTAAAATACATTAAATATTACTTTACACAATGTATTGAACATGCTACATTATCTAAGCATTTGCATACTATTCAATGATTAATATAAAAAAATGAATAATTATATATTTACATACATTTACACAAGTGATTAAATAGATTAAATGGACTCAAAAATCTGTTTCTGATATTCATAAGTCACCGTCTGAGCACGTTGCTTGGCTCCCTAAGGAGTGAACAGAAAACCCTTGCTCTCTGTCAGTATGAAGGCACTTTTTTAGCACAGTTAATGCATCATTGACTTAACAAGGTCCACGTTGGAGGGCATTCACAATCTAAAAGATTTGGTGCCATCTAGTGGTCACAATGTTTTTTCACTTCATGCAAGGTGAAAAATGGCATCTGATAAGACAACAGGCCAAAGATGTCATTTGAATCCTGTCTAGACTTCTGCTTTTTCTATTTAATTATGATATTTTAACACTACATTTTAGTGACATTTTAAGCACTATTTTTAGCTGGATTAGCTTGTCAGATCGTCATCATAACCACACTTTTTTATGTACCAAAACGTTACTAAAGATTTACAATAATGAGAACAATACTTATTTTTAAAAGAAAATTATTTTACATCATATATCATTAGGAAAAAAATGAATCTGTTACAGTTTTAGATTTGAAAATGTAGAATTTGAGATGCTGAATATAGCGTGCTGTGACTTAAGACCAAATTCTACATCCCAAATTCTGTGCTGAAAGCCAATACAGGGTTCAAATTGGTCTTAAATCCTTTTTCGATGGGTTATTTTCACAATTTATTATGAATTAGCAGTCAAAATAGGACAAATGAGCTCATGCATGGAACGAATTCTGGACTTTTGTCAGTGAGGGATGGGACTTTGAAACCACCCCAACACCCCCCTGACTACAGGCCTGGCTAGTATGTTTCTACAGTGTATAAGATTTACCATGATCTTGAAGAAGAAATATTAACTCAAACATCATGAGGTTTTACATAAAAATGTACAATTGTAATGATTCAATAGAATAAGAGTAACAATAAGCTGTCTGGAGACACACAAAATGATCTTTGGTTCCATCAAGTTACCATTAATGCATAATAAGCATTTGGTTTTATACAGTTGCTATTAATATACAGTATTTGCACAGTTTAACTCACTCACGGAACTCAGTTGAGTTCATTTGTGCTTGTTTCAGTCTAACATCAGTCTTTTCTGGGCTTGGTAATGTGAGCTCATTTGATTGTGTTTGGTTTGATTTGATCAGATTTGTTTGCCTTTGTTTTGTGTGGACTGTTTTAGCCTGTATAACCAGACCTTTTTTCTAGGTTACACAATGCCTTAATTGCTATGGTGGTTGCATGTTAAATCCATCTTGTTTAACTTAGCTTATCAAGGTTTTTATGTTTTTAGGTTTCCTTCCTGTTGTCCTCCTTTACCCTATTTGATTTGGCTTCGTTTAGCATGGTTTACTGCGGTTTGATGTGTGTGTGTGTGTGTATTGTTTCCGTGTCTGATGGTGTTGTACATTGAAACACAGAACAGCGCAGCTCAGCGATATGACAGATGGCCGAGTATCTCTGTGAAATTTAATAACTTCATTCTCCATTCAGTCCCTCCACCGGCCAGAGTCCATAAGTAATCTCCATGACTCAATCTCTCAGATTTAAATCCTAACAGGAAAAATAATGTGCCTATGTCCATTTCAGGATGCTGGTGTGACATGGTGATGCAGAATATTGATAGGATGAGATCCAGACATTCAGAGTCTTCAGGTTTTAACAATCATACAAATAATAACTGCCATATAATGTAACACTTCAATAAAGAACTAATAAATTAGTCTAAGAAATGTAAAATGATTTATAATAACCCAAAATTGTTTCCCAGTAATAGGTTGCTGCTGTAAGGGCATTCACTGCGTAAAACATATCCTGGAATAGTTGGTGGTTCATTCCGCTGTGGCAACCCCTGATAAATAAGGGACTAAGCTGAAGGAAAGTTAATGAATGAATAATCCAAAATAATTCAAGTATATGAGCAATCTTGAGATGTAGGTATCTGAGGACTGAGTTTATAAGCTTAAAGGATAAACAAATGTATTCATTATGTAATTTAGCAACATTTTACAAGATCCTATTAAGCATTTTTTATGTTTTTAAAAATGTTTGATAGATATTTAATAGACATTTTAACATAGACAGCTTAGGTGGAGCCTGGAGGAAACAAGGCTAAATCTGGGCTGTCAATGAAAATCTAATAGACGTCTAATAATAACCTAAAACTAGACTAATCATCAAATACACTGAAATGAATGACTGCACATGTAAAGTGTGTCTAATCTGTGTATTTGATGACTAGTGTTTAGTTTTAGGCTATTCTTAGACGTCTATTGGATTTTCACCGAAAAGTTAGCCTTGTTTTAGCCAAGACATCTATGTTTAGATGTCTATTAGACGTCTATTAAACACAATTGCTTGGTGGGATGTTACTTCTAGGTGAAGTCAGATTAATATATTTTTAAATAATGTCATGTGTATATATAAGTAGCATAAGCTAGTAATATGATACAAGTACATCATTTAGTATTCATAATAATTATTATTAATTATGAATCAGTTAATATAGAAAATATAACAGCATTAGAAATGTCTATAAACCACATGGTAAGGGATTCTCTCATTTGGTTTATTTAGTCAGTATGTTAACTGATTTCACACACCTCCTACATGAAATGTTAATATTTATAATGTTCCATTATCACATTTGCACATTCAGTCTTGACAGATTTCATCATTGTGTGATGTCTGAATGGGAGTCTTTTGATGAAAAGCTTTCTGAAGCATTCTCTAATGCTTTCAAAAGCACATCACACATGTCATTAGGTTTTTGCTCTGGCTTCCAGTTACATTCAGAATAGATTTTAAAGTATTACTACTAGTCTATAAATCACTAAATGGCCAATAACCTCAATACATTACAGATATGCTCACTGAATACAAACCTAACAGATCACTCGTCATTAGGATCAAGTAAATTTGAAATTCCAAGAGTTCAGTTAAAGGTGCAGTAGTTGATCTTCCACAATGCTAATAGCTTAGCATAAATCTCTGAATCACAGTCCCACCCCTGTCATCCAGAGCCACGCCTCCTGAAACAGGAGCACGCGCACCTTAAAGATAACAGCAGAACCCTCTCTTATGTGTTAAAAGCAACTAGTGCTTGTCCGGCGGAGTGCAGGAATTACACTCATTACTAAGCCAAACTGACATGCTATTTCAGAGCGAATTTTCAGAGTAGCATGGTAAACAATATAAGGACAGCGTCACAGATCATCATTGTTCAAAAATGAACCAATGTGATGTGAATATAAAACCATTTTCACCTCAGTAAAGCTGGCTAGGTGGAATAGTGCTATTTACTGATGTTTTCTTGTCAAACTAAATAAAATCTACATTATCGATGCTGGAAAATAACCTTATGAAAATGAAAACGGTCACATCAATCTTTTACCGGAAGATTTTAGTGGCTAAACATGTCTGTGCAGATATAACCCATTTGTAACAACAACATCTAACGTTACATCAGCTTTGCATGAAGCTAAAATAATTTTAAAACAGAACATTACCTGTCTAAAAGAAATCCTTCAGCCAGGGGGTCGTCCTTTCTCCAGCATGCAAAGGTAACTCCAATATTGATCCAGGTTTTGATTCAGCATGTTTTTACCAATCGCACATACGCGCTCTCTCTCTCTCTCGATCTCTCTCATGAACGCGCAATGCACAAACGGCAGAGCTGCGTACAAACGGCCGCTTGACATACAGTTTGGGCTACTTATCGGAATTATGAGAGATGTATTTAATTGGATGAACATTTTTTAGTTTTATGCCTCATCCAGAATATAAAAATACGTACATTTAGATCATTTATTTTAATCAATACTATTGGAATGTAAAGAGACTTTTAACCGGCACAACAAAAAATGTTTCTAAAGACAATCTCCTAGTGCACCTTTAAAGCAGGGTGAATCAGCCTTCAGCCACTGCGCCCCCCGCTGCTGAAGTCAGCTTTCAGAAATGATCAGATGTGCTCCAACATTAGACACATTCAAATCTAGACTGAAAAAACATTTGTTTAGCTGTGGCTTTAAAGAATGAGCACTGTGCTACGTTCGACAGATCACACTATTATATCTTCCTTTTCTTTTTCATTCTTTTGTAACCTGTTGTGACACATTTGATTCTGTTTTTTCTGTTTTATTCATTTTTAATTCTTTCAATCCTTTTTATTTTCCTGTTTCTTTTATTCTTGTTTATGTAAAGCACTTTGAATTACCATTGTGTATGAAATGTGCTATATAAATAAATTTGCCTTGCCTCTTTTTACCAATTCCAAATTAACATTTCACTCTGGTCAAAAGACTTAAACGTGTGTAACAGTAAAAGCTGTGATGTGGATTTTTGTTGATCAAATAGTAACATCTAGTACGAATGACATCAAGGTTATGAGCTTAATTCTGAGGAAATGCATGAACTGATAAAATGTATACCTCGAACGCAATGCAAGTTGCTTAAGATAAAATCGTCTTGTAAATGCTTAAATGTAAACCTCTGTCTCTCTTTTTTTCCAGGTGTTTGCCATCTTTGCGTTCTCCACCTGTGGGAGTTACTCCGGCTCCTTCAGGATGAGCGTGGAGTGCAAGAACAGATCCGACAGTAACCTGAAAATAGACGTGGACTTTGAGTATCCCTTCAGGTATTTTTCTTTCCTGGATTATATATTTTATTTTATTTTTATTTGCATTTTTTTTTTATTATTATTCGTAATTCTAATGGTTGGAAAGAAATATATAAAAATGGCCTTTTTCCTATGTTTGAAAATTAATGTTGCATATATGATATATATTTATACATGTGAAATCTAAATATAAATTGTATGTTATATGTGTCAGCTGCATACATTCCCATGTATCAGATTTCTATATTGGACAATGTACTCTAGATTAGGTTAAATATCTTAACACTGTTCCTCCTGTACCTCTTCCAGGCTCCATCAAGTGTATTTCAACGCTCCTACCTGCAAGAATGGCCAGTCCGATCGTTTCTTCCTGGTTGGTGATTACTCCTCTTCAGCAGAGTTCTTCGTCACCATCGCCGTTTTTGCATTTCTGTACTCCATGGCAGCTCTCAGCATCTACATATTTGCCTTTGAGAAGTACAGAGAGAACAATAAAGGACCACTAATCGTGAGTTGATTGTGAGACATAAACATTAAGTTATATGTACAGTGCTCAGCATAAATGAGATCTCTCTTTTAAATGAATACTTTTTATTGGAAGCTACAGTATACAATAATATATCTGTGTATATACATTCCCAGTGCTAGGTTGCTGCTAGAAGGGCATCCACCACATAAAACTGGCCAGTGTAATTGGTGGTCCATTTCGCTGTGGTGACCCTTGATAAACTAGGTACTAAGCTGAGGGATAATGTTGAGTAAGTGAGTATGAGGAGAACTGAAATAAATATCTATAATATTTATGAACCTTTTTTTATTTACTTGGGCTGCTGTTAGAAAAAATATCTGAAAAGAAGTCATGAAATGGGATTTACCAGTGTTTTGTTTTGTTTTCTACTTTTATCTGATGTCACTTTTAGTCATGTACAACTTTTGTTCTGGAAAATTGTCTTTGAAAAGTCTTTTAAAAATTAAAAACACGTAAAACTTCCTTAATAGTTATATGGACTACTTTTGGCAATTTTAGGGGTTGTTTTTTACTTTTATTCTAAGAGCTTTTGAAAAAAATTAATTACATGATGTTTGTAAGTAATGTAACTTCAGCCAAACTATGTTGCAGCTCGGGGCGACACAGTGGCTCAGTGGTTAGCACTGCCCCTTTACAGCAAGAAGGTCGATGGTTCAAGTCCCAACTGGACCAATTTACATTTATGTGTGAAGTTTGCAAGTTCTCCCCATGTTCGCATTGGTTTCCTTCATGTCCGAAGACATGCTGTAATAGTGAATAGGATGAACTAAACTGGCCCTAGTGTATGGGTATGTGTGTGTATGAGTGTTTCCCAGTACTGTGTTGCGGCTGGAAGGGCATCCGCTGCGTAAAACATATGCCAGAATAGTTGGTGGTTCATTTTGCTGTGGTGACCCCTGATACATAAGGGACTAAGCCGAAGGAAAATATCTATATATTATATAATATATCTATTGTATAAGCCTCTTTAATAATTGCAGGATTTCGGTGTGACATGCGTATTCACCTTCATGTGGCTGGTGAGCTCGGCAGCCTGGGCTAAGGGCTTGTCGGATGTCAAGACGGCTACTGACCCAGAGAAGGTTCTGGATCTGATCCCTGCCTGTGAAAACAGTGGCAACCGATGCCGTGAAGTTTACGACCCTGTCATGTCTGGTCTTAATACTTCTGTCGTGAGTCACTTCTGCTTAGTAAAAATACGTTTTTTTGGAATTCTTTTAATGTCTTTCTTGTGGTTCAAGCCTATTTTTTGTTCTCTCCAGGTCTTTGGCTTCCTGAACCTGATCTTGTGGACGGGTAACCTGTGGTTTGTGTTCAAGGAGACTGGGATCGTGGCACCGTTTATGCGCCAGCAGCCTGCCCAGGAGAAGCAGCCCGCCCCTGACTCCTACGGACAGGCAGGTTACGGGCAGCAGGACCCGTATGCCGGTTCCCAGGGAGGCTACCAGCCCGACTACAGCCAGCAAGGCTACAATCAGGGTGGAGACTACGGCCAGGGCGGATATGAACAGCAGGGGGCACCCACCTCCTTTTCCAACCAGATGTGAGGGAAGAAAATCTGAGGAAGCGGGAGTTAGCTGGTGAGATTTGTTTTGATGAAGTGGGATGCTTTGTTTTTAATGGTGAAAAACATATTGGGTAAAAATTGGATTGGGGTAAAAAAAAAAAAGTTTGAGATATAGTCCTAATGAGCAAATTTCCATTAAAAAAACAGTATGACTTATTCGAATAGGACAACTGAGCTACACCTTTAAAAAACTAGCAAATATTTAGGAAGATACTGTACATCAACTAAACATGATACTGTAATTTATCAGCTTTTGACCACATATTCATTTCATAAGTCTATTTCAAAATATATTCATATTGAATTAAATGGAAAGAAATACTTTGAATGAGGGAGTATGGGTCTCATTCATTTCTCTACATCACCTGGTGTTAACAGATATGTATATTTATATATATATACAGGGCTTGACATTAACACCCGCAAAATGCAGGTAGATTTCAGCTGTGGCAGGTAAGCCAGCCTATCCCACTAACCACTCAGGCTGGTTGAAAATAATTTTTAAATTGCAGTTTTCTTAAAAGCAGGGTTCGACAATAGAGATGGAATAATATGCGTGCAAATGTGATCTTAGAATCGAGAAGCAGCATGATAAAAAGAAAGCAGGTAAAACCGAATGAGAAGATATCACTGGCGAGCACAGGTGACGTGATGTGCGCGAATGTTTAAAAAGCATGTACACTCCTATTTCCTGGCGTGAAGCAACCGGGCCTGGAATTGCAACTGCTGCGGTTGGTTCTTTTCGAAATAGACTGCACATAAAGGGATGCTTGTGCACCCATAGTCTTGCTGCTTTCAAGAGCTCCAGATGTTTTGAAAAATTTCTTTTTTTTAAGCAGTAGCGGTTGCCGCTTTGTCTTTAACCATTATTTGAACAGATTATGGCCCTAACGTTAACCATGTGCGTGTGATCATCCTTTCGTTATCACACACGGTATGCTTTTCACCTGCTTTCTTTTGCTTACAATTATTTTTGTTGATATGGATTAATTATCATTTTTTACAATAACATTGCTGTAATGGGAGATACACTCCCAATTTATGTGTAGTTAACTGGTGATCTGGGACCTTCAGCCAGGACAGATTATTATACATTGTTTTAGATACATGGCAATAATTCTTCTTTTAAATGTCAATTATTTTTTTTAAAGAAAGTTTTTTTTGTATAAAAAGAGCATTTACTGTATACAGCTATATTTTGCTTGTTTTGACATAGTATTTATGTGTGGCTAAGAAATAATGTTTATTTATTTAGTGTGGTCAGAGATAAATATGATAAATCTTTAGTGTTGAGCCCTGAAAAGTCATGTGAAATAAAAACTAATTGCTATGCGACACTATAAAATCATAATCCATTTGCTCATGCTCATTGAGCAAGTTCATACACAACAAAAAAGTGAAATTAATGAGGGGGCATGTAGACATACCACAAAGTATAAATCAAGTAATTTTAGCATGTCAAAGTCAAATTTATGCATATAAAATATATTTTCCCAACAACAAAATTGTGGCTAGTGAAAATGGCGAGTGGCTAGTAACGTTGGAAATCTACTAGCCACATTGACTGGTGATCAAAAAAGTGAATGTCAAGCCCTGTATATATGTATATATTATTTAATATAAACTGGAGTTTTTTTTTTTGTCAAATCCATATTTGGACAACATTAGTTCTACATGGGTAAATGGACATAGTGATAGCCAATTTAAAATGGGATGGGACATCTCAAAAAGTAATACATGGCCAATATATTGAAATATATCATTAAATTAAATAACTAATAGATTGACCACATGTACCTGTGATCCTGGACCACAAAACCATTCGTAAGTCTGTAAATCCATTTTCTTTCCTTTTTTTTAAAATCTTTCAAAATATTCAGAAAAAAGTGCTTACCAATGCATATTACTAATCAAGTTCTTATACACTTACATTAGGAACTTTACAAAACAAATTCATGGAACATGTTTTAAAAAAAACTTTATATATATTCTGATTGGACTGTCTTGGTAACAGACATTTACCTACAGATTACAACAATTTTTAAAATGGTATGTGTCTGTGTATAGGAAAAGACTTGTTCAGCTACCTAAAACCTAAAAATGATTAAAGGTCCTGTGAAATTAAAATAACGGTTTTTAGATGTAAGTATTAGTATGTTCATTTTAAGGATATCTATAAGCTTCTGTAGTGTGCTCCCAAAAAAGTGGCAAAATTTGCATTTAGAATGTAAAACTGATATAAACATCCAAAGATTTGTCACTTCTGCCTTAATGGATAAAAGAGCTTTTTACTTCAGTTTCCCATCAAATTTTGACCAATCAAATGCTCTCTAAAATCTGACATCCCTCACCCTGTTTAAGGCCCCATTTACACTAGTGCATTTTAGTTTTAAAACGGCATTTTAGAATGAAAACGATCCGCGTCCACACTAGCGTTTCACCCAGCATTTCTGAATAGCTCTCCGTCCACACCAAAATGCTGAAAACGCACATTACGCGACCACATTCACACGCTCTGGCATGCGCTGCAGCCTATCTATAGCCAGATGAGAGCTGTGCTCGGAGTGCTCATCAAGCATCTCCCGCTGGATCTAATCTCAATATATTTGTTAAACGTGATATTTCATTCATCTTGTTTTCTATTTCTAACGACATATTCCCCAACTTTGGTCTTTTGAATCTATTACTTGTTCTCAGGTAATGTGTTTTTTCAGATGTCTCTGTTTTCCCCTATCCACACTTAGATGGAGCAGCAGCGTTTTAGAATGAAAACGGCCTCTTTAGCGTTTTCAAAACACTCTGTTTTCGGTGCTTGAAAACTCAGGTGTAGTGGTGACAGATGGTGTAACCATAGCAAAACTTTTGCTTTTTAAAACTAAAAGGCATTAGTGTAAACAGGGCCTAAGACGCTTCTCATTTGCTTTTCATTTGATACTCTTGATCTCAACCTCTCTTACTGGCAGAACTGTGATAAAACAAAATACTATTGGCACTGTTCACTTTTCAGTTGAGCTTACACCAAATATCGAATAAAAAATCCACATTTCAAAGCACTTCATGGAACCTTTAAGGTGTTTATTACCTAGAGTCAACTTTTCCAGAAAGTTTGCTTAGACAAACCATTTTAAACTCCTGAAAGGAGCCTTGTTAAGTTTTCTTTGAAATGATGTTACTCCAGTTTTTTCTTCAGTTTCACTTAAATAGTGCTGTCTTTCTCATTTTCTCTCCACAGGAAGAAGGTGATCGTTTGACTCTAGCAGTGTGGTGCCTGAACCTTACCCACAATCCCACACCTCTTCCTGTTTGTGCGTCTGTGCTTACGTCTGTGAAAGGAAAGGGGGCGGGTGGGAGGGGAGGGGATGGGGTCGAATCTAAAATCACATATATAGAGGGGTGCGGGATAGAGCGGAGGGATTTTAATGTGCTGTTTAATATTGTGATGTATACAACTAAAAAAAGGTCGATCAAAATTCAAAACACTTGAGTACTGTACCAAAATATGAAAACGTATATGAAGCCTATTACAAATTTTCGAATTGATGATGTTGACAATAGTAATGCTGAACTTGAGAGAATGTATTTGTCTGTGTGCTGTAAAGATATAATGATAAACTATATATATATATATATATATATATATATATATATATATATATATATATATATATATATATATATATATAGGATTATTTCACTGTAGTCTAGATCACTTTAGAGGCCCTAAATTAATAAAATAATAATAATAATAATTTGAAAATGGGAAAACATTCACAAAGCCCCACAGAGTCTGTTCCTTGACATATTTACCTCTGGTGGGTTGTGGTTTGGTACAATTTGTTCCATTTCAATGTTGGATTCTTTTCTTTGGTTTGGTATTTGGTTGTTGTTGGTTATTTTTTCATGGGCGGGATGGAGCACTGATATGACTGAGACAGAGGCGATGGGGGGCGTCCAGAGTTGCTGTGGGCACAATCATTCCTAAACTTATGGATGGACCACATTAATTCAACCAGCAAGCAAAACGGTCAGGGGTATCATAAAGCATTTTTCATTTCCTGATGAAATGTTGACTTTGTTTACTTTGACACTCTCTCTCTCTCTCTCTCTCTCTCTCTCTCTCTCTCTCTCTAATCGTTGTCTTATGAAAAGCACATGCGTTCTCAGTGAAGAATTAGCATGGTTGTTCATGACACAATGTTTCCAAGTGCTGTGTTGATGTAGTGCTGTTTAAATTAGAGGATGCTAAAAAAATAGATCTATAAATCTATCTATCTATATATATATGGATTGGGAATTTGTTTGTGTTGTGTGAGCACCGGACCAAGAGAATCAATTCTGTGTGTTGAGATGTCAGTCATATAGATATATACATGCCAGTTTCAATTTCATCAATATTTTCTTTTTTTCTCCCTCACTTGAAAAAGCAAATACAATATTCCAGGCTTGAAGCCTGTGATATTGAGGTATATTTTCAGATGTACATATAAAAATATATATGAAGCACCTGCACATTCTTTAATCAATATCATGAACTGCTGTAATGTGAATTTCCATGCCTTGCATCAAAGTATCACCTGAATGCCAGTTTAGATTATGTTTTCTATTTAATCGGTTGCTCAAAATGCAGATGATGGTAAATTTCTGGTATATATGATAGCTTTATCTTCTGGCTGAGGCAGGCATCATGGTGGTTATTTTAAATTAGCTATAAAATGCATATTTATCATTTAAACCACTTTTGTGGGAGGTTAACTGGTGCAATAAAGTCTTCGTTTTTTATAGTATTGAAACCGTATATATATATATAAAAGTCTAGCACTTTCAGATAAGAAGATGCTGAGTAAACATCTTATTTATCTAGTAAGTGCACCAGATTTGTGTTTTGCCCTGAGTTGATCATTATTTTCTTTAGGGCTGATGCAGCAGACGTTGTTATGATGAAATTCTTTATATTATTGCATGATCTGATGCTCATAATGCAAGCTTACCCAGACTTATAACTGATTATCTAATATTTTTCAAACTTTTTAATTTGCCTGCGACTTTGAGGAAAACCAGGTTTCGCTTTTGGGTAGAAGGCCCATGGCCTGCTAAATGTATTAGCGTGTCTCTCCCTCCCTCATTTTCTCTCTCTCTCTTTCTCTTTTTTCTCTCTCTTCCATTCTCTGCTCTGGCCCACTCTTCTCCTCCTCCAAATGAATATGCTACTCAACTTCTCTGTTGTTAGTGGTGTTTGATATGTCTTGTGAAACTCTCGATGCCTTTGGGTTGTGCTGTATTTAATGTGTATGATATATTCTTAGCGTTTATGAAGATATTGATGAAAATGGTTATGACCATGCTGAAAACTCAATCACCAAAATTATCCAGAAATTCTGTTGTATTGTTCTATGGAATCCATGAAGGAAAATTCAATAAAGAATAAGTTATCCTGTTGAAAAAAAAGAGATCCTATTGCTTTTGTGATTTAGAAAATTATCGTTATACCTCATATATCTCATACTTTGTTCAAAACAACAACAACAACAAAAATCCAGCAAGTTTTGGCAATGTTTTCTCAGAACATTTTTTGGGGGAAGGGATTGTAGTGAAATTAAGCCCACACTAACACTGCACTAACACTAAGGGAAGCCCACACTAACACTGCACACAGTCTTCTGGAAAAAACCTTCCCATATTTTTTACATAATTTTAGGGGGGTATGAGTAACCAAAGAATGGGAACGTTCCTCTATAAAGAAATACTATAGAATACCCAAAATATGTCACCCATAATTTTTCGAGTGGTGAAGAAAAAAAGATGTTTAATTCTAGTGAAGCAAGAAAAGAAATAGGCATAAAGCCTACATAAAGCTTGAAATCTCTAATGACCCTTAAACGAGTCAACTCTAGTTAAACAGAAATTTTGTTTTTGTAATATGTGACATACCATCTTTTTCATCTGATCTTATTGTCTTTAAAGAGTTCCTGCCTCCACCCACAAACATCATTTTGGAAAAATATTGGCCATCGGGAGTAAGTTACATCAGAAGGCCAGCGATTGGCTGCGGCTGTATTCTAATGAGGATAAATTAAATTATTCTTATGGTTGTTGCATAGTTTGGACGACAGGAAGATGACTAATAGCATCCTCCTTAAACGGCCATAAAAGAGGTTGGTGTCGTAAATGACTGGCCTTGGAGTGTGTTGTATTTTCATGAAAAAAATATTCCTGGTTAACTTACAAAGAATATTCTGGATTTGTTCGTTTCTTGTTGCAAAAATGACCTTGTATTGAAAGCATGTCGTGGTTTCAACATTTTTGGGGTTTCATCAATCTAGTGAAGTGTTATGGTCACTGAAAATGGCATCAAATGGTTATTCCTCAAACAAAGCAAAAGACAAAATGACTAACGCAAAGATTTGGATTTGCTAAATGTGCATTTGTTTTTTCAAGCAATATATTGTAGTTTTCATTGTATTCTTTTGCTGGGCTATGACTATTAAAAAACTATTCTACTAAATTATTTTACTTTTTAATCTCTATATTTAATTGCACACTTCATTTGGACAACTTTAAGTAAAGTTTATTTATAAACTACCCAGATAGCAAAGAATTCTGGCCCAGATTTGGCATAAAGCAGGCTAGGCATTCATCCGGCACTAGCATACAACATGTGGGCCAAACATGGCCCGGGTTTGGCAGATGTGGCACCATCTTTAAGGTGGCATACATGACTTGGGCCAGATATCAAATATTGTATTTGGCCCAGATATTAAAAATGTATATGTGGGCCACGCAAGGCTTGACCCACTTTTTTTTGAGTAAAGAAAAAAATTCTACCAATCATGTCGCTTTGAGAAAAAAACACATCCATAAAGCGAAATGCTTCATTGGTTTATCAAATCCATTGCAGTCGTGACACACCAACATATCTGGGCCAAATCAGGCCCTGTTTTGGGTTATAAACTTAGCTGAAACTTGGCCCAGATATGGTCCATGTTTGGCCCTTGTATGGAAGCCAGACTTGGTCCAGTCATGTACCGTAATTCACTTCGGCAAGTGGGCCAAGCAAAAGCTGATAGTGTGGGCCAAACCTGGGCCAAAGAAGTTTTGCTATGTGGGTAATTTCCAGAGGAGCATGTGCTTATGATTGATCACGGCTGGTCCTGCATTAACTAATGCATGATTCACCAATCAGAGGATAACTAACTCACTATAAATAACCAGAGTTTCTTTCTTTAGTTATCTTCACCTTGAAGAATTCTCCCTTACACCCCTACTCCTCTACCTTTCCCTTTATAAGGTAGCACAGTGGCCCAGTGGTTAGCACTGTTGCCTCACAGCAAGAACGTCACTGGTTCAAATCCTTAACAAACCAGTTGTCATTTCTATGTGGAGTTTACATGTTCTCCGCGTGCTCGCGTGGGTTTGCCCCGGGTTCTCAGGTTTCCTCCCAAAGTCCCAAAACATTGCGTCATAAGTGAATTGATCAATCTAAATTAGCACTATAGTCGAGCTCTTAACCAGCTGTATATATCTATATAGCAATGTATAATTTGTCATCAGCTCTAAATAGGGTGAGAGTCAAACTCCCCTCTCGCCTTGCAAATGGAAGGGAGCCCTGAGCTCGATGATCTTATGAGCTCAGGGCTCTCTCTCGAGACAGCATGCCAAACTCACTTTATAATCAATCATCAGCTAAGTGTGAATCCTCAGATTCCAGATATCCTAACAAACCAAACATAAGTGGAAAGGTTATTTATTCTGCTTTTAGGTGATGTATTTCAGGTTCAGAAATGAACATTCATGAACTCATGAACTTTTTTTTTTTTTTTAAGAAGAGAGGACAACAAAATCATATTCATTGCTTGAAGAGTTTTTTCAACAGGTTTATTTATACACAATATTTAAGATAATGAATATGAAAAATCTATAAACATTTCAGATTCAGCGTGCAATAACCTTTACACCAACCAAGATTGTTAAGATAATTATTTTGCAATGTTAGACAGAAAAAAAACCCCAAACACACCAACCTTGAAAATGCATTATATAATAAAAGGTGTAGCATGGTGGTTTTGAGACAGCGGCCCAGAGCTACAAAGCATTCAGTGAGCGGAAACTATGCAGTACCAGTTCCAGAGAAGGCAGAAATATAGACCAATATCTGCTGTATGTGGGTTTTCCCTGTCACACTTTCATATTTTTCTGGTGTCACTGCATTGCACCCGAAAGCCTCAGGCTCCTCATCAGAATCTTTTCAGGTATGTAAGTTACAAATTACATCTCATTTTCAAATGGAGGTTAATATTATGAAATCATAGCCTACTTCTAAATTTTATAATAGGCTATAAAGAAAAGCATTTTTGTGGTTGTGGGGTTTGTGTTGTGTTTTTTTATGCTGTCAAATGTTGTGATAAGTTTATGGTAAGTTTTATAGTATTCAAATTGAGTGCTGTTTGTAATTGTAACAAATAAATGCCGTTTGATAGTGTATTAGTACATTTTAGGCCTAGTGAAGTATTCATGTAAATATAAAGTAGATCCACTGATTTATAAAATGTTAATCTTTTACTGCTACACACATTATCTGTTGATTGTAATTGTTTTGTTCTAGTTAAATACAAGATCAAGATGGCAGACACAACTGAAGATTCAAATTTCATCTTCTCACGAAAGGCGATCGTTTTAACTCTTGAAATTGTAAGTTCAAATGTAAATAATCAATAAATATTATGACATTGTTATGAGACTTTAATTCAGTGTTGGAGTAAAGCATTATAAGCAATGCAAAGTATGTAATAATATTACTTTTCTTAGTAACAAGTAAAGTAACGCATTACCTTTAAAAAGGAAGTAATAATATTTTAGTTACTTTTAAAAAAAATAATGCAAGTACAACATGTGGGAATGCAGGAACAGGCAGAAAGGAAGGTGGCAGAGCCTTACATTTTTGCGATGGAAATATTCTCATTATTTCGAACACATTGAAAAAAAGGATTACTGAATGGACAACACAATCTCACGGCAATTCGTAACTTTTTCATTTAGGGGCTAATTCGTACAAATTCGTACATCTAATTCGTACATTTTAGTACGATTTGCGTATCCCCCAATGACGGTTGGGTTTAGGGGTGGGGTTAGGTGCCACGCCTCCTTTTTAAAATCGTACATTTTCTTAGGACTGAACTGGTACGAATTAGCCACTAAACTGCCAAAACGTAAAATACTTACGTTTTCTCGTGAGATCAGACAGTGATTTTAATTTTTAATAAGACAAAAGGTACAAAAGCAGCAAACAAATTGCTTTAAACTTTCATTAATCTGTATATTTGGCATGTAGAGCTCTAGGATCAGGAAGTTCTCTGAAGATAACATTATCCTAAATTCATTTTTCATGTGTAAATGAAGGTTGTACACTGTGTTGTTAATTACAGAGCTCCTCTATTTTAAAAAATAATGAAGAAAAAAACCCTGATAGTTCTGAAAGAGATCAAGCCTCAGCCAAGTCAGAAAAAATGTAACACAAAAGTAACGCATTACTTACCATAAAAAGTAACAAATACTTTTTTTAGGGAGTAATTCAATATTCTAATGCAATTGTAATGAGGAAGCTGACACAGAGGGATCCATCTGCAGTATATTTATTGAACTCAGTATAATCAGGAACACACGCTAAATGTTGTCATAGACACTCACATGAACATCGGGCAGAAATAGTTGAAAGGCAGGCAGTAAACACTCGTTGGTTGTTGTAACAGGCATAGATTAGGGCTGGCAGCGTGAGTCAAAGACAGAGAGGAAACAGTGGCGCCCCCAGAAAATTTTTTAGGGGTGGCCAGAAGAAGCCACACTAAATCTTGGGGTGGCACACAAAAAATAATAAATTCAGTGTTAAATATATATATATATATATATATATATATATATATATATATATATATATATATATATATATATATATATATATATATATATATATATATATATTATGGTAAATGAAATAGTGGTTTAAATATTGCAATTTATTCCTTGAAATAATTCCGCAAGTACATGTGCAAACCAAATAAAAAGCAATGTTTAGTTTAAAAACACATTTCATATATATTTATTTATTTATTGAAATAATAGGAATTTACATAAGCATATTTAAATTTATAATGTCAACAGCAAAATCATATTGGGGTAGCCTTGGGGGCACCCCTGAGAGGAAAGCAAAGGGTCGGGGCAGAAAGCAAGGAATACAATGAAATGAAATGAGCGTGGATGCTGCTTATATGTGTGTGTGATCAGAGTCAGGTGCAGCACAATCAGTGACAGATACGGGGCTTCTGGGGGATGTAGTGTTAGAGAAGTCAGGTGAGAGAGACCTCTGCTGGCCAGTGAGGGGAATAACTGGGACCGAGCTGGTGACAGCCATACTTTCTAAAGTAACTTCCTCAACACTGCTTTCATTTAAGATTACATGGATATGCTATACATTCAAACTGGTAATAACAGTTTTTAGTACATTTTTAACAATTGCATTCTTATCACACATTCTTTAACACAAGACTTGAACAAAAAGTTTTTTGGTAATGCTCTCAGTTGCTAGGTTAGTGTGTTATGAATGAAATGTTTTGAGAATTGCTTTTAGTGGTTTAGTGAAACAAGCTTATTTTGTGACCCACTGTATATGAACTGGAGTCATGTTGCTAATGCATACATACAGTTTTAAAAAAAGTTGCTTTGGTATTGCTCAAAGCTTAGCAGTTGAAAAACTTTAATATTCCTGTGATTTTTGGCATAAAAGAAAAAATAATTTTGACACCTACAGGTACATTGTATTTTTGGATACTGCCAAATAAAAATACGTGCAGGATGAATTTTGTGCTCCACGGTTACATATCGGGTCCGTTTAGATTTTTACTAGATTGCGCAGAGAGGAAAAAAAAAATCACCTCCTCATTAAAAAGTCTTATGAAGTAATCTTGACAAATGTGTTTTAAAATAGTGTTAGAGTCAACAAGAAATGTATCTTTCTTATTTCTCTTTTATTTTAGGCGCTGTGTCTCATTGCAACCATTTGCAAAGCAATGTCTTTTGGATGCTACTTGTGGGGCTCCATTGTAGAGCTGGTCTGGGCCATTATCATATTCATTGTTTATGCAATGAAACTGGATGTACTGCTGAGGTTTTTGCCATGGACGGTAAAAATATATACACACTAGAGTGTCTAGATTTGACTATACTGACCAAAATGCCTAATTGTTATAGCCCTCAATAGTTTATATTCTAGAAATATTCCTTTAATTTTGGACTGAAATAACAAAATGCCATGTTCTCATTCATCTAGGACTTCTTCAGAGCCATCACAGGCACACTTCTGCTTTTCATATGTTCTCTTGTCTGCCTTAAGTTTGCAGTGACAAATGAATTTTCTATGGAAATTGCTGGCTCGGTAAGTAAATGAGCAATGATTACAGCATGTGGCTGAAAGGATAATAAATCCTATTTAGTGTTTTTTAAGATGTTTTAAGTATACTGTTGATTTTGCACTGTTGTTTTTAACACTTTGTTCATGCGTGGTCTTAAAGGTTTTTGGTTTGCTGGCCGCAACAGTGTTTGGATTTGACACCTTATGCATAATAAAACAAATCAAGGAACTGAATGAGGAATCTAGTAAGTAAAATCACTAACAGACCCCTTAACTGTCACCCTACATTTTAGATTACCACTTGTATATGATATGTGAATATGATAGATGGTGACAGTTATGAAAAAAATGCAACTTTTGTTAATTACTGTCTCCTGTTAAACTGATTTAATAATCTTATATATTGGTATAACAAATTATTTAAAAAAACAAATGTAGTAAAATTGCTTTATATTTTCTGTTTCATTCCCAGATATCATTTTGATCTAAACAACGGACAAATTGCATACAGGATAGTAACTTTTTTTTTTTACATTTAACCCATTACAATAAGAATTGTCCAATAATTTCATGTCTTAAGTGGATTTTAGACCTATTTTATTGCAAGGTTGTATTTCTTTTCTTGGTTTGCTTCACTTTCACAAGCATGCCACAATTTGTTGATGCGATTCACATCAAGAATAAAACTTTTCTCTGTTAAATTGTCATCAATCCATTTACTTGTAGCTTTATTAGTGGGTGTCATGGTGCATCTGAACAGTCTCTATGCAGTGCTGATTCATCTCAAACTAAGAGATTATTTATTTTAAATATTTTAATTGCGTTTTTTTTTCCAGATAATATACAATCTTATAAATGTATATGAAAAATAAAAGTCCTATTAGCAAAACGATGACATCAAATATGTAACTACAACAAAAACAAAAAGAAGAAAACTGTTGAACCTTGAAAACAAACTTAAACTCCCATCTACCGCCCCTCCCTATTTCCTAAGGCCTTCGATAAGTATCCAAAGATTAATCAGGACACAGATAAATAAATAATAAACCAATTTAATTAACAAATAAATAAATAATTAAAATAAATAATAAAAATAAATAAATAGGTAAATATAGAAATCTAACACATTATATATTTATATATATATACTTAAACATATAAACAAACATTCATATATAAAATGTTAGTACAAATTTATAAAATTGTTATAATTTTATAAATTGCATAAATATATAATTTATTATACAGTTTGAGTGAAAATCAAGACATTGTTGGGACCGTATTTTTGCAATGCTTGGAGAAGACCAATTAAACAAAATTTAAAAATGAAGATGATTTGATTTAAGTGTGATTACTGTATTTATATATGCCTAAATTTACTCATAAGGAAGAAAACCAAAAATTCTAATCCAAATACTTTTTCACATTATAAAAATGAAGCAAATTTAAAGCTATTTCTGTCATGTCGTTTTTAATTAAGTTGGTTCTATTCCTTGCATTCACTGTAAAAGCAAGCTTACTGGCCATTTTTTGACGTCTTGTGTTCAAATGTAAATATCCAAATCTGTAGAAACTGATAGAAATTTCATAGATATATACACTAGATATCGCATAGGGACCCTGAGAATGCGTCAATAGCGCTGCCACATTGGTACAGTACTCCCAGGACAAACGGCATTCAGCCGCACTAGTCAAGACAGTGTTATTACATAAAGATGCGGGACTTTAGCGCGATCAACGGGTGTAGTAATGAGCAAACAAAGAAAACAAATCACTAAGGCAGAACATTTCATAGGTAAGGTATAGTTTTTTGCGTTTTTGTATGTTACGAACTTTTGTGCTAAACAGGTAACGTTATTGATTATAACACAGTCACTTACTGCATTCACCATAAGGCAAAGCAACAGCAACTCACACTAAACACTCGGCTTATGCTAGTTTTGGTGAATAAAATCACCAAACAATGCAAAAGAAGTATGACAACGAGATGCTGCGCTGCCAGAAACTTATTGTCGGCTAGTGAACGAGTCCTTCATAACGGAGATTCATTCACAAACGAATCGCTCCCTCTGTTAGTATGAGAAGTGAAAGCAGGAGAGGAGCTGTGTTTCAGGACAAGATTAGATCAAATTTAACAGGGAGGGAGGATAGTACATTTCCATACACACAAACACAAGCTTTTTGTCAGGAATGGCCGTGCGATCACTTATCCATCAGTGTAGAAAAGTGATGTAAAATGATAGTTTTCGTAATTATAAAAAAAAATTGCATACTGACCTCCGGGAAAACTCCCGATCATTGATATATGTGTATATGTGTAATTCTCTGGCTCTGGATGGCCACAGTCCTCCACTGCAGCTTGGTCCCGCATTCATTTCAAAGGAGCACTACCCTGTTCCAAAATGGGGGCTCTATTGACGCATTCCTTCCAATAGACAACAACAGAGTAGGCGACATCTAATGTATATATCTATGATCAAATTTTATGTCATAAAATTTACGTTATGCCTTAAAGGGCACCTATGGTAAAAAATCTACTTTTCAAGCTGTTTGGACAGATCTGTGTGTTGGTATAGTGTATAGACCGTCATACTGGGGTGATATGAACACACCCAGTCCTTTTTTTTTCAATTTAACTACAAAAAAAAGGGTCGGCCAATTGGAGCTGTTTTCAAATCGATCGCACCATTAGGTAGGTGTGCGATCCCCCCGCCCACTGAATTGATTGACAGCTGCGCGCATTAACATGTTCCGGTAGTCACGTGTATATGTCAACAAGACCAGACAGACATACGCAAAGCAACCGGGAATAAAATGTCTGTTCTGTTCGCTAGGATCAGCAATCATCATCAAATGTGATTAAGAGTAAGTTTCACATGTTTAAAGTGTTTTAAAACAGAACATGTGTGTAATAAATTACAGCGTTTTACTTCAGCTTTACTTCATCAGCACAGCCGCGTGTCAGAACAATTATAAAAGAAGACGCTTCAATCCCGGTTTGTGGAAGTTAAATCAGGTTTATTTTGTACATTAGCATAACAGATATCCACACAGTACTTGAGGTTAGCCCTAACTAAGCTAAGCGCGCTCTGTCTGTCTGCCTGCCTGCCTGCCTGTGTGTGCGTGCGTGTGTGTGTGTGTGTGTGTGTGTGTGTGTGTGTGTGCGCGCGCGCGCGTTAACTTTGTAAAGATATTTGTGTGTGATCCATCAATGCAACTTCACAATACTGATTAGTAAAGGTTAGTTCTTACTGTAGTATCTCACAAACGCTACGTGAGACCTTCTTCCTTTAAATTTGTCTGTTGTCTGACGCAGCTGAAGGAGGAGGCATGTAGAAACAGTAGGTGGGCAGAACTCGGCTTAAAGGCGCAGTACGACTAAACCACCCCCTGCTGGAAATCAGTAATAAACAGCATCTTGTAAAAGGTATAATGAAAAATCTGATGGGTATTTTGATCTGAAACTTTATATACACATTCTAGAGACGCAAAAGACTTGTATTAGATCTGAAAAAAGGGGTAACCTAGGTGCCCTTTAAAAGAGGGAATTGTTGGGTTTTGAATATTTTCTGTTAGTGATTTATTATGTACACAATAACAACCTCATAAAAATGTGAGATTTCAACATTTTATTAAGCACCAGCTTTGACAAACAATTTATTGAAGTACAAACACAAAAGTATTAACGAGGTAAAAAATAAAAAAAAATTCACAAAGATTGACTGGCCTGTTTCAGAAATATTGAATATTCTATATGAGCTCAACAGTCTCTCTTATTAAAAACAAAACCTACATACAGACATCCAATTGATATAAAAATATTCACAAAACACAGCACAACATTGTATATACCCATAAACACTAAAAATGGTATATAATAGCTCATTGGAGGGGATATAAAAACAGTACAAAACAGTAGCACCACAGACAAGGAATTTCAAGTTGCATTTCAGCATTGATCATACAAAAGAAGTTGTTGAGAGAAGAGTCTCCTGAGAAAGATACTATATAATAGTATAAGTCTTGATTATAGGCTGCACATTATAAAGTGCACTTGATTTACTAGTCACCCTTGTGCTGTGTGGGGACTGCAAACTGGTCTCCTCTAGGATGGGTTGGTTCTGTTGTGTGTTGTTCTGCTGTTTGTTGTGTAGTCGCCACAATCTTAGAAGGCCCAGAAGTTCCAGTGCAGTTTTGGATGCTATCTCTGAGTTCGGACAGTTGGTGAGAATGGTTAACAAGGGTGCTATTTACGTGAGACAGATACCCATCAGACTGCTTCTCCAGCTCTCCTCGAATTCTCTCTAGGTCATCGGACAGGTGTGCTAGGCCTCCACACTGACCCTCCACACGGGCAACACGACCTCCGACTTCGGTCACTTCCTTCTGGACACCGAGGGCAGTGGAGCGGCAACCCTGTAGCTCTCCAGCAACTTTACGTCGCAGATCGTGGAGTTCCCCCTTCAGACGGGTCAGCTTTCGCTCCCCAGTACCCAACATGGAAGCTTGTCGTCCCACCAGCTGAACCACTCCTTTTACCTGCTGGGCAAGCCTTTCCTCTCTTTCCTGCCAGGTAAGGTTGGTGTGGCCGACCTCTTTGATCACAGAGCCAAGAGAGTCTTGCAAGCCACAGATAGACCTGTTAACAGAGTTCACAGTGACCTTAAGTAGGGTCACCTCTCCTTGAAGATCCACCTCCTCCTGTTTCTTTGCTAACTGTACAAGAAGATTATATAGAGTGGCATTGAGGTTGTTTAATTTCTGCACTTGTAAATCAAGTTTCTCATTCATTTCTTTAAGGTTGTCTTCGTGTTTGTCCTCATCGGTAGCCAATGGAGCTGCATATCCTGTTAGAACAGGCTGTGGAACACAAGCTGAAGTACAAAGAACCTCCATGGATTTGAGCTGTTTCTGTAGATGGTCCAAATCATCCTCAACTCTTCTTCTTAACAATTCTACCTCTGTTTCCAGTGAAGGAACAGCTTGACCTTCGAGTAAAGTTGGTGCTGTGACATTACCGAGCTCTTCTACTGCTGCCAAGAGACGGGTTTCAAGAGCTTTAATCTTCCCTTCCAATTGCACCTCCAGGTTATCAGGCTCACTTTTGTTAATGTTTGTTTCCTCTTGATTGAATGCAATATTCAATTTGGATTCCACATAAGCCAGTCGGCCTTCCAACATGCCATCTATATGGTCCTTGTGTCCACCAATTTCAGCACGTAGGTGTGTTTGGGATTCATTCAAACCTTCCACTGACTGCTCCATATAAATGACCCTTTCAGTTAGACCTGATATGGCAATGCAGCAACCCTCTTCAGGCTCCAGGTCTTGAAGCTGAGCCTGCAGCTTTTGTAGTTCTGCCCTCAATCTTTCAGCCCTTATGTCTAGGACTTGCTCAATCTGATCTTGTCCATCTAAACTTTCCTCTTTGCATTGGAGTCGCACCTCTGCCATTCGACTCTCGCATCGCTCCTCTGCACTTTCCACTCGTTTTTCAAAGCCATCTAATATGGTGACCCGAGCTTCACTCATTTTGGACTCCACCATTGTTTCCAGGGCCTTTTGGATTTCAGTTTGATTAAGGTTCACTGACCCACCTGATAGTCTTTGAAGGGTGGTGTTTTGACTCACAACTGCTCCTCTCAATTTTTCCAGCTCAGATGACTTTGCCACAAGTTCTGCTCGCAGCTCTGTAACCTTTTCAGTTAAATCGACCAAGTTTGGAAAGTGTCCCACCACATCTGATCCCTCAATATCCGGTGCACCTCCAGGTAGATCTCCAAAGCCCACAGTAGAGTCTCTAGACAAGGAAGGAGCAGAGATAGGGCTGGGTGCTGCAGAAATCAGGGCAGTTAACATCCTATTGGCATCTTCACGAAGGGAAGCACGCAAGCTGTCCTCCAAACCTGTCACTGTACCTCGGAGAGTCTCAAGACCAAGAGAAAGTCGTTGCACATCCTCTTCTATCCTGTCCAACCGCTCATCTTCAATATTGTTGTCATCATGTTCTATAAATGAATTACATTTATTTAATTACTTATGGCACATTGAAGGCTTTATTTTGTACAAACAAATACAGATTCTACTACAACTGTTTATATTAGAGAGAGAGAGTGTAACTACAGTATAATAAATGGTTCATTTACCTTGGTTTGTTTCACTCCCACCAGAGGGCACTTGTGCATTGCGAATAGGCTCTGTCTCACTCTCTACTGTTGTGGAAGTTTGATGATCTGGCTGAGGATCCTGGTAGTCAGTAACTGGTTCATTCTCTTCTGGGATTATATCATGGCCAAGGTCTTGAGGTTCAATCACGGGTTCAGGATAATCTACTTCCGGTTCCTGGTGCTCTGGGTAAGATTCAATTGGAGGATCTTGGGAGGACGGCCCAGTATTAGGAACTGGATATCCAATTATGCCATTAGTTGGAGCTTGAGGCTGAATCCAGGGGTTTCCATTGACATTGGGATGGGGATACTGTCCTTTATATGAAGGTATGTGTCCCTTTTGAGATGCATTTGGACGTTTATAAGAGGGCATTGGACCTTTCTGTGCAGACATAGGCCTTTTAAATGAATGCACTGGACCCTTCTGCATTGGCATCGGTCCTTTAAATGAAGGCATGGGACCTTTCTGCATAGGCATTGGACCTTTAAATGAAGGCATTGGACCTTTCTGCATAGGCATTGGACCTTTAAAGGAAGGCATAGGACCTTTCTGTATAGGCATTGGACCTTTAAATGAAGGCATAGGACCTTTCTGCATTGGCATGGGCCCTTTAAAAGGAGGCATAGGACCTTTCTGCATTGGCATGGGTCCTTTAAAAGGAGATGAGGGACCTTTCTGCATATGCATAGGCCCTATAAAAGGAGGCATAGGGCCTTTTTGCATTGGCATTTGTCCTTTAAAAGGAGGCATAGGACCCTTTTGTGCAGGCATTGGTCCATTGAAAAGGGGCCTTGCTTTCATTCCATATCCCTCAGTACAACCGACACCTGTATATCCAGGACAGCACTTCCATTCCAGCTCAGTTACAGTTTTATATGCAACTTTATACATTGGTTTGTAATACATACGATACCTGCAAGAACAGACAGGATGTGCAAATCAGCTAAATGTCACAAATATGCATTTTTTAACAAACATTAATTGTATGTATGCATTAATTATCATACTTTGTAGTTGGGCATTTCTGACCCCAAGCACACTTCATTGCCTTCATGAAGGGAGCTGCTCCATCCTGAACAGTGAACGAGACAGTCTTCTCCACAACATATGCACAGTGGTTCCTAAGAAGAGACAAGTTTGAGGCAGTGAGAATTAAACATGTAACAAGGACAACATAAAATGAAGTGCTACGGATAATGACAGTATGTTTTTTGCTAAATAGCTAAATAGCTAAGATAAACAACATTTTTACAGCAACTAATTATATTTAGTTAAAAATTAGTTATTAGATAATATTAAATAGTTAATATTTACATTTTTACAAAGATATTAACATTGGTTTATGATTCTACTTGTAACAATAAACAATTTATACAATATTACTATGAAAAAATACAATCCTCCTAAAAATAATTATGCAAAAAAATTAATAATTATTAATAAAACGAATTTTCAAACTTTTTTTTTAACTTGATTCACCAATATTGAGAAAAATTACAATTGTAATAACCACCTATGTCAAATGAATGAATGAATATTCACAAGACTTGTAACACAGGTAAAAAGTTCAAATTTAGTATCAGCAGTATATTGGCGTACAGATGTCTTTCAATGTGTTATTAACATTCCACTGCTGTTTTGCCTCCTGATTTATTAATTAAGAGAATAATCATTTTACTCATGGATACTTACTTGTGCCTGGCCGTTGGTTTCTCCGAGTTAGACTGTGGTTGAGGTCCAGAGTAGAAACTATATAGATTTGCAGCTGGGTGAAATGCTGTCACAGTCAAAATAAAACTCCAAAGGAGAAGAAAACAATGCAAAATCTTCTCCAGTAGCATGATTTTTGTAAATATTCAAAACTCAGGTGAATAACAAAAAAATGGAAGAGGAAATACTTCTATTGCTCCAAAAAAATCTACTCCAAAAACAGAGCACAGACCTAAAAATTGATATATGTTAAAGTTTGTCTTTCCATGTTGGGTCTTTGTAAATATAGCAAAATCTAAATGTCTAAAAAAGACACTGTGCTCCAGCTGTGGTAGTGATGCTGAGATTCCTGCAGACTGCTGGAACTGAGAGTCCTGGACACCTCATAAAACACTGGACCACCTCATTTACATGGACCCACCCTCTATACCACCTAACACAATTTACACAAAGGCGCTATTTTTAAGGCCTGACCCAAACAGTACAACACTGATGCTCTGAAGTTTTGAACAAAAAATTACTACTCTTTAGTCTCACACCAAGGACAATAACTTTAAATATGACTATCCACTTTAGTGGAGAATAATGTTCTGTTTATTATAAGCTTAAACAGTAGTTCTGTTGTCTAGAGCTGTAAAGGGGTAGTTCACCCAAAATTACAATTCTGTCATCATTTACTCTCCCTCTACTTATATGGTTCTATTTTGAAGAAAGTTGGAAACTGTTTTTCTTACTGTGGATGTTGATGGCTAACAGTTTCCAACATTCTTCAAAATATATTATTTTGTGTTGAAAATGAATGAAAAAAAATTAATGGAAAAAAAAGCTCATAGATGTGTTGAAGCACTTTATAGTCTCTTTAAACAATCTTTAAAGTAAAATAGAATCCAATTGGCTGTCAGTGTTTTTTATTGTTCAATAGCTGTTCCTCTGTGTTTTTGTTATTTTAAAGATGTTGTGGGTTCCATAAGGCTAATAAATCCCATTTAGAAATCTGCTACAATTCATATTTGGGTTTCACATATATAAAATAGATGTCACATATGCAATATATATTGCAAAAATGTCAGTTTATATATATATTTTTCAACCATGGAAATTACAATAAATACAATTATACATATAAACACATAAAATGTTTGCTTACATATTCAAACATATTTGTACATATCTGTTGAAATGAATATATTCACTACCGGTCAAAAGTTTGCTCACCAAGTTTGCTCATCAAGGCTGCGTTTATTTAATCAAAAATACAGTAAAAAAATGAAATGTGAAATTTTATTGCGCTATAAAATCAATGTTCAAAAATAGTTTATAATTTAATATAATAATATTTTCCAGTGATTTTAAAGATGTATTTTCAGCTTTATTGCTCTAGTCTTGACCTTCAGACCCTTCAGAAATCACTCTAATTTTATTACTATTATTATTATTATTATTATTATTATTATCAATTTCTTTGGCACAATTTTTTCAAAACAGTCTTAACATTCTCTAAACGGTGAGTCCAAATTCCAAAACAGTCATGACAGTCAATCATGGAAATTAAGGTTTTAAAAAATCTGATATTTGTTAAGAACAGTGAATAGTATATAGAAAAATTAAATAAATGAACATTTGTATTTATCAGTCTTGGGGAGTAACTAGTTACATGTAACGGCGTTATGTAATTTAATTACAAAATAAAAGTAACATTAATTTGTTACAGTTACTGATAAAAAATGTACAATTAAATTACAGTTACTTGTGTAACTGTTAAAGATTACAAATGGGGTGACATCTAAAAATTTTCTTTAAAAATATGGGATATGTTGATTGATATTAATCTGTTGCTTTGCCTGTTTTTGATGTACACGATGCCTTTTAAAATCTTGGTGGCCATCCTGTCACTATTGTTGGCCTTGCCAGAGATTACACGTCTTCCAATTGCATGCTACTGCAGTTTAGGATTGTGAATGTAGTGTATATGTAGTGATAACTATATATAGTTTGCATATATAATTTGGTAGTATATGATAAATAGATAACGCAAATTGTATTGCAACTAGAGGTCATTTACCAAATTTATCAGACATTACAAACAATGTTAATATCAGATTTTTATGGTGTTAATACAAATGTTTGATGATTGAATGAACATTGTTTTGAGTGTGATGGCTTACACAATGCAAAATGACTGAGCAGTTGTGAAGAGTTTGACAATTTAAATAAGAACTGACTTATTAGTTTTGATCAATAAGCC
The DNA here is from genome assembly GCF_052040795.2 of Danio rerio. Lineage (NCBI taxonomy): Eukaryota > Metazoa > Chordata > Actinopteri > Cypriniformes > Danionidae > Danio > Danio rerio. The sequence continues at coordinate 24,975,929 of NC_141028.1, forward strand.
ATATGCAATTAGTTTCTGACCAAACTAAAGACAATTGTACTTACTGTTTGCACACATGTGCCAAAGCATTTGCAATATGCTTAAATCAATAAGAAATGCCACTTTTCAGTAAACAACAAGCTAATTATTCAAAGATCTATACTTTTTGTTTAGAAACAAAATCAATCAAGAATTGAGCCAAAGTAATTAAGAAAAACTAATGGTAATAGTAATAAAATCAATCCTGACTGGAGTAATAATTTCATTTAAAAATGTACAATAAGTTATAAATGAATATTTAATTTAAAAAGTATTTAGCAATTAAATAGTTTTTTACATTTAATAAATGATGAACAGAATAATAAAAAAACATGAAAAAAGCTGACCCAAAACCTTATATATATATATATATATATATATATATATATATATATATATATATATATATATATATATATATATATATATATATATATATATATATATATATATATATATATGTGTGTGTGTGTGTGTGTGTGTGTGTGACCATTTTTGACGTACTTTGCATTTTATATTTTATTTATGTGAAATCCAAATATGAACTATTTTACGAGCTCTTCAGGCATTATGACCTATTTTAAAAGCTCTTGCTTTCTAAAATAAACAGATATATCCTTAGACTACTGATGTGGTTTGATGTGATGTCTAATTATTGGCTATTTTCTAACACTAAATGAGATAGAAGCATATGGCAGATCAACATATGGACTAACAAGCTGTAGGCAACAGTCACTTGTTCACACACAAACACGGCCACACAGCCATATGGAACAAATACAGTTTCACTCAGATAAACACTGAGAGTTGGATTGTAAATACTAACAATTACATGTCAATACCAAAACAGGTCTAATGAAAAATATATTTAGAGAGTGTTTCCTGCTCTCCATGTTTGCCCCGTGTAGGATTAAGAGCAAAGCTGAACAAACAAACAGTCATTGAAGTTAGCGCTCCTCTCTCTTTTTATTGCTGGTACATCCGTTCACAGCACTTGTACCCATGGCAGTGGTCAAAACTGTGGTTGTGTTGCAATCCTTTAACTACAGGTCTGTGGATGAAGTGAGAACTCCAAACACACTTTACTACTCATAGACCTTAATTGTGCATTGGCTAAAAAAGCCACCCAATCACAAACCACCAGCAAACACACACACCACCGCAAGACTCTCTTCAAAAATCCCAGCAAGGGCGAAACACACCATGCCTTTGTTTGGTTGCAGTGGCTAATTAGCCGACAGTGTTTACCCTGTTTCCAGGAGCTGTGCTGCCCTAATGTAGAGGGTCAGGAATCTGTATAAGCAGGCTCATATTTGCACTTTTCCGAATTTGCAAAAGCCCTGCCGATGTGGTTATATACATTTGGAATAAAGAAATCAGTCTATATTGTTTGTGTACGTTACTCTTTTGAGGATCAGACAGCTGAACTGTATAATAAACAGAATGACTGATAAAATGTTTTGTGAAAAATTTTTTAAACTATGAGCATATATTAGGAGTAGAGATGCCCAAACTAAGGCCAAAGTTGGCCCATGGTAACCTTTGATTTAGCGCGCCTTCCCATCTGAGAAGAAAGAGAGAATGATGGGTTTGCTATAGAGATTGTCATTTAAGATTAAATCGCAACCTTTATTTTTTTTTTATTAAGCTACAAAAAAACTTAACTGAAATAAATGTTTTAATTTACATTCTGTAGTTTAGACTAAAATGTAGATACTGTCACCTGATGGATAGAGGACAATGCAGAGGCTTTGGTGAGCAAATCAAGGCAAGGCAGATTCTGCTTGACTAGTGTATTTATTCAGCATTGAACTCCACTCAGTTATAAATGGCATTGTTTTGATTGCAGTAAATTAGAATTAAAGTTATTGTACACATTGTAAAATAAATTAGTAATTTACACATGTCAACTTTAATGTATAATAGTTTGGTATATTTATCTTTGGCACACAGCTCTCAATGATATTTTGTTTTTGGCCTTCATATGAAAAAGTTTGGGCACCCCTGATTTAGAATGTCAGCTTTAATGCTTCAAACGCCTTTTGTTGCAAATATTTTGAATGTGTGAATTAATCTATTGTCTTTTAGCGAAACAAATATTTATCTAAAAATCAAACAACTTACTTATACTGATCTGTACTTAACAAAATAGATAAAAGAAGAATTAAGTAAAAAGAGACTTATTCTGACCTGTACTTAAAAATTAATACCTGTTTTAAATATTAAAAAATGCAGCTTTAATAAAATAAGTTTAAAAGTGATATTTTCGTTGATTTATCTGTTAATTGTTTTTTTTTTTTACATATTACATTCTCCAAATTTGTAAAAAAAAATATATATATATATATTCTTGGTATATATTCTTGGTCAGGTAAATAAAATGATCCAATACAACTTGATCCAATACAGCAAAACATATTTAAATTCTTTTCATTGTGTACAAATCTTTCATTAATTTTCCTTCGGCTTAGCCCCTTTATTCATCAGGAGTCGCCACAGTGGAATGAACCACCAACTTATCCAGCATATGTTTTACATAGCGGATGCCTTTCCAGCTGCAACCCAGTACTGGGAAACATCCATACACACTCATGCACACCCATACACTAAAGGCTAAAGCTAAAGGCCAATTTAGCTTACCTAATTCACCTACGCCAACATGCACCAACATGCAAACTCCACACAGAAATGCCAACTAACCCAGCTGGGTCTCGAACCAGCAACCTTCTTGCTGTGAGGCAACAGTGCTAACCACTGGGCCACCGTGTTGTCCCATTGTGTACAATCTTTTTAGATAAACTGTATCTATCATTAGAATTCAGCTTATTCCATTAATGTTCCCAAAGAATTCCAATTGCAGGCCCGTAGCCAGGGGGGGTTTGGGTGATTTGGAAGACTGCCCCTTAATAACAAAGTGCAGAATTTGGCCCCTATATAAGCTCATTTGTCTCATTTTTGACAGTATGCCATCATAAATTGTGAAAATAACCGATAGAAGAAGGCTTTAAGACAAGTTTTTAATTATTCAATTTTACAAATTCTGACTGCAAAAATGAGCTAGTCAGTTTGTTATTCACCTACAGGCTACAGTTTTTAATATGTTTTTAGTTAGTTTTTAAAAAGTTTTAACAGGCTCCTAATGGGTTTTTTTTTAGGATGCATGACAATACATTAGTATTTTAAAAATAAATATTTTTTCATACTTTCAAAATTATTCTAACTAGTCTCTAACTAATTCTAACCAACTAACTAATCTCAGGCGAGGCAATGGTGCAGTAGGTAGTGCTGTCGTCTCACAGCAAGAAGGTCGCTGGGTCGCTGGTTCGAACCTCGGCTCAGTTGGCGTTTCTGTGTGGAGTTTGCATGTTCTCCCTGCCTTCGTGTGGGTTTCCTCTGGGTGCTCTGGTTTCCCCCACAGTCCAAAGACATGCGGTACAGGCTAAATTGTCTGTAGTGTGTGTGTGTGTGTGTGTGGATGTTTCCCAGAGATGGGTTGTGGCTGGAAGGGCATCCTCTGTGTAAAAACTTGCTGGATAAGTTGGCGGTTCATTCTGCTGTGGTGACCCTGGATTAATAAAGGGACTAAGCCAACAAGAAAATTAATGAATGAATAACAAATCTCATAACATTATTTATAAAACTGTAATAACTTCTAAATGCACACTAAAACAGTTTAATTGCACATTTCTAAATAAACAGTTTGTGGTAAAATAGTATGGTAAGCACTTTGACAAAATTGTAGGAAATAGATTTGCTGCATCAAAAAGTGAGCTTATGATCACCATGCAACAGGCAAATGCAGCAAAGAATGTCACTAAAATGCATTTGAACCTCATAATTTAATAAAAAATGTACAAGAATAACTACAAAAAGCTCTACTTTTTCTGAAAAAAGAACCACCCCATTCAATAGGCTGGCTACGGGCCTACATTGACATTAACAAAGATTCCTAACATGCTTTGTTTGAAACTAAATGTGAAGCTAAAATTACACTTAATTTAAACCTTCATTCATTTATTTATTCAAATTAAATTTATAAAGTATACTATTTGATTTTTTTTTGTTAGTAAGATAGAAAGTTTGGGCTTGGAACATTGGTAAAATGCTAAAATATATTTATAAAAAAAGCTATGAAAATGAATTTAATTATGATGCTTATCAAGAAAGTTTTAATATGATAAAAACAAATAAATATGTTCGTTTTAAAAAAATCAACCCAAAGTAAAAGAAACGCAAGATATGTACTTAATTTAGTTTGCTATACTTAGCTATGTTCATATTGCTTACATGCTTTCTATAGCTTAAATGTGTCTTGAGGATGATACACTTTACAATTTTTAATAAAGGCCCTTTGACTGCACATTATCCTTTTAAACTGTTTTGAATGAGGTCCGTTTTAAACACCATATGTCCCAGCTCTGGCTTGTTTCAAATGATTTTCTAAAGAAATGTTAATGTGGGTCACCGCCCTCATATTATTCACCAAATGTTTGACAAAACCTGCACAGTAAGTTGTTGGCACTGGCTTTTCCACTACCACACCGGGCACACATGCACTATTCTTCACAACCACCTCCACCCAGGAAGTGCAAAGGATATGACATCACAATGAACCGGCTGTTCAGCCCTCAAACCCTCATAATGCACTTCTGTACTGAGCAGTTGGCCGAACCAGCGGTCATCAGGTGTAATGATGTGTTACACTTCAAGTAGGGTGGAGCCCTTTTTCATTTCAATCACAGTTTGCACCTTGTAGAAGCTGAACATAGTGAATGGTTTAAAGACCGCTAAACAGATTACAGGGTGTGTGCATGGTCAAATGTTCCCTAAACCATTAACAAAACATTTAATTCGGCCTTTCACTTGGCTAAAGTTCTCTCTTGCTCTCTACATTTTTCCCCAATGTTGTCTTTGTCAGAAAATTAGCACTAGGCATCAACATTCAACTCTTGGTGGTGAAATCAGTTGAGTCAATTTTATGTTTGTCTTTGTTTGTTTGGTGTGAAGTGTGGCTGAAGACTGGCACTTTTCCACTACGCATAAACTTACGGAAACAAGACAGTGAGTGTTTGTTCTCTGTCCACAACCAAGAGTGAGCATTATTTTCTTTTCCTTTTTGGCAAAAAAATGTATAGAAGTTAGTACAGAGCTGGGTGTTAAAAGTTTTTTAAAGCACATTACTCTGGTGTTTGGCCCACAGTTTGTTTTACAGATCAGCTGATGCATTACATTCTGCAGTTTACCTCTTTTATCTACTTCTCCAGCATGAAAGTGATATTTCAGCCAAAGTGAATATAAATCTGCTGTTAATTTACTCACACAGGCCATCTAAGATTTGGAAAACTGGATCAACATCTAAAGGAATTAATTTTTACATTTGAAGTTGAAAATGTAATCAATTAAGTTAGAAAGAAAACTTAATTCATTTAGGTGTTGCATACTGCAGTAATTTAATTAATTTTTACACTGTAGGTGCTTTTTCTGAGGAACATTTGAGGTTTTTAGCTGGAAATGTGGTCTGTGGTGATTCAGAAAATGTAAATGAATGCTTACGTCTATACAGACGAAACTAAATTAATACCCATGACTCCTGACAATTCAGTGAAGGTAAATGACGGGTCTGTGGTAGAAACTGAACATTATTTACATTAAGGGTTACTTCTCAATGCACTTTACATAGGACACAACAAAAAAAAACATTAAGTGAAATGCAAAAACGGTACAACAAAAATTCCAGCATAAAACAAACAATCAAGTAAAAGCAATCTTAAAATAAAATATTTTAGGATGAGAGCCTTTATTACTCCTGAAATGAAGCTGTCTTGGTAATAACTAAAAAAAAAAAAAAAAAACACTTGCAAAGGATTGCACATTTTGAAGTTGTGTGCAAGGTGTTAGGAGTTCAGCTAGATGCTGAGAAGCCTGAGCATTCAGAGCTTTGTGTTAGCATTAGCAATTTATAATCTAACAGTTAGTCAATGCAAAGAAACAAGGACTGAACTTTGTGTTACACCAGTACAGGACCAATCTCAGTTCTGCAACCATCCATAAAAAAACAATAAGTAAACTTTAAAATAGAAGTCAAAAACTCCAATGAATAATTCATCAGGATAATTAAGTAATGTATCATTTTGATACACAACACAACACATTTATTGTCCTTTTCCTTTACAAACAAATGGCATCTCATATGTGAGATTTTTCGTGTGCATGTGCGCCTTTATGAGACAGGAAGCTCATGCTTCAGTCAGGAACAATGCAGAAAAACAATTAATTAAAACCCCTATCCATCGCCAAATCATTTGGTAAAAAATGTCTTCAATATGGCCAGTTTGAAGGAGGAACTGAAAAACAAACAAAAAAAAAAACTGAAGGTACAACTATAAACACCTAATGACATTGGTTTTCAGAAACACTGAACAAAGAGAAAAAGCTATTTTTTTTATTTATGTTTTTAGTTTTAAAGAAGCCTTGGTAAAGAATATGGCCACAATAGTTTAGTAATGTACTGTGAGTTTAGACCACGGAAAGGTTTATAAACATAGAACAAATGGTCATTCTGTGTAGCTACTATAATTGGCAACCGATATAAGAGGGGAGACAGAGGTTACAAGCTTTCTTTTTATTTTGGCCATTAGAAATGGAGCTGCTGCAGTTGGAAACAACTGCAGATAAAAAAGCACATTGAAACAAAATCGACATATTGAATAAGGCATCAGAGGTGCTGCTGATCAGAGGAAAAGGGAGACAGAGTTCATAGCTCAGACAGAGGCTTATAGGGTCCCACACAGTGAAGTTTTGAAAGCCTGGAAGATGATTATTACTGAAGGGGCCCACATAGTGAAGTTTTGAGAGCCTTGAAAAGAAGAGCTTGAAAAGAGAATCAAATAAATAAGTGATGCAAACAGAGCCACACACGCACAAAACTTTGTCAGAATGTTGGATAGAAAACAGCCATTTTAAAACAGACCTATAATTATTAAAAATAGTAGGGTCAGTGTAATTACTTTAAGGAGACAGACAGAACCACTGCATTTTTGAAGCAGGAATTGAATATAGCCAATTTATACCGATGGGCTGTTGAATGCTTGACTCACAGTCACCATAATAATTTTACTAATTATGATAGAAATTAAAAATAGTTATTAGATGTTTTACAAAGCTATTTATTTCATGCTCCAATATGGCCCAACAAACAGGCTATACTGTATTCCCAAGCCCACAAACACAAAATTCAAGCAAACTACCCCCAATTGTTGTTTTAGTCAACATCTTTAACACATTTTAAATATGTCTGCTTCAGTTATTAATTTAGTGGACTTTTTTTTTTAAGTTATACCGACATACTAGCCAAATTCTAATCTATTTCAAACGTACAATCCGCTTTTGACATAGATTTGATAATTTGACCACAAAGATAATTTACTTTGGGGTTGTGTTCAAAAGAATAAAGAAACTTAAACAGGTGACATGCGAGTAAAAGATGACAGAAAAAAAAAAACTAAATTATTTCTCACCTTTTTTAATATCTATTCATAATTATGAATTAGCACATCAACAATCTTGTACAAAAATATAATAAGACGTATCTTAAATTAATAGTTATTAAAGAAACAATACAGCTTGCAACTTTCCTTATGGTGTGTTTAGCCTACTGCTATAGTCACCTCTCATTGGCTAGCTGTTCAATAGTTTCCGCTTCTTTGTATAAAAGTGATAAAATGCGTACCTCATTTTGCCTCAAAAGGTTTTCATAAGTTGCAAAGTAATGTTTACCTTCTTAAATAGTTACGTTTGTTGATAGTTAAAAAGGTAAAAAAGGTTCCTAGAGTGGTCTGAAAAGAGATACACTTGTGGTTAGTTGCTTTTGGAGAGAAAAAAAGTTCAAAAGGGTTCACAATGTCTTCTAAAAAGTTGCTAAATCTAGCAACAAAATTGCTAAATTGGCAAAATAGGACCTGCTTGAGAATTTAGGTGAAATACCTCCCTCTAGTGTTTACAGTGTTAGGAGAAAATATACTTCATTTGTTTAGAGGCGGTGTCATTTATAACTCGTTTCACTAACACGCAATATTAATGGATGGCTGTATACTGTGATTTTAGACTATTTCCGAACTTTGGTGATAGAAGGGTCACAAAAACTTATCCCAATAATATGCATGTTTCCGTTCACAGACTAATTACAGGCTTTGCTGGCTGCCACTGAGACGTGAGAGAGAATCAGACGACCATTTCTCACGAAACATAACTTGGTAACAAATATAAAGATTATAAATAACCTAACACACGAAGCTTGGGGGTTTCCAAATGAATAACTCATTTTAATGACTTTTTAAAATGCGATGAAAGTGGCAAATATTTTCACAGACACGCTGCGCGCATTAAATAACGATATCATTAATGTTATTTATAAGGATATTTTATTTTAAATTTAAAATTAGTTTTTAATGTAAGAGATCATATGTTTTAAACATTACATAAATTATGCAATAAAGAGGCGTAGGCAATTTTTCACAAAATATGAAAATCTTCATGCTGTGGGGAGGCGTCAGCAGTGCGAGCAAGAGCAGCGAGACTCATATTTCACACTGAAGCGCGAGCGTCGATCGCCACACACTGGATGTACCTGCTGAAGAAACACCTTTCAAGAGAGCCAGGGTGGAAAATGGGGCACTTCAGTTCTCAACTTGTTATCTAATTGGGGGGTTGTTGCTTGTAGCAGAGTCTGGCTTTCTGATATGGCAGTGGACGGTAAGTAATTTATGTTTACTTCATTCATTCCAAAAGAAGAGTCAGTAGTTATGGTTGACTGCAAGCTGGGGATATTGCTCGAACTGTTTCATAAATATTATAGAATATTTATTTAGCTTTTATATGAATTTAATTTCAATATTCTAGCGTACATTGGACATTAGTTTTACTACAAAAGTATTTTTTTACCTTGATAAGACACATATGCTCTCAAGATAGCACACACAGTGACATCACACTATATCTACAGAATCAACTGAAAGATAGTTTCAGAATCATTATTGTGTGTGTATGAGGATGTTTGTGTATGAGGGTAAATACATTTAGGACTTCATTGTGCACAGTGTAACAGCCTTTTACTATAATCTAGGTCAGATAATTGTACATATAATTGTTTGATGATTCTACATACAGAAGTCATTGCTTGAACTTAATTTGTAATTAAGCAATATTTTTTTTATTTCTTTCTCTCTCCAATATGGGTGTAAAATCAAAACAAATGTGAAGGTTCAGGAAAGGATGGTCAGTTTTTGGGAACATTTTGTGTTTTTGTTGTGTAAATTGAAAGTTGTTGATTTGTTGTCCCAGCTTCATACTGAGGAACTCATATACAAAATTTTACATCCTTACCCGAACCATTATTTTCCCCTTCCACCTATATTATTAAATATCCATAACACGAAGACACAAAGTTTAATCTCCTTAGTTTTTTAAGTGAACCAGTTACCTGCTGTGTGGTTTGGGTTGCTACACCACTTTAATGAAGCCTTGCATATTCATTTTGGCATTCATCTGCATGGATAATGAAGCCAAACAGATCTGAAGCAGCAATAGCTCCACACTTCTCTCTCCCGGTCTATCTGTAGCTCATTACTCCACACAGATGTTGTGTTTCTCTGCCTTTCCGAAGTTCAAACCCCTCATGCTGTTCAGAGATCTCTGGCACACATGCTTGGCTCTCACATGAGACTGCATCGTTAGTTCAGTCCAGTGGGTGCAGCAGGTGAGAGAAACACCTTGGCCTGGTTTTAATTATGTGCTTGTGCTTTAGGGGATGAGCTGTCATGGATGATGGATCTCTAGATATATTATGGATGTAGGGATTTATCTGTGGTTGATTATATCTTTCATGGAGTGAAATATTACTTGTATCTAGTATTACTGACATTTTGTAGGATTACATAGACAAACGACTGGACTTGTTTAATTCATTTTTTGATTGATGGATATGGTGAATTACTGAGCTAAAGTTGGGTGGTTGCAACACAGGATCAATGTGAAAACGTACCCCCGTATACATTTTTGGAGAGTGCAAATTATGTAGCCAGAGGTATGTATTAGTAATTGTCTTTAAAATTAACACTTTGGGGCAGCATGATGCCATTGACGACTTTTGTTTCTTTTCGCGCCATCAGTTGACCACTTACCTCCATTTGAATGGCTTTTCCGCTATTACCAGTTTGCCCAGTAGCTCACCGCGTATGTCAGCAGACTTGAGATGCAGAGAGGTGTTGACAAAGACAACATTGTTTGAGTCCAGTAAATAACAGTTCCAGAAAGCAGGTAAAACAAAAACAAAACATAAAATTAACAAGTAAATAACAGGGTGAGAATGTGGTAAGATATACAAATTTGGTAAAAATCAGGCAGCCCGCAGCCTTGAGGGCTTTTCTTTTTCTGAATCGCTTTAAAAAAACAAAACTGTAGGTTGGGTTTAGGGTAGGCATTGGGCATGTTAATCAGTGCTTTTAAAAACACTATGGGTTGGGTTTAGGGAAGGGGATGGGTGGGGTCAGTCAGTCAGTCAGTCAGTTGACAGTGGCCTCTGATGGATTCACGCGAGAAGAGGTAGTGCGAATGGAGATCTGAAAAAGCATACTCACCGGCCTCTGGTGGATATGCAAAACCAAAAAATGCAAAAAAGCATACGTTCTGAGTCGTATTATGCGATCTCCTGAAATGTATATAGTGGTACATATCAATAATGAGCCTGGTTGGTTACAGTAAAGTAATCTTAAATTTTATAAAGCAGTTGGCTTCATTACCCAAATTTGGGTTGAAACAATCCAGCATTTTTTTTTTTTGTATGGGTAGATTACTTACAAATTTAATCTGTGACTGATCATTAATTATGTTTAAAATATCAAGTAAAACTAAATATAAAAAACAAACCTACAACTGTGTTGTAACAGTAATATAGATTAGGGCTGTGCAATTAATCAAAATTCAGTTGATTTTGATTTTGGCTTCCAACGATTATGACAAAACATTAATCGAGATAAACGATGTCATATCTCACCCCTTTTTGCAATACGTTCCTCTGTAATGCTCAGTGTCATATGAAAATGAGTAAAAACGTACTGTAATGTGACTTTTTCAGCATGTAAAGTGACAGTATACTATATTCCTGTTGCAGACTGTTTTAATTATTATTAATCAAACAACAAGAAACAAGGACAACATCACTCACTGCTCTTGACTGAAGGACTTTTGTAGCTTTAATAAAAAAACAAATCAAGTTATTTTCTTACAGTGAAGATGCTTAAAGCACAGTTTCTTTCATATGTTTATTCCGCTGTATTTTTCCTCTTTCCTTAATTGTGAGAAATTTGAATTGAATTGTAGAATTGTGGAATGTTGAAGGCGTAATAGCAACCTTATTTACAGGGAGGAAAACTACGTAACGTTTTAAATATTCACATAATCAAGCAGCCCTAATTTAAGTATTCATCCATTAATATTATTATCTAAGATGGTTACTACCCGGAACATGCTTTTTGATAGAAAAATAATAGTATTTTTTTAAGTATTAAAAGTTGATAAGTCAATTATGAGGAAATGAAGGCCCTTAAAAGGTATTAAAAAGTCTTAATCACATTGTTATGAGGTCTTAAACTTTGTTTAAGCTTTGCCCAAAGTGTTGACTCCAAAAAAGCATAAATATATTTATTTTTCTTCTAATATTAAGAATGACATGCTCGATCCACGCAACTGGTTCGGGCCGCGCCCGGCAAAGCTCCTCTGTCCATGTGATGTCATGTAATTTGCGACAAACACGGGAAGGTGATGTGATGCTCTCTACATGTAGCGAAACCATAGTCTTAAAATGTATTGAAATGACCTTTAGGATTCCTGCATATACCCTGTTTAAAGAAATTAATACTTGTAATCAGCAAGGCCATGTTAAATGAAAGTAAAGAAAGACATTCATATTGTAATAAAAATTTTAAATAGACGCTGTTTATGCTGAAATAAATGTATCACAGTTTCTGCAAAATATTATTACACTAATAATATGAAGAATGTTACTAAATCAGTATATTAAAAAGATTTCTAAAGGATTGTGACTCTAAATTATAGAGTAATGGCTGCTATAAATCAGCTTTTCCATCAAAGAAATCAGTTACATTTTCAAATACACTTAAAGATAAAACAGTTATTTTAAATTGCATTCGATATAGCTGTTAGTACTACACTTTTCATTAAGTCAATGCAGCCTTAGTGAGAATAAGAAGCTTAAAGTAAAACCATTTAAAATGTACCAACCTGAATCATTTAAACGGTAGGGGAAATGTAATAATCTCAGCTGCCTATAGACTTTTTCCTTTCCGCTTTGGTGGGTCAAGCGTGAGGTTTGATGAGGAGAAACTCTTTCTAGATTTAGGGGCACATCTTTTTGTGCTCGAATATAGAAAATAAGAGCAAACATCTGTCCAGTACTAACAGGCCATGACGTGTTTTCACCCTCCAGCCACAGCAGCGCGACATCTCTCTAATGTCTGCTTCAGAGGCTCCGTGATGAAAGCCTGTGTTCATCTGTGACTCCATCCCAAATGCGTTCATACAGGCAGGCATCCCCCATGCACTCTTGATGAGGACGGCCTTTGTAGCCGCCTGTGAGGCTGCAGGGAACGAGAGCAAAAGACGTCCCTTTTATCTCATCCAGGCCTCCACCTTCCAACACACATACAAACTTAGAGCCTTTCCCACTCATAAACACTTGCATGCGCACACACACAGATACCAGCACACATGCACAGAGATGACTGATTGTAGTCGTTTGTGCCAAGGCTAAGGTAGTGATTAGAAGCGTGAGGTTTTAATGAGCACATACACACACTGTATCTGTCTCTGTCTGTTAATGCACTGGCCTCTCGCAGCTTGTGGGAGAAAATCTGCTTAGGCTGCCCACCGCCTCATTTACAGTCATCAACCAAGCGAAACTGTGCCGTGATGGTCTGCTCTATTGCTTTTAGAAATATGCACATTTTATTTCCACACACTGACACCCGAATTTATATGTATTCACTATTTTGTTATTTAGTGTAAAAGGGGCACACTGTAAAAAAAAAAAAAAATCATAAATTAGCATTTTTTTGTATTTTGTGCTTCATGTTTTTGTGTTTTTGTTTGTTTGTTTGTTTTCCTGGTTTATTTATCCTTTTGAATTGAATTCTGAGACCTTGATCTGTCTTCCAACAACTTTTAACCTTGACGCGCTCAAAAAATGACTTTTGTTACATTTTTCAATGGTGATTTAAAGTGATATAGTATCTGGAATGAGGTATATTACAGTACAAAAATGTAATATACCAAAAATGTAATATACAATATATGTAATGTAATATCGTAATGAGCTGCCAGTCCATTTTCTGTTATTTTACATATTTATTTCTTAATATATTATTTATTATACATTGTATTATTATTTTAAACTACTAAAATGTCAAAAACAGTCACTTTGTTGAACTGTGGAGTTGAATTTTCAACATCAAAAGTTGACAGCAGAGATCAAGATCCCATAATGCAACTCACAACTGTAAATAAATAAACCCAAAACACTTGTAAATTTACTGTTATTTAGCCAATATTTTTAATAGTGTACACTACCTTACACAAGTTTTGTCGCCTATCCAAGTTTTAGGAACAACAAATAATAACTTGACTTCTAGTTGATTATTTGGTAACAGAAGTGGTTCATTAAAGGAAAAGCCCTCTAGATTACGCTTATTTTACCAAAATAAAACATGAATTTATATTTTATAAAAATAGAAACTTTGCTTGGACAAAAGTCTTGTAATTTAACAGAAATAATGTTGAGTATAGAATATAAAGTCATGCTACAGTGGAAAAAGAATTAATATTGTGCATGAGCTTGGAGGACTGCATCCATACATCTCTGCAATGACTCAAATAACTTATTAATAAAGTCATCTGAAATGGCAAAGAAAGCGTTCCTGCAGGACTCCCAGAGTTCATTAACATTCTTTGCATTCATCTTCAATGCCTCCTCCATCTTACCCCAGACATGCTTAATAATGATTAAATCTGGTGACTGGGTTAGCCAATCCTGGAGCACCTTGACTTTCTTTTCATTGTATGAGGAGGGCAATCCGACTAAAGAATTTGCCCTCTCCTGTATTTTGTAATGTAATGGGCAGCACATGTCTTGATACCTCAGGCTGTCGATGTTGCCATCTATATGCCGCTATACTGAATGTAACCCCAAACCATGATTTTTTTTCTTCACCAACTTGACTGATTTCTGTGAGACTCTTGGGTCTATGTGGGTTCCAATAGGTCTTCTGCAGTATTTGTGATGATTTGGATGTAGTTTAATAAAAGATGCATCAAAAAATCTTCCTTCTGCCACTTTTCCAAATGATCAACTAGAAGTCAAGTTATTTTGTTGTTGCTCTTACAAGAGGGATCAGCGACAAAACTTTTGTCATTTTGTGTAGTTTGCTAAAAGTGAAAATGTATGCTATGTTACAAACTCGGAATTTTAATTTTTTTTTATTTACTAGAATAGTTCCCCTGTTGCAAGACAGTTCATTGTGGTCTTTCATCAGCCTAACAATTTGAGCTCTGTGTAGCTTGATTGGTTAAACACTGCATTATATTTGTGCAACAATGAAGGGTATTGTCACGTCTGGCTTATAGCAGGTTGAGTGATGAGTCTGAATGGAGCCAAACAATTAGTTTATCCAAACACTTCAAACCAAAGAAAACAACAAACGCAGACATCTCAGGGGTGACCTAAAACAACTGACACCGAGTGCCAACACAAGCAGGTATATATAGTGAATCAGACAAAGGGATAATGAGTAAACTAGATAAAAAAGGGGTGGAGACAATAAACAGCCAAGGAAACTAACTAAGGAAAGCAGGAAAAGCTAAAGCGATGAGGAGTGAAAGCACCTAAAAACATAACGGAAAAACAGAAATTATAATAGGACAAGACAGGTGCTGTCACAGGTATGATTTTAAGGAATATAAGCATTGCTGAAACGTCCATCTTGAATAAACTTTAAATTGTGTTCCAAAGCCTCTGCCAAATGCATAAAAGTATATTATGTGTACTAGAATGGTGTTTTTTTAGATGGGGAAATCTTAATACATGGGACAGATGTTTAATTACAGTACTAGATTTACTCATTCATTCATTCATTTTCTTGTTGGCTTAGTCCCTTTATTAATCCAGGGTCGCCACAGCAAAATGAACCGCCAACTTATTTCTAGATTTACTTTCACCTAAAAATGGAACAACTCAAAACAACAAATTGAGGCCTGAAAACAACACACTGAAACATTTTTTCATAATATAGAATGTCTGTGTTCAACAAAATCACATTAGTGAATACTTAGTATGTACTGTCATTTCTGTAATAGACGTTTTAGGCTAGTTTTAGATGTAAGTCTGTGAAATGTGCTGTAGCCTTTAATTTCAAAGGATTTTGTAAGTAAGCATATTTGAATTGGTAGCTTTTTTCTTTGGTTGCCCAGTTTTTTTTTTCAGTTGTTTCCATGGTTACTGATTATGTTGCACACCTGTGGCTGATTTAGCTATTGATAATATCTTATTTTTAATGCCTTTTTTACTAATAAGTTTGTCAGTTCTCATCTGTGCTCTGCCTTGCGTTCTTGTTGTCTCCAGTGGGCTTTGTTTTGAGTTCTTGTAAATAAACGGGACTGCTGCAAATAGATCTTGGATCTACTCTCGTTTTTCGCAACCAGCTGTGACTGTTTGTTGTATACTCACATTTTCCATTCCCCTTTCTGCTCTGGATACTAAAAATTTTGCGGATATATTTTGGCATGAGAGATCCTAAAAGACATCTTCACAATGTTTATAAAAACGTCATGATCCTGCCAACCTATTTTATATTATTTATGAATGAAATTGTAAAATGTGACATGCATACCAATCCAACTTATGTAAATGTTTTCCATTCAACATTGCAATTTCGACACTGTGCAGCTTAAAGTCAAGACATATTTTGTGGACAATATGGCAAAAGATGACCCAATTTAAATGATGTGTAATGCATATTTTATAGCAGGGATATCTTAATATCTCAGGAATAAGTTAAGTCTTTATTAATGACATTTTCAGTTAACTGTATCATGAATTGCAAATCCGAGTTTTGTCTAGCTCAGCAAGAACTGACGTTTCCAAGGCTTTTAGTATTTAGCAGCTCTTAAAGTTTTTCTTCCTGGAAATCTGGAGACTCATATGCTTTTCATTAGATTATCCCACGGGCTACCAATGCTGTGCTGTTTTATCGTCTTCTGACACGCTAATGCATAATTTTTCCATTAACTTTGCTGACTAGTATCTTTAGGTATTATTTTGGGAAGAATCCAGGCCGCCCAGTCAGCCTCGGGAGATATGGGTCATTCAAACAATTCTGTTTGCCGAGGCTTAGCTTGTTCTTAAGCCTAAACCTTAAACTCTTCTAGCAACCACCAAAACCTTAATGAAAAACCCAGTCCTTCAACTGACCCATAACCACAGCATTTTTGATGGTCACAAACACTGGATCTCCCACAATGCACTGATACAAGCCTGCTGACTGACAAAAAAAGATTGCTGTACTTGTGAAAACATAAAAAGGATTGAATGTGTGTGTCTGAATCAGTGAATAAAGGCCAAATCTTTTTTTTTTCTACTGCAGCGGCCTCTAGTTTTACTTTTTGTCGCCCTGCGGTGGAGTACAGGGCTCTTCCTGAGGACTTCAAGTACCAGTTGAGTCGTTGTGCAGGTGGAAACCTTACCTGGCATGAAGGGCACAACCGCAAAACTGCAGGGGGTCGAACGGTCAAACTACTGCAGCAGCCTGGAACAGAAGGACTTCAGGTGAGACAGAGAAAGAAAATCTTTAATAATCTTAAAGAAACATCTTAGCCCACATTTACTTATCATACGATCTAGACGTCATTTCAAACATGAGAAAGAGTATGCAGTCTTTTACATTGAGTAAATAATAGGAATAATATTAAAACTGCAAGCAGCAATAAAAGAGATGAATAATATAACCATGTTGTTTATTATTAACTCCTCCTTGTATAAGCTTTAGAAGATCACCTATTTATATCATTCATAATATTTAATTATTTAATAAGATTTAAAATAATAATTATTTCATCATCTGCTCACCCTAATGTCATTTCAAACCTTTAAGAGCTATAGTTTTGTTTAAAAGCTAAGGATTTCTGCATTACCATAGAAAATGCAGGAAAATTAAAACACAATCTTTTCAACAAAAATCCTGGGTTCCACATAATTCATTTTTTACAAATATTTGTAGATTGAACATTTAAGATGTCCCAAAAAAATAAGATTTCTGATGTTTCAACTTATTTCAGTTGGTTTGAACAAGCAGCAACAGTAGTTTTGTGTGTAAACAAGCTACATCAATCTTGGTAATTAGTATGTAAACAATATAAAATTTCAAGTTAAATATTTTTATTGTAGAAATTTGAGCTTCTCTTCCTTGAACTACAATCTATCTATCTATCTATCTATCTATCTATTTATCTATCTATCTATCTATCTATCTATCTATCTATCTATCTATCTATCTATCTATCTATCTATCTATCTATCTATCTATCTATCTATCTATCTATCTATCTATCTATCTATCTATCTATCTATCTATCTATCATCTATATATATATATTTATTTATTTTATTTATTTATTTATTTATTTATTTATTTATTTATTTATTTATTTATTTAATTATTTTTTTTTTTTGCATTTACAATTTAAAGAATTACATTACCCCTACCCTATACCATAACTTTGGCATTGAAAATATTTATCATTCCAGAGTTTCTGAGTTGACAGTGAGAAAACAGAGTGTACCATATTTGTTTCGTCCATATATTATCATTTAACATGAGAGGCTTGGCAACATCTAAAAGAAGTAACATACAAAAGAGGTGCATCTTAATACAAATAATATAATTGAATAAATAACATAATAATAATAAAAATAGCAATAATAAAAAAAAACAAAATATTCATATCCTCCAGGATCACAAAACCTTCCAGATTTGTCAAAGTTAACAGTGAGTCAATACATTATGTCATATTTTGAGTCAATTTGTTATCATTTGAGATGAAGTGTTTGGTAACATCCAAAGAGAAAAAAATAGAAATAACATAGTAGAAAAAATAAATGTATTAATAAAGGAGGACTATTTGTCTTGCATTTCGAGCCTCGAATCATGAATTTAAACTTTTCCAATTGAATGCAAGAAATCACTTCATTTCTCCAGCCAGCATGTGTTAGGGGTTTACTCTTTTCAACTTGAATAATATTAAATGCCTTGCTAGTAGTGTAGTGAAAGCAATAACCGAATGTATATCTTTACTGAGATCTATATTCTCAGACACGACACCAAAACTGCCCATCAATGGATCTGGGTCAGTTGGAATGCTATATATATATATATCTGTTCGTTTGTTTCAAAAATCCCTTTCCAAAACTCTTCTAGCATGGGACAAAACTAGAACATAAATGTATGAGCAGTGGTAGCAGGTGATTGTGAACATCTACCACATGCAGGGCTAACATTTGAGTAAACTATTGCTAATTTAGAGTTAGTAAAATGTAGTCTATGGAGAACCTTAAATTGAACTAAACCATTTCTAGCACTGAGTGAGGATAAATGCACCTGAGTTAAGGCATCTGCCCATTCTAGATCGGAAAATTCTCTGTTCAAATCATTTTGCCAAGCTTCATGAATAAACTCCCTGGTTCTATGGGTTTATAGATGTAATAATCGAAAATATGCTTGAGATGAGTCCACTGCCCTGTGCGTTCAACTCAAGCAAATTCTTAATGGGTGATGTAGGGGGTATTTCTAGGAAGGAAACAAATACCTTCTTAATGAGACTCCTAATCTGCAGATATCTAAAAAATTGAGATATAAGTAATGAAAATGACCTACAAACTCTTCAAAAAAACAGAATGTATTGTTTAAGAATAAATCTTTTTACCCTTTCCTCCCTTATAGAAAAAGTAGAGTCCATGTAAGATGGTGGGAAAAACTGTTAGAGACAACAGGACCCAAAATGGAAGCTGACTGTAGACCAAAATGTCTTTTTTAAATAATTTACTGCAGAAATTACATTGGTATTTTTATGTAGCAATCACATAATTTTTATCATTACAACCATTTTAGGACCAAAACTGCATGTATTTTCACCTGAGGTTGTTGTAATGAAATAAGTGAGATAGACCAGTGCTGGGAAAAAAACAAAAAAAAAACTGATTACCATATTGATGTATCATATGAATAGATAAGACAAGTAACTTTACTACTTGCAGTGCAAATTCATTTGACAGCTATGAAAAATGGTGGTGTAGGCTATAAAAACTTAAGTTATTATATACAGCAGAACTAATGCTATGGAAGCTTTCAGATTTTCCATATAGTTTAGTCATTAAAAGGTGCCATTAGAGAGTTTGTATGCAGATATAATGTATATGGCTGTCCGACGTTGCATGATTAATGGTGGGAAAACATCTCTCGCCTTTCAGAAACAGACTTGTATGAAAACTTGTGCATTAAAAGAGATATAAGAAGGGGGATCTGGCAATGAAGTGCTCCCTTTCTCTTTCCAGCCATCCATCTAAAAGCGTGTTTAGTTTGTGGAGAAAGAGTAAGACGCTGTTAGGCCAGCGGGTAGAGAAGAGAGAAACCACTCTCCTCAGAATGGCTTTTAAAGTCTTGTGGGCCTCAGGTCACATGAGCGCTGCTGATTTGAGCATTGCCTCTGAGAGTAAAGATATGGGTCGTAATGTGTGTTTTTAACTTCATTTGATCTCCTGCATTAGCATATTAACGAAGCGAGTGCCTCTAGTCGGGTCTGCAGAGCTTTGTGGGTCAAAGTCAGTCTCGCCCGCGCAATTAGACTCCTCTTAGATTTTTTACGACAGGTTTTGTACATACTAATTAGGCCCAAACTTGATTTGGTTAAACTGAGATAGATAATAGTATCTTAATGAGTTTGTGTTCTGCCTTTAATTAATAGCATTCAAAAGTAATTACTTAAGGCAGGTCCAGTGTTCTGTGGTCATTTCCATTTCTCGTTTTCTAGTGCTAAATTAGTTTTTTTTTATCTCCTCTCAGCTGTTCAATTGGAAATTTTGTGTCTACTGGATTAAATATGAGGATTTAAACTAATTTGCTAAATTAAAATGGTGCTAACGCATTTGATAGGAGACACTTTTCTTTGAAAATAATGCTTTAGTATTGGGGCGCCATTATTTAACAAATGGCTTTGAAAAAGGTTTATTAAAGCTTCACTTATTTGATCCAAAATACAGTAGAAACAGTAATCTTGTGTTGTGTATATTCTTTTACAATTTTAGACTGTTTTTGGTAACACTTTAGTTTAAGCACCAATTCTCACTTAGTGGTTGATTACCTGTCTATTATTAAGATTTGGGCTGTTTATTTGTACTTATAAAGTTCATATTCTGCATGATCACAAATATTAACTCAATAGTTATTAATAAGCAGCAAACTAGGAGCTAAAAGTCATAGAAAATGGATTGTTAATAGGAAGAATTAAACAAATAAATTGTTACCCTGTTTATTAAATGTATTTATAGTAGGTTATCCCATGAGGCAGCCAAGCTGAATTACCTCAGTCATCAGGGTGATACAGAAATCTCTATAAAATGCTGATTTAGTGTTCAGGTTTCTTGAAATGAATTGAAATGTACTGCTGAACCCAAGTGAACTAATTAACAGAGATTCGTTTTAAAAATGTACCCCTATATACATTTTTGGAGATCATGAATTATGTAGCCAGAGCATTTCATCTTTAAAATGAACAATAAGGGGAGGTATGACGGCGTTCCTTTTCTTGCTTACCAGCTGAATCACAAAATCTTGTAGCCTGAAGTACCAGCGGGGTATCTAAACCTGCCAGGCACACTGTTGATAAATTTTGGTAGCCCGACTGGAATAACAGTATACCCGGTTGCGCGACTCATACGTCGGCGGACTTGAGATGCATAGCGGAGTTGACCACAATGACCGGGTTTGAGTCTGGTGATAAACAATTGCAGTAATTAGGTAAGACAAAAACAGAAGCCAAAAAATAAAACAAACAAGTAAATATCAGGGTAAGGACGTGGTAAAATCTGAAAACGTGGTAAAAATCAGGGGGCTTTTCTTTTCCATAATTGCTTTTTAGGAAGGTGTATGGGTGCGTTAATCTGTGCTTTAGAAAACACTATTGGTTGGGTTAGAGCTGTGCAATTAATTGAAAATCCAGTTTTTGGCTTCAAACCATTATGAAAAAACATTAATCGAAATAAACGATTATTCCATCATAAACCGCCTCCTTTCCAGCTCTACACTTTTGTTGCTCTGCACAGCTCAGTTCCACGGGAAAATGACTAAAAGCATGTACTGTAATGTAACTTTTGCAGCACGGGATGCGCATCATTCATTGATTTACCTTCGAATCATTCATGTTTTTAAACGTGCGAAAGAGCGCATGCTGGTGTGTGTGTGCGCGTTTAGCCTCGGAGACGAGCATCTAACACCATCTAAATGCGAGCGCTTTAATGCTCAAATACATGCACATTTGGGTCAGTGCACGGTGTTTAGTGATTATTCATATTAACCCTCATTTGTGTAATAAACAAACCAGTTGAGAATCAAAAGACACGTGAAAGAGAAACCATGTCAGAGCCGCACTATTCTTAAAGTGACATCGCGCAATATTCCTGCTGCCGACTGTTTTTATCATTAGTCAAACAACAATTGGAGAAAATCCCTCACTGCTCTTGACTGAATGACTTTTGTAGCTATAATTAAAGTTTTTTTTTTCTTACAGTGAAGATGCTTAAAGCACAGATTGTTTCCTTTTTTTATTCTATTGTATTTATTTCCCTTTCCTTATTTACAGGGAGGCAAATAACTGTATATATACAGTTGAAGTCAGAATAATTAGACCTCCTGAATTATTAGCGACCCTTTGCCCAATTTCTGTTAAATGGAAAGATTTATTTTCAACCCATTTTTACACATAATAATTTGATATCTCGTTTCTAATAACTGATTTCTTTTATCTTTGCTATGATGACAGCACATTATATTTTACTAGATATTTTTCAAGACATTAGTATTCAGCTTAAAGTGACATTCAGAGGCTTAATTAATGTAATTAGGCAAGTCATTGTATAACAGTAGTTTCTTCTGCAGACAATCAAAAATATATATTGCTCAAGAGGGCTAATAATATTGAGCTATTAAAATAAGTTTCAAAATATTTAAACCTGCTTTTATTCTAGCCGAAATAAAACAAATAAGCATTTCTCCAGAAGAAAAAATATCATAGGAAGTACTGTGAAACATTCCTTTGTTAAACATCATTTGGGAAATATTTATATATATTAAAAAAAATCACAGAAGGGCGAATAATTTTGACTTCAACTGATAATCATTTTGAATAATAGTGATTACAATTAAGACCAATATAATCGTGATTATGATTTTTCCTATAATCGAGCAGTCCTAGGTTGGGTTTAGGAAAGGAGGAAGGCTTGTCAGTCGATTGGTCAGTCAGTCATTCAGTTAGTATACAGTTAAATAAAAGCAGCCCCTGGTGGATTTACGTGAGAAGTGCAGGTCTGAAAAAGTTTACACAGCAGCCTCTAGTGGATTTGCGAAAACAAAAAACGCAAAAATACATAGCTCCTGGGATGTATTTTGCTCTTTCCAGATATGTATACAGGGGTACGTAATCAGAATGAGCCTGGGTTGGACCTAATACATAAATACATAGAAAAAAAGATTATATTACCTAAAATGATCAGTATATTCTTTGCATATACTTGATAAAGAACAAAGATTTGTATTGTTTTACTAACCGCATATATTTCCAGATTAATTGATTAACGTTTATCCGTTCATCCATTTCAAGTCTGAAATGCCAGTGCAATCTCTAAATGATTCACAGGTCTTGCTTTTTTTCTGGTGTAATTGGTAGAGGAACAGCAGACATAAGGTCAGTCTTTTGAACTTGGGTTTAAATTTGTTGGATTTTGCTGAACCGGATCACAGTGCAAAGGTTCAGGCTGTTTGCCTTTGATTTCCAAAAAGTGAATCCATGATCAAAAGCTTGGCGTGATCAGAGGTCCATGTTAATTCATTCCTCCGGAAAAACCCAAACAGAAGCTGATGAGATTCTAACTATCCCCTGCACTTTTTTTAGCCTTAATTTAAACCACCGTTAATGAATGATACACCTTCTTAGCCTCTTCCTACTTTTGTCAGGGCAGCGAAACAGCTCTGTTTTATCTCTTTCCCCTAATGGCTTCATACACAAATGCTTTGTTCAAACCCGCTACACTTATTAGTGTTTTTCTTAACAATGCAGGTTGGTGTGTCTTGCTACATAAAAGACTTACTGACATCTCACCACACAGTGTGCTCATCCCAGACATAAAGAAGAAAAGAAAATAGAAAGCATGTCACTTTTATCTCAAATCTTTCCCCACTTTCATCAGCACTGTTATTATCGTCTATAAACTTTGCCAAGACTCGCCGTTTCTCACAGCCGTGACATCTCGGAATGATCAAAGACTAAATAAAACAAACTCCAGTCCTTATTGACTATTTGTAGTCAAAAAATGTGACTATTATGTATTCGTTTGTGTACTGGGGCATTTCTGATGGTTAGGGTTTGTATTTTGCCTTTATTGTGCACGCACTGATCCTTCGGGGGTCTGTGTGAATGGATCCCGGGCTGTAAATAATTAATAGCACACGTTCAAGTGGTGTGACTTCCTCTCACACTGACAGATTCTGTCTGTAATGTATAGACTCTCTCTGAACCATTGCCTATAGGGACTTTGTGGAGTAAGAAAGATTGCATCAGCTTGCCCTATTATATGAGACACTATCTTCTGCCAGAGAGTGCAATTCAATGATGATGCTCATTAAAATTGGCAAAGTTTAACAGTTACTGGTCACATTCATTTACAAAATTCGCTTTCATTAATCCAACAACTAAGCTGCTTTATTATGTAGTGCATATTTTACATCCTTAAATACTAGTACATATTTTTTAGATGTATTATTACATACTAGGACTTAAAGGGATAGTTCGTTCAAAACTGAAAATTCTGTTATCATTTACTCACCCAGTACTTGTTCCAATCCTGTTCTTTCTTTCATTTGTTGAACACTAAAGAAGACATTTTGAAAAAAAGCTGTAAATCTGTAACCATTATACTATTTAAGTCAATTATCACAGGTTTTCAGTGCACTTCATTGTATCTTCTTTAGTATCTAACAGAATAAAGAAACGTATAAAGTAATCACTAAGAAACGTATAAAGTAATCACTAAAGGGTGAGAAAAGAGTGAGTAAATTTTCATTTTTGGGTGAATTATCACTTTAATCATTAAATATCTGTGTTTATTTGTTAGATACTTGTTGCTTATAAATAGATCATAGCTTAGTCAGGGTTGCTTTTACTCATCTTGTCATAGTTAGAATAGACACCGTACACCATAGAGTTCAATTAAAAGTCTTTCTAAGAAAAATAATAGGTCTTACTAAAACATTTCTAATAGGTACTAGTATTTAAAAAAAAAACTAAATAATAATAATAATAATTTTGCCAGTGATGGGTTGCAGCTGAAAGGGCATCTGCTGCATAAAACATATGCTGGATAAGTTGGCGGTTCATTCCACTGTAGCGAGCCCAGATTAGTAAAGGGACTAAGCCGAAAAGAAAATAAATGAATGAATAATAATAATAATAATAATAATAATAATAATAATAATAATAATAATAATAATAATAATAATAATTAATAAATAAATAAATAAATAAATACATACATACAATAATATCTGCTGAATATGTAGTAGTAGATAACCGATAATTACCTGTATCTAGCTATAAGTATTAGTATGTTTTTATTGTTTTGAGTGTTAAATGAGTGACTAATGAAAACTAATGAAAAAATGCTATCTACATAGCATGAATATAACACATACTAACACTAGTATGTAATGATTAAGTACTAGCATGTACTGTAATAATAGGCACTAGTGTCAATAATTTAATTGATACTCTACTACCTAATGAATAATTACTGGTATAAAAAATATGTATTGTCACAACTAGAATAGTTGACATCCTAATTATGACTCTCCTAAAAATGTTAAAGATATTACTAGTATCAGTATAGAATAGTTACGAGTCACTACTAAAATAAACAGAATTATCTAATGAATGTGTAAGAATAACTTCTGTTTAAAGTACATGATATAGGAACCCATCACTGGGAAACCCATGCACACTCATTCGCACACATACATACACTATGGACAATTTAGCCTACCCAATTCATGTCTTTGGACTGTGGGGGAAACCGGAGCACCCAGAGGAAACCCACACAAACGCAGGGAGAACATGCAAACTCCACATAGAAAAGCCAACTGACCCAACCGAGGTTCGAATCAGCGACCTTTTGTTGTGAGACGACAGCACTACCTACTGCGCCACTGTGTCGCCTGTGTCTGATTAAAACGTCAGTAAATGTAGTTTAGTGTTTTGTGTTATTTTAAAGATTATAAGGACAAAATATATGTGCATGGCAAATTATTTATATTGGATACTGTAATATTTACAATAAACAACAAATGTTCATTTTCAACTTCATGGTGACACTAATAGAAGTCAGAGTGGCAGATTTGCTCAGTGTGCTTACATACTGCATGCTCTACAGAGAGCATTAGAGACAGCTATTAGAGAGCTGCGCATCACACCCAAAACCAATGAATGGAACACTCACTTATTCAGCCAATATGTGTGCATGCATGCATGAATACATGAATACATGTATGTGCATGTGCAAAAATGTATGTGTGCGATTTCTTGCTGTTGCAGAAAGAAAGAATTCCCCGCTGCCCTCAAGGGCAAACACAGCAAAGGCAGAAAGTAGAAAAATGCCTGAGGGAGAAAGAGAGAGAATGAGAGTGAGGGAGTTGGGGCAAAAACTGTGAAGGAGAAAGAAAATTGAAGATGAACTTGAGGGATGGGGTACAGATGGCGGCAAATGGCTTAGAAAAACAAAACAAATAGAGGGAGAAGGGAGAAAATGGAGAACTGTGATTTTGCGAGGATAAATGACTGTTAATGAAATGGAACACTGGGGAAAGGAAGAAAATATGCAAAGCGCAGGGACTGAAAATGAGTTCTTTTGTGAAACCAGTTTTGCATCAGGACACCGAATTTACGGCGACCCAACACATTAAGAAATAGAAAATATAATGTATAATAGAGATGCTAATATTGCACACATTGCTCACGGTTTGGCTCCTGCCATGGTTTCAGTATGGTTCGGTATACACTCACCGGCCACTTTATTAGGTACACCTTACTAGTACCGGGTTGGACCCCCTTTTGCCTTCAAAACTGCCTTAATTGTTTGTGGCACAGATTCAACAGGGCACAAGAAATATTCCTCAGAGATTTTGGTCCAAATTGACATGATAGCAACACGTAGTTGCTGCAGATTTGTTGGCTGCACATCCATGATGTGAATCTTCCATTCCCCACCACATCCCAAAGCTGCTCTATTGGATTGAGATCTAGTGAGGCGCTTTATGACATGGCGCGTCATCCTGCTGGAAGTAACCATCAGAAGATGGGTACACTGTGGTCATAAAGGGATGGACATGGTCAGCACTCAGGTAACACAATGCTTTTAGTACTAATAGGCCCAAAGTGTGCCAAAAAATATCCCCACACCATTACACTACCACCACCAGCCTGAATCGTTCATACAAGGCAAGATAAATCCATGCTTTCATGTTGCTGATGTCAAACTCTGACCCTACCATCCGAATGTTGCAGCAGAAATCGTGACTCATGAGACCAGCAAACATTTTTCCAATCTGCTATTGTCCAATTTTGCTGAGCCTGTGCAAATTGTGGCCTCAGTTTTCTGTTCTTAGCTGACAGGAGTGGCACCCGATGTGGTCTTCTGCTGATGTAGCCCATCCGCCTCTAGGTTTGACATGTTGTGCGTTCAGAGATTCTCTTCTGCATATCTCAGTTGTAACTGATGGTTATTTGAGTTACTGTTGCCTTTCTATCAGCTGGAACCAGTCAGGCCATTCTCCTCTAACCTCTGACATCAACAAGGCATTTGTGCCCACAGAACTGCCGCTCACTAAATATTTTTTTCTGACCATTCTTTGTAAACCCTAGAAATGGTTGTGCATGAAAATCCCTGTAGATTAGCAGTTTCTGAAATACTCAGACCAGCCCATCTTGCTCCAACAATCATGCCACGTTCAAAGTCACTTAAATCCCCTTTCTTCCCCATTCTAATGCTTGGTTTGAAGATTGTCTTGATCATTTCTACATGCCTAAATACATTAAGTTGCTGCCATGTGATTGACTGATTAGAAATTTGCATTAACAAGCAGTTGGACCGGTGTACCTAATAAAGTGACGGGTGGGTGTATACTGTATATTATGCTCATTAAACAAAATAGTACAATATAGCAAAGACACAAATAAAATGAACATTGCTTTTCAGGTTTTTCAAGTATCTAACAGTTTTCAGGTATAGAAACTGATTAATATAATCAATGATGTACTTAATACTCACCAAAGCAGCATTTTAAAAAAACAGTAATCCTGTGAAATATTAAAATGACACTTTTCAGCTTATATTTTGAAAACATATATTTTAAAATGTAATTTATTCATGTGAATCAAATAATACATTTTTAGCAGTCATTACTCCAGCAGTCATTATTGCCTTCAGAAATACTTTTTAATATGCTGATTTGGTGCTCATTGTTATGTTGAAAACGTAACGTTTATTTTCCAGTATTTTTAAGGAACACAGTTAAAAGAACAGCTTTTATTCAAAATGAGAGAATTTATTGTAGTCTTGCTGATTAAAAGTATTTATTTTTAATGCATATTTGACACCCAACACCATGGAGTGTAAATATTTGCAATGCTTTTTATGGTGTCACAGTAAACAGCATAATTTTTGTAGGTCACAGATGCACTAAACTCAGTCTCATCAGCCCTCATGAACTCTCACTGGCTCTAAATATGGATGATTTGTGGGAATTATCTTTGCTGGATGATTTCATATAAGCATAATTATTTAAGCAATCATATGGAAGTCTGGGCTGAAGGTCAAGCGAGTGTTATTGTGACTCGCATCACTAGAGCAGCCATTGTAACGAATGCTAATCGTTCTAGAACGGTCTTCATTTATGTGTGGAATCTGTTTTGCGGCCAATCAGATGAAAACATCCATCTTAATCAGTGCCGATGCATGAGATGGAAAATAGTTATTATTCTGCTTTTAAAGTTTATTTCCCAGAGGTTGTGGGAGGGGGGAGAGCTGTTTATCTGTTTCTTTTTTATTACAGAGGCTGGTTTTGAATTAGTTGTGCTATAAAAAGTCCTGCATTCATGCACAGTAGGACTCCGGAAGGACGGACATAATTCTGTCACATTCTTAGATTTGTTTTTCTATCCTACTTCTCGCTGAAATGCATATTTAAATTAGCCTCCCTGTCGCTCTCTTTGTACCATGCTCTATTTCTTTCTCTTTCAGTTACGTTCAGGTGAATCTTACTCCGTTTACCACACCAGCCCCACCTTGCCGTGTCTCTCCAGGCCAGTGGTTTTGTGGTCTCAGCAGGACGTGTGCAGATGGCTAAAGAAACACTGTCCGCACAACTACTTGACCTACGTGGAAGCCTTCTCCCACCACGCCATTACAGGTGTGCAATTCAATGTAAAACACACAATGAAACAAAATAAAATGTACTTAATAGCATTTTTCTTTATATTTGAGCCATTATTCATAGGATACTGCATATTCATATAATAATACATTATATAAACAGCACTTCAGACATGATTTCATTTTTCAGTGCTTTGTTTTAAACTCAAAGGATGGTTCACCCAAAGAATGAAAATTTGTTGTTAATTTACGAATTTATGATTGTAAAATCTTTTCAGTGTGGAGTTTGCATGTTCTCCCTGTGTTTGCTTGGGTTTCCTCTGGGTGCTCCGGTTTCCCCCACAGTCCAAAGACATGTGCTATAGATAAATTGAGTAAACTAAATTGGCCGAAGGGTATGTGTGTGAATGCAAAAGTGTATGGGTGTTTCCTAGTGCTGGGTTGCAGCTGGAAGGGCCTCTGCTGCATATAATATGTGCTGAATAAGTTGACCGTTCATTCCGCTTTGGCGACCCCTGATTAAGAAAGGGACTAAGCCAAAGAAAAATTAAAAAATCATAGTCCCTTGTGATTTATAAGATGCAAGTCAATGACATTGAGTAAAACAAACATAAACAGGCAAAACAAACTTAATACCCATGATTCTTGATGATACATTGTGTTCTTATAAAGAAAAATGATCTGTCTGTGAAGGAAGTTTGAGATTTTTCACAACACTATGATATCCATAGCCTTGGCGAAAATATTATGTATTGTAAAATGTACTGGTAAGATTAGTATTACTTTTGTTTAGTCTGTATACTGTTTAACTGTGAGACCACAGTTTCAGCCAAAAAAAAAAGTTGTTTAACGCTGTACTAAGTAATCAAAAGTAATCTACACATCTTAAATCTTTTTGGGTGAATTAACTCTTTAATTCAAAACATGGTGTTATTATGATATGTTCTTGCTTTTTGTAAAATTGATCAAGATACAGTTTTATTAATTTTGTAAACAGTTAATAAAATAATTAGGTTTATTATTGGTTGAGGATTGAGGAAAAAAGGTCTAATTGTATGTCTGTGAATTATTCTTGTACAAAAATATAAAAAATAAAATTAAAGTCACTATTATCATAATCACCAGCGATCCCTTACAGATCGCTGGTAAACACGCACCTTCACCGGGACTACAATTCTGTCACTTTTATGAACAACATTTCCCATCATGCAACTCACACACCTGTTCCAGTTCTCCAATGATTGCAGCTAGAAGCTGATCAAGGACTTATTACGCAGACTTATGCACACCTTTTGCATTACCTGTATTTACCCATTTGATCCTGTGTTTGACTGTTGCCTGTGTGACCGTTCTCTATTTAGTGAACTGCACATGGATTCCTAAATCTTATGTCCAGCTTCTTACCGTTACAACTGTAAAAGGGTAGTTCATTCAAAGATGATCACCCAATCATTTTTTTCTTTCTTTTATTTAATTATTTAATCACTTTTCATTTAATTAAATTTTCTCTGTTGAACACACAGAATAAGATATTATGAAAGATGTTGGAAACCTGTACTCAATAACTTCCATAATTATGTAACTGGACATATAGTAGTACTACTAAGTACTGTCTTGCTATTTTGCTTCTCATGAAATTACGTCTTGATTTAAGTATGTTTGGTTATTTATACTAGAAAACAAAAAAGTACTGTGGTACAAACTTATTTTTTGCAGTGGTCACTGTAAAGGTTTTAGGATTGTACGTCACTTGCACAAAAAAATTTTAAAGGCACTGCATGCTCAGCAGTTCAACCAATCCCTGGACACCAACACATCTACTGAATGTCATGTGGTATGACAGAGGCATTATCCTTTTAGCCGAAGGTCAGCCAACTTGTGCTCATCTACTCTCCCAAAAATGCCTATTGTCAAAGAACTGGTACTTTTTCATTTTACAGATCACAATCCTTTATTCCTTCCTGCCTCGTTTTCAATATATTACAATGATCTTTATGTTCTAGCCTTTGCGGAAGACACTGATAATGAAAATGATAATGAGTTTAGAAATCTTACAGTGCTCAGCATATATAAGTACACCCCTCACAAATCTATCTTTTAAATTTATATATTTAATAGGAAGCTGTACAATATTATATATGTGCATATACATTAGATTAGTCTGTACTGATGCCAAATCTTGAGCTTATCAAACAAAATCACTTACGATGACAGTCCAAAAACTGGTACACCCAAATTTAAATGTTATAGAAAAATATTAAATACAAGTTTTAAAAAGAGGAAAAATCAAAAGAAAGAAATTTTGTAGGTTGTAATTTATTTTTGCGATATTTAGCTGAATTTAATTGTATTAACTTTCTAAATATGTTTGGTGACTAAAATATTATTTTAATAAATATATCTGTTTAATAAATCTGTTTTGTTTAAATGCACCAAAATACATTACCTATGTTCACTGAGAAATGGATACAAATTCTTTTTCAAAATAGGCTGTACTCAATTATGCTAAACCCTGTATGGATTCTCAGTTTGTTTTTAAGCCATTTATTTAAGTAATATACTGTACATGCCATTTAGTTTTCTTTTTAACCAAGAAAATAAATATGAATCATTTCAAAACCTTCACTAGCTTCTTGTCTGAACTGTGAACAATGAAAACAATATTTAACTTTTAAGCTTTTGAACACTTCTAAAAAAGAATTTGGCCACTGGTGATATAGTATCTTCTGTCACGTAGTGTAAGAATATTAAAAATGTTTGTAGTACCGTTTAACCATAGAATACAGTTCTTTACATTGTGATAAAAATGTTACAAATAAGACTTTTTAAAGTTCTATTCATCAAATAATAATGATCTAATTATCAATTTTTAAATGGTAGTTTTTCATCATTTTTATTAAATTGATTATCATGTATTAAGTCCAATAAAATATAGATTTTTTGTAATATGAAATGTAATGGAGTGTATGCATAGCTAGTGTTTTTCAGCCAATGGTAAACTTCTGATGAAAGCTTAATGGGACTATTTTCAATTTCATAAAGTTTTTTTACAGCATCCATAAACAGACTTAAGCATTCATTTAGTTGTTCAAGTGTAAAATGAGATAAAAGACTGTTTAACTTCTAGTGCTGCTATTATCAGCAGTCAAGCACAGAAACTCCATTGAAAATACTGGGGTAAAATAAACATTTTTTTAAAGACATTCGGGGGGAAATGGAATTTAATGCAATGCTTCTTGTTCGATCCGAGACCCACTTTATATCGTATGTTTATCAGGCAGTGAAGACCACTGTTTTTTAAAGAAAATAATCCTTAAACGTGGCATTTTATAATGGAAAGACAGTTCATTTGAAGCACTAAGGCTGGCTGGCTGAAATTGAAAATATCCATGTACATATAACCCATTTTATTAAATGTATATATTTCACTAACAATATTAAGCAACTGAACTGTTTCCAGCTTTGATCATAATAATACAAAGATATTTATTTAAGAAGAACATTGTAGATTTATTATGGATCATATGTCACCGAAGTCTGGAAAAGTATCACAGAAATACATGACATTTCAAAATTAATAAAAGTTATAATAATATCCCAGATTCAATGCAACCCATTGCTTTTTGTCATGCAGGGGTGCGTTTCCCAAACAAAGTAACGGGGCGGAGCAACTACTTCTTTAGAGAAGAACCCCATCAAAAAAAACTATCTTGAAAAAATGGCTAGAACCATCTGCTCCTCTATTCTGGAGGCTCTATCTACTGGACATTATTGGTTTAGAATACACCACAGCCAAAATAAATGGTGCCAGTAAAAGAAAACTGTACAATTTTGGTTAAATATGAGACTGTATCAGATATGTTTCACTCCTGATTTTGTACATATTATTACAGTATTACTGTTTTTATTTATTTTTCTTTTTGTTGTTGGGTGGATCTCAGGCTTTGTTCAAAATCAAGTGTTCAATAAAAAAAAAGAATAAAAAAAAGTTGTAATAATATGTCAAAATAATACTGCTTTGCTGTGTTTTGGATAAAAACTGACTGACCACAGAGTTTGTATGTAGAGTTTTTTTTTCTTGGCCATTAGTGGGGGGATACTTTCTGCCAAACGGAATAGTTTCACCATCTACTAGAAACAGCAAATGTGTCCTTGCAAACCAACCAAACCTTGACCCCTTGACCACAACAAGGTGACTGCTCTTTTCCTACATCAGTAAAAAACATTTTATTTCCTAAAGTTAAGACTCACTGGCCATACTGACGTCCTTCATCATTATTTCACCATGTTTTCCTACAGTTTGAAGAGTTGTATTGTGAATATATGGCTCATATCTGAGTGTGTCAAAGTGCTCCACTCAAACACTGGTGTTCGATGCGCTTTCTCTCCCACTCACTCCTTTAAAACTCTTTCCCTCACTAGGGACCCGTGCGACTCCTCTGCCCCCACAATCCTTATCTACTGGACACAAAGCGTCCAGATCACAGACACGCTGGGTGAGATCCAGAGAAGAGGATATCCAGAGAAAAGGAAAAAACATAAGGACAAAAGGCCGACGCAGAGTTTTTTTTTCTGCAAGGCTGTGGACTAAAGTGTTTAGAGTCGCAGCACGAGAGGCTCAGTTGGATACAAAGCGGGAAATGAACCCGGGGCGTCCCAAGCCCTCAGGCTGGCATTTCAACACCGCATGTTTCCATATAGCCTCACATGCAAAGATCACTGAGAGCATGGAGATAATAACCCAGGGCGGATTTGCGAATGCTGTAACTTGTTTGTTGCTGCCAACAAAACAGTGCATGCATAATGCAGAGGATCCAGAGCTTTTTGTGTTTCCGATGAGCTCCTGCCTACTGAAATTGCCTCTCTTCTGTCACTTTGTCAGGTCGCGCTCTCTTGAGATTGAATGGTGAGAAGTTGGAGCGGATGGGCTTGGTTCAGGAGACTCTGAGACAAGAGCTTCTCCAGCAGGTTCTGCAACTGCAAGTACAAGAGGAAGGGCGCAACTTACAGCTGCTAAGCAGAGGTGTGTGTGTGTGTGTACTTTTGAATTTTTTTAATTTTCTACCCATAGCAATACCAATCAGTTTTGACTTTGTGAGGACAAAGCATACTTCCTTGTGGGGAAGTTTTTGAAAAATGTAAATGTGCAGAATATTTCCTGTTAGGGTTGGATTTATTTTACAGTATAAAAATCATTGTCTGTGATTTTAAAGATAAAGATAAATCTTTATAAATCCCGTAAAGTTATTTGTGCAAGTGTTTGTGTGAGAATTAAGAGCATAAATGATGAAGTAAGACTAAAGCAGGTGCCATGACCAGAAGCGATAATGCTAGAATAGTGAAAAATGAATGTGGTGAGATTTGGTGCCTGGTTATCTCTTCCAATATCAGTGCTATTTAATACTGTAATGCAGTTGAATTTGATTTTTTGATATCTGGGTCCATCAAATATCTTCCTTATCCAACGTAATATCAGTTATATATGCCCATAAATATCTATCCAGTTGCGCTGTGTGTGATAAGTGAAGTTTACTTATAAATAATTTTGAAAGGGGCACGTGCTTATGATTGATCACAGCTGGTCCTGCATTAACTAATGCATGATTCACCAATCAGATGATTCTTAACTCACTATAAATAACCAAAGTTTCTTACTTAAGTTATCTTCGCCTTGAAGAATCCTCCCTTCCACCCCTACTCCTCCACCTTTCCCTTTATAGCACAGTGGTCCAGTGGTAAGCACTTTTGCTCCACAGCAAGAACTTCACTGGTTCAATTCCTTAACAGGCCAGTTGTTGTTTCTGTGCAAAGTATACATGTTCTCCGCATGCTCGCGTGGGTTTTCCCCAGGTTCTCCAGTTTCCTCCCACAGTCCAAAAACATGCATCATAAGTGAATTGATCAATCTAAATTAGCACTATAGTTGAGCTTTTGACTAGCAGTATATCTCTATATAGCAATTTATAATCTGTCATCAGCTCTAAATAAGAGGGGAGTTCTCGAGACCTACCTGAACTTCCCTCTTTCCCTGCAAACAGGAGGGAGCCCCGGGCTTGAGGATGTCATGAGCTCAGGGCTCTCTCCCGGGACAGCATCCCAAACTTGCTTTATAATCAATTATGAGCTAAGTGTAAACTCTTGAAATCATTAGAAGTGATTAAAATAATATTTAGCTTTTGACCCTTTTTTTAATGAAGCTAACATTAGGCTTTTTCACACTTTCTAGAATTCTTTGTTTGTGTCAAGGATTTTTTTTTTTTAAATATATATTTACTCCTGCCAAAACTCTTCTTCTAAAATGTCACCCCTTTAGAACCTGTGCAAAATATGTGCAAATAAGCAGCACATGCACACATAGAAAAATACACAGACTCACAAATCATCCTTAATGGACTACATTTTGTGAGTGAACTTATCAAGAATTCCTAAACAACGCTGTGTGCTGGGCTTAACACTCTCTGTGTTTTCATGTACATTATCATTTAAGAACTTGCAAAGAGCTTATAAAATGTGTATTGAGGTCAAAACAGCAGCAGGATTATCTCTGTCAAACACACAAATGAGGATCTGCTGCAAGGAGAACTGTATTAAACAGTAATGAGCAACATTGTGCATAAGATAAAAATAAAAACGGATATAATTGCTTATTCTGTTCTGTTTATGCATATTCTCCTGTTTTGTTTTTTGCTGTTGTTAAGATTTTTGTTGTACAGATATGTGTTGGGGGTCATACATCAGCCGAACAGCTCCAGATTTTATTTGGCAGCATTATAAATAAATAAAGCAACCAGTTTGGAAACAAATACCCAGGAGATGTGTGGCTTTTGACCTATTACATTTCTGTATTGATCCAGGACTAATTTCATATAATTGACTAATTTTGTTTATAAAATAATAAAATGTTTAGTGCGGTGCAATTATTTTACATTTCTTAAACATCTATAACTTTTTTTCATTTTGAGCATTATAAACTCTAGATGATGGAGGAGTTTATTCTTTCCAAAGAGACATGAACTGTGAATGTAGACCAAATTATTCAGCAACTCTTACTGTTTTAGTTTGGGATGGTAATTTTTGAGAAAGTCCCTCTGACGGTAAGGGGAAAGAAGGACATCGATATAGTCTCAGAAAACTTTTTACACAAATCTCATTTTGCATGCTGTCTTAAGCAAATTTGAAATATAAACTCATGAGACACTTGGCTTTTAAGGTATATTTTTTAGGACATTACATTA
This sequence comes from Danio rerio, assembly GCF_052040795.2. NCBI lineage: Eukaryota > Metazoa > Chordata > Actinopteri > Cypriniformes > Danionidae > Danio > Danio rerio. The sequence continues at coordinate 25,011,992 of NC_141028.1, forward strand.
ATGTTTTCCTGTGTTGTATATGGAAAAACATATATTGAACACAATACATTTTTTTTCATGACTTCATAATGTATAACTTTTTATTCTTTTGAGCATGAAACTTCCTCTTTTACCACAGTAAAGCCCAAAAGTCTCTTCTTTCCAATGATACCTACACTCTAAAAGCTGCGGGGTTAATAACAACCCAATTTTAACAGCAAAACACTGCACTTTTGTAAATAATAAAAGTAACAGGATGTGCTTTCTGCAGTCTAAGTCTCTATGAACTTGAGCATGAAACTCCAAAACTGTGTATGTTTGCCTTATAAAATAGGCAATGTGGGCAATTAAAGAGCAGTTATTATTTAATCATTAATAAATGTGTAATTATTCAACTAATGCTGTAAATGAACATCACAAGTCAACCAGACAAATCTTTAGACAAAATACTTGACAAAATTAGACCAAGTAAAATATTACCACATACCTTCTAATTTGGGCATTAACTCTTCAAGATTCTATTCTTTTAGCTTGGTTTTCACATATTCATCCATCTGAAATAAAATAACAGATAAAAGCACTCCAGCTAAGTTAACAATTTTTCATAAAAAAGAATATATATATATATATATATATATATATATATATATATATATATATATATATATATATATATATATATATATATATATATATATATATATATTCTTTTTATGAAAAATTGTTAAATACACACTGAATAACTTGCGTCTCAGACTCGCTTCCCTCTAAAGACGGGGCAGTTTCTCATGCTGATGTCCCTGGATGTTGACGTGACGTGCATGCTCTTTCACGTCCGCGTCTCCAACCCAGCACTGCTGGGTTATAGATCAAGACCAATTTTCAACCCAAATTGGGTTAAATCAACCCAACTTTGTTACCCAGCAGTCTAAACCCAGCATTTGGGTTAAAAAAAAACAACCCAGCATTTTTTAGAGTGTAATATGTGTTTGTAGCTTACTGGGGTCAAGAACTGTCAATATTTAAAGTTACTGTAAGTAGGTGTAAATCCCTAAAAGTGAGTGCTGACTTACATCAAAACCAACCTGCCTCTGAAACGCTCTAAATGTATAAACCTGAAAAAAATATATATAAAACTAGAGCAATAAAATAATTAAACCTAATGAATAAATGAAAATAAATTAATCCTGACTTAATTGAACCAATTTAAATCATCATTTGAGCCATTAATAAATAAATAAATAAATAAAGGTTTTTATTAGCAGAGTTTTAAGAATGAGCCCCCTGATATGTGTCCATGATATTTTCTTTCCATTCCTCACTCTATTTCACTTTCGCTCTCTTCTCCAGGGCTCTCTGGAAACCTGTCATAGCTTCACCCATGCGTGTGGTTCTTCTTCCAGACCGCCTGCACTCTGAAGGGACATCAATATGTCTGGTCAGGTTGAGGCCAGAGACATTTGACTGGAGCTGTCAGGGACTGGAATACACAGTGAGGGACTGGTTTCACTTACACCGCTCAACCCCCAAATCCTTATCATGCTTATGGAAACCTTCAAAAAAAAAGGAGCTTTCTCTAACACCCATTGATTTACCTACCCCAGATCTGCTTCAAAATGCAAACACAAGATGCAGAGGAATGCTGAATCTATATCTGATGAAGGTGGACGCAGCTGTCTGTGCCAAAGCTCCCTGGATTTCACAAAATCTCTGATCCAGTTGAAAGAGGCTCAGTGGTAACCTGGATGTCTGGTAATGCTATCAGTATGTGCAAGAACTACAAAAATATGCCTGTAGAAAACTGGATTGTTGACTATTTTCTGCTGGAATGTGAACATGTCCATCAAGACTATTGCATAATCAATTGTATTAGTGTTACATTTCCTGTAGAACCTCTTTTTTTCATTGGAGATGCACCTAAACCTCCATTTCAGACATCTGGCTATAGGATGTTTGGGTTGATTGTTTCTTTTTAGTTTCTTCTGTTAAGAGATTCTGTTTCTAAGAATGAAGAGATAAAATACGTCTGAACTAGTTCGACCGTGTGATAATAACAACAGCATTTACACTGAAATGATAAGCATCTTTGGCCACAGAGGCTGTATTTATGTTATGTAAATTACAAAGCTCTTTAAGCCTGGGAGAATCGCAGATGACAGATGTGAAGTTAAGGCAAACAGATGACATTCTCCATTGTTCTCTTAAAAAGAGACTCGGGTTAGGACTTGCCTGAGAGACCATTTAAAAAAAAAAAAACATCAAAAGATCAAGATTATAAAGTGAGAAAACTTGAAGGTGGTTGGAGACAATGAAACTGTACCCCAGCATTATTGAGTAGTGTGTCATTTTAAGTAATGATAGGAGCTTGGTATTTTATCATGGAGTGTTAAGTGTTGTGGCACCATGACTCAGTTTGATGGGGAAATGCATTGATGTGTAAGATTTTGATTTTAAAGCACAGAAATTAGGAAAATGTTTTGAAGCCACGTTCAAATTACACGATGTGCTTTTAGCCAAGGGCAGAACTGTTTGTGTTTTAAATCTGGATTGTACTGTACATTCCTTGAATGCCTTTTTCACATTTGCAGATGACGTATTAAAATATTATTTACATTTTGTGGCATACACTTATGGGATTTATAATTCATAGTTGCAGTATGTGTTTGAGTAAAACATGAGTTTGTTTTATTCTCTAAACAAAATTATGATAATCTACATTTAAAATAAAAATAATGTCATTTTCTAAAGTGAAAAGGGTCAAAAAATATGCCATGTTTTAGACATTTTACCAACATTTTTAGACAATACACCAATGCTTTACTTTAAAAAAAAACACTCACCGGCCACTTTATTAGGTACACCTGTCCATTAACCCAACTGCTGGTTAATGCTAATTTCTAATCAACCAATCACGTGGCAGCAACTCAATGCATGTAGACATGGTCAAGGCGATCTGCTACAGTTCAAACTGAGCATAAAAATGGGTAAGAATGGTGATTTAAGTGACTTTGATTGTTGTGTGGTTGTTAGTGCCAGACGGGCTTGTCTGAGTATTTCAGAAACTGCTGATCTACTGGGATTTTCATGCACAACCATCTCTATGGTTTAAAAAGAATGATCCAAAAAAGAGAAAATTCAGATGATAGGGTCAGAATTTGGCATCAGCAACATGAAAGCATGGATCTATCCTTACTTGCATCAATGGTTCAGGCTGGTTGTGGAGGTGTAATGGTGTGGGGATATTTTCTTGGCACACTTTGAACCCATTACTACCAATTGAGCATTGTGTAAATGCCACAGCCTACCTGAGTATTGTTGCTGACCATGTCCATCTCTTTATGAACACAGTTCACCTATCTTCTGATGGCTACTTGCTGCAGGATAGTGCACCATGTCATAAAGCGCGAATCGTCTCAAACTGGTTTCTTGAACATGACAATGAGTTCACTGTACTCAAATGGCCTCCACAGTCATCAGAACTCAATCCAATAAAGCACCTTTGGGATCTGGTAGAATGAGAGATTCACATCATGGTTGTGCAGCCGACAAGTCTACCAACATGTCAATATGGAGCAAAATCTCTGAGGAATATTTCCTGTACAAATGTAAACATATGTTTTGACTAATTCTGCAAAGAATGCTGTAAATGACAACAGTTTTATTTAAAATGTTTTCAATTACAAAAATAATAACATTTTACTCAAAGACAAACCTAAAACATTTATTTCCAAATTTGAAATTTGCTAAGGCAGTCCCATAATTTGTTTCATAGCTATACATTTCTTTGGTTTCCAGACCTACAGGAGCTATAGACTGTTCTAATGGATTACAAACATTCCTAATTTGATTATTGATCTTGCCATTTTAAGTTATTAAGTGTATATTTGTATTTGCCATCACATCCAAATGATTTTGCTTCTGACATTTTACATTTAAATTATTTCTATTCTAACACAAGATTGCTTGTGATCTTTATAGAAGGGTTTTTTTCTATTCCTTTTTATTTTTGTTTGTATGTGTGTGTGTGAAGGGGGAATTAGTTCAGAGACAAACAATACCCCAAACAAGCTGCAGCTGTAGCTGTTTTGTGCTCTTTTTATTTAAAATAAAGTATGCCTGCACAACTTTAATCACAATTTTTTTAAAGAGAATGGGTTTTCTTTCTCTGTAATCATTTGTTTTATATAGGTCATTCTTACAAGAAAATGGCTTTTGAGCTTTGGAACTTCATGAAAACCCCGTTTTTAAAAGCGTTCTTTTATCATAAGAAGTTTAAAAAGTGGTAAAGTTTTCCAGTCTTACAGCTCAGGTTCAATCACTTAAATTCTATTATTTATAGACTATTAAACTTCTATACCAATGGACCATCATGGAGAAGTTGCTTTGCATATCTGAAAATTTTGGTCAGCTATTGTAAGTTTGCCGTCAGTGTTGGCCTGCTATTTTCATGTACAGTTTAAGGCCATCATATTTAGTCTAATACTGTATTCTGGACAGTTTTGAGAATGGCAGAATGTTTTGATTTATGATTAATGATTACATTTAATACTTCACAGAAATAATTTTAAGTCATCTTGACAGAAATCATCACATGTAGCCTAAACATTTTTCCACTTTGGTCTACTGTTACCTCACCCGAAGACATTGTGTAGATGTTGTATTTTAAAATATTTGCCAGGTTTTCATTCTCAGTGTTCCTGCCTGTAGGGCTTTCCATCCATTTCTATACTTTAATTTAATTTTGAATGTTGTAAATTGACATAATTACAGACGTGCCTGGAACTACTAGGCCCACTTATCAGTAGCCTACCTTTATCTGAAAATAATTGGACGCCTTACTATGTTAATCAACTATTCAGAATCATTAAACATCATTTATTCTTTTCAAACAGCCTTTTAAGCTATACTTGTATGCATCAGTTATAAAATAAATAGATAAAATGTGCTATGGATTGCAAGGCGTCATTTGGAAGCCACAATAACGTCAGAGTCCTGCGAAACTACAATTCCCATAATGCGTTTAGCGAAGTATTAACAGCTGACGGATAAGTCCAGCTTCATGGCGAGTCTGGTCTGAATGGATAATATTGTGTTTGAGATGGAGTACAGGAGGAAACACTCAAGCCGGTCGAACAGGTATCACAACACAGCTGCCTGACACCCATATTTTACGCTAGCAACCACAATAACAGTAAGATAAAGCGTCAGTGCGTGAACCTCTCTCTGACGTTGCTACACGCGTTGTTCATGACCCACATCCAAATAACCAAAATTTTTTTTCTTTCGCCATATGAAAAGGTTATTCACCATACAGTGAATTACGACATTTCACCGCTTTGATAATGAAAGAAAGTCAGTCATCATAAGAGCATAAATCAGCATTGCATTAGTTAAATCCCTTGTCTCCCTCCTCCTGTCCCAGTTTCAGAGCTGCTGCTGCGCGGTAATGACGCGTTATTATTATAATGAACTACAGACCGAGGTTTCCCTCCTGACACTACATGTGTTCCCATTACTGCACTGTGGAGACATCACATTCTAACCGATCACCAGCCGAGATCTGACCTTTTAGTTGCAGATTCAATACACTTTTGCATTACAACATTTGTGATAACGCGGCAACACCCTTTGTTTGTCTTAGAAGTTTAGATTATTAGATATTTAATTGTGCAAATAAACTAGAAGGCGTTAGAGCAGTATCAGTAGACTTTTTGCTTAATATCTGTATTTTTTGGTACCTTAACAGACTGACCCTTGCATGTTCAAATTCTACAAACCCTAACTGAACGGTCTTACTAAAATAGAGTTAGACGTGTATTTGCAAATGTAGGCTACTTGTAATATATAAAGAAATCAGATCTCTCTCAAAAACCTTCTTATTTGATTTTCACCGACCCAAATAAGAATGAAGAGCAAATTAAGACCACTTAAATGGTCATGTGTGTTCTTTTTTACATTATAAAAATTTCTGCGAAGAATTTAGAGTTTTATTCTATACTGTTGGTAATATCAGCATTGTAGTCAGAGACCATTTTTGGACAGAATTCTTTAAAAAATGTTAAATTTTGTGTAAATGATGGGGGGGTGGGGGGTACATTACTTTTCTCTGTTGATCCCCTTTGACAAAATGTAAACATTTCCATTTCAGAACACCCATAGTAGCCCTAAAAAGCCACCAAAAATATTTTTGGATTATTTGGTTGAATTTTAGTGTAAAAATGAAAAGTTCAGATGCAAAAACCTCTAATTACCATCTGAAATTTTCTCCTAAAATGAAACTTTTTTTCTGCCTCCTATGTTTGTGTTCAGTTATTTCACTTTAAAGGCAATGAAAAGAACTTATTCATCACTATACAAGTAAAATGACCGAGCCTACACACAGGAGTTTGAAAAAATGGTAATTTTTAAAGAAAATATCAAATGGCTTTTAGAGGTTTTTGCATCTAAACTCTTTAAATGTATTTTTTTAAGTATCAGATCTTTTTACTTAATATGAGTTGGATTGTGAGAAAATGAGAACTATTTCTTTTCAAGTACTTAAAATAGCTTGAGCTATGCTGGCAAAATTCCAAAAATTCTTTAGACAAATGAGATGTCAATCAGCATCAGGAACTGCCAGCAGCAAATAAAATTTTGGGGTGGCACCCAGGGTGGCCAATCAGATGTCAGGAATGTCCAGTGTCACCCTGGACACCCCTCTGGCTCCGCCATGGTTTACTACATCAATTCAGCCTGCAATTGAAAAAACACACCACACCTACTGTTTGCTCATTTAATATTCCGTTTCTCTAGAAACTGCGTCACATTTGGAAAAATTTACGATTGCAGCTTCCGGTTCATTGGGGACTTTTAATAGAGTTAGACATGTATTTGCAAATTTACTTGTAATACATAAAAATCTTTTTTTTATCTTTGAAAAAAATGTTTAGCAAGGTTTTTCTCTCTTTCCTAATATCTCACAGTAAAGAAATCAGATCTCTCTCTAAAACCTCCTCATTTGATTTTCACCCACCTGAAATGTTCTCCTAAATAAAACTTTTTCTCACCCTCCTATGTTTATGTTCAGTTATTTCGCTTTAGAGGCATTGAAAAGAACTTATTCATCACTATAAAAGTAAAATTACTGAGCCTACACAAAGGGGTTGGAGAAAAATGGTAATTTTGAAAAAAATATCAAATGGCTTTTAGAGGTTTTTGCATCTAAACTCTTTAAATTATTTATTTTTATTTACATTTTGTTATTATCTGCGGTTGCCACAGCGAAATGAACCCCCAACTTATCCAGCGTATGTTTTACGCAGCAGATGTCCTTCCAGCTGCAACCCATCACTGGGAAACACCCGTACACTCCTGTTCACACACTCATACTCTACAGACAATTTAGGTTATTTATTTCACCTATACTGCATGTCTTTGGACTTATGGAAGAAAAACACAGGAAGAACATGCAAACTCCACAAAGAAATGCCATTTGACCCAGCCTGGGTTCGATTCAGCAACCTTTTTGCTGTAAGTGATACCCACTGCGCCACCGTGACACCCTTTTTTATTGAAATTAACTAAATGAGTTTACTTTTATTCTTTTTTTTTCTTTTACAGTTTTACAATTGGTCAAAAACTCATTTATTTATAACTTTATAACTAACATAAAGCAAACTGAACTTTGAGCAATCAAGCTTTCCTTTGGCCTCTGTCTGTCTCCTGCTTCTAATAATACTTTCATCCGTGTCACCTCTGAAGAACTGATCCTCTTACTCCATCAAGCCCACGCACACTGAGCAAGCCACGCATAGAAAACTCTCACTGTTCATTAAAGCGTTCTTCATTCGAAATTACTGGTCAGGTAGTATTCAAACTTCAAGGGTATTACTCAAATAAAAGAGGCGCAGATCAGTTTATTTTATGAACAACTCTGAGCAGCCGTGTGTTTTTGTCAGTGGTATGATGTCCGCCCTCTTCATGACCCAGGCTTTGTGATTATGAGCTGGTTTGTCTGCGTTTGAGCGTGGATGAGAATGTGACCTTTACTGCTCATATGGAAGACAGGCGTCAGGCGTTCACAGCTGATATGAGCACACTGCCCGGATACACCGGGGCCAGAATATCAGGCTGCTGGGCTCTCCGTACCGATGGAGGGTAAGTTATTAAATGCACTGTTTAGTATTTAAAAGGTTAATTAAATGCTGTTTTGAGTCTAATCTGAAAAGAGCGACACATGCAATTATAGACTACCTCATTTAAAACCGTTGAGAGTGCTGAAACTGCTGTTTGCGATAACCTTTACACTGAAAACAGTTTATCAGCTTTATTGTCTATAGTTTTTTCAAAGGCGGTATCTTGTTTGGTTAATGTTATTTCTGTTGTTTTTTTTTGTTTGTTTTTGTTTTTTTTTAGCTGTTTTGAATGTGACTGCTGGCCTGATTTAGTCACTCACTCATGTTCGTGCAAAGAGCGAGTGAGACAGGTTTTGTGTGACACCGACATGATGATGGAAAGATTGCTTGGTTGCCGTTCTTTTAATTCAGTTAGGTTTTTATGACTGAAAGCTTGTTTATTTCAGTTTTAGGTTGCGTCAGTTGATCATTAATCTTGTGACATCTTGCAGAACACGATTAGCCACACATTATTTATGAGTTTTAGTGTTTGTAAATATTTCTAACACACTGTAAAACCCAACAGTCAACTTAATCAAATGAAAGGAGTGTAGTTAACTCAAAATTGACTGAAAGTTAATTCTCAATGAAAAAGAGTTTTGAACTCAGTGTTGTGGGTATAATGAGTTAATTAAATACCTCATTACTTCAACTTAAATGGAGTAAGTTCACGGTACTCATATAGATTCTTTTTTTTAACTCAAATGGTTTGTAGTAATCAGTTTCCTCAAATAGTTTCTTTGTTGCCTACACTTATTGGGTTTTTCAGCACTCAGTTGGTTTGAGTTCTCTTTGTTTATTGGGTTTAACTGTGATTAAATTGCTTCGTTTACTCAAATGGATGAAGTTCACAGTACTCATTATTATTTTTTTTATCTTAAATGGCTTGTTGCAATCGGTTTCCTTAGATGGTTTAGTTACCTTAACTTTTTGGGGTTTCACAGTGTAGGGATGCACCAATATAGAACCTTGGCTGAAATTAATAGGCAAAATCTCTTTGCGAAGCCAATAAATAGGGCTAGACAGAAACTGCAGACATTTTTTGCTATTTTTGTGCACAATTTAGAAAATTAAAAAGTGGATTTATGCTAAATGATTTTGAGAGTATATATACTTAACAACATTAAAAATTGATCGCTTTTATTTAGAGTATGCAATGCATATCTTATTAGAACTTTCACATATAGTTTATAAACTAAAAGACAAAAAATATTACTTAACAAACTATAACGTACATATTTTATCATATAAACATATTACTCAATAACATTACTGAAATTAAAATAAAAACTGAATTAATATTTTAATAATTATTTATTTTTTTGAGTCTTTTTCACCGTTATTGTGATAGGCCAGATTTCAGACAGGAAAGCAGTGGAAGCAGAGAGAGCAGAAGCATCAGTAAAGGAGCTTGAGCCAGGAATCAAACCTGGGTCGCCATGAGCATGTTGGTGCTATATGTCAGTGCAAAGTACCACTATGCTATTGGCACCGACAAAACTGAATTATTATTTAATTACACATTTATTTGCATAAGGAAACAAATAGACTTAATGGTAATAAGGGTGCAGATTTTGTGTGAGTGTACCTAAAACCAATATATAGGCAAATAAATGCAAATTTGATACTGTTAACTTATTTGGAAGCCAATAACTGATATATAGTAAAATGAATACAAACCTTAATACTAGTAAGACTTTATATTTGGAAGCCAATGGGTGTTATATAGACTGATAAATGCACATTTTATATTAATTTGTCTGGGCCTCCTTACAAAATTATTCACAATGCAACCAAAAGTAACCCGCTAAGCAGTTTTGTTTTTAATAGATCTCTAAAAATGGCTAAAGATGGCATGGCTGAAGCTGGTCTATAGTCAATCAGTCAGTGAAAATCTGAAAGACATCTAACAGTAGTCCAAAACAGACTAGTCATCAAATTGACAGATTAGACTGATTTAAGTTCATTCCTGTCTATTTGATTAATATAATCTATTTTTCGACTGACAGCTCAAATTTAGCCTTGCTTTAGACAAGACGTCTAGATGCATATCAGACATCTTTTAAACCCCAAAAACAAAGCCATTCATCTATAAGCCAACAACAGTCATATTAATAGTTTTTTTTTTTAGAATTCAGCTTAGAAAGCTCTTCCTGTATAGTTTTTTTTTCCTTTATATTTCTGTTGTTGTTGGAAATTTTTTAATATATTATAAATATATATTTATAAATACATTTTTAATATATTCAGATGATCTCTGGCTCTGATGGAGCACTTTTAGCTTAGCTTAACATAAATCATTGAATTCGATTGGACCGTTAGCATCTAATGCAAAAGTGACCAATAAAGTTACATTGTGTACTAAAACTTATTTATTATTATGAACTATACTCTTATTCTGGCGTAATCATCAAGGAACTTTGCTGCCAGGCACCGCATATCAAAGAGTGCATAAAAATAGTCCCCAGGTAGCTAACTTCCATCCGGTATGCCCAGCATGTGCAGACCCCACAGAGTAATATTTCACCTTCTGTGCATCCTGCTCTAACCCTATCCAAAGCAACTTACAAAAGGAGCCGTTCATCTATAGGCCAACAATAGTAATAGTAATTTTTTTTTTAAGAAGAAATCTACTTAGAAAGCCTCACAGCAAGAAGGTCGCTGGTTTGAGCCTCGGCTGGGTCAGTTGGCATTTCTGTGTGGAATTTGAATGTTCTCCCTGTGTTCATGTGGGTTACCTTCAGGTGCTCTGGTTTTCCCCACAAGTCCAAAGACATGCGATATAGCTTAATTGACATCTGCTGCGTAAAACATATGCTGGATAAGTTGGCGGTTCATTCCGCTGTGGTGACCCCAGATTAATAAAGGAACTTCGCCGAAAAGAAAATGAATGAAAATGAACTCAGAGAGCTCTTCCTGTATAGTTTTTTGTGTGTATTTCTGTTGTTGGCAGAGCACTTACTCTCTTTGGTCCATAATGGGCTTTTTGATAGAATAATTGTCTTTTATTTACTCCAGCGGGAGTGGTGAAGACTCTCTGGACAGACTCCTTCCTCCAGTCAGCACCTCTCGCAGGAAGAGTAGCAATCTGGGTAAAACGGAACCTCCACTGCTCCGCACTGGCACACGCACCATCTACACAGCTGGCCGACCCCCTTGGTATAATGAACACGGAGCCCAGTTTAAAGAGGCCTTTGTGATTGGTACGAGTAGATGGTACACCTTTCTGGTAATCGTTCTAGTAGTGGCATTTCAAAAGATCTCAGTTCTAGCATATTTTGTTCCTTTAAAGATTTCTTTTAGATTTGAACTTAATTCTCATTCTCTCTTCAGTAACCCAGTGCAAAATACATTTGGATAAAAACCTTTATAAATAATAAGATGATACTTTATAATAAAATTAAACTCATATATTAAATTTTTGCACCAAAACAATTCATAGTAACACTTATGTCAGGCATTTTGGACACCAAAATGGGAGTTTTTACATCAGTATTTCATCATGGGGTTTTTACAGGTTTGTGTGGTGGCAGTGCCTCAGGAAAAACCACTGTAGCCAATAAAATCATTGAAGCTTTGGATGTTCCCTGGGTTGTTCTTCTGTCTATGGATTCCTTCTATAAGGTGAGGTGTTTGTGGCTGTGTGTGTTTGTCTCAGCGTGAGATCTGAATGGGCGATCGGTCCACCACGTGAAGTTAATCTGATAAGTCAAGTGCTTCAGAAAGCCTTCGTAATCTCTCTCCTTCCCTTTTTATCTCGGTTTCAATCAGTTTATTGCAGCACAAACAAACACACTGAAGTCTAATGATTGACAGTTTGAGCAGTTCAGCCGTGATCTGCAAAATTGACATCAAAATTACTGCTGTGAAGATGCTGTATGTTTGTTCACTGTTAAGCGTGTATCCTATGTGAGTTCTCATTTAATCTTTCAAAATTATTGTAATTTTGACTTTAACTGTATGTGGATAATGTATTCAGAATAGCATCTGTTGCTTGACTGTTAAAGCACATATGGTGATAGGGCAGGATGGTGATCTCTACAGTGTCTGTGTCGCCCCATCAGTGATAAAACATCCAACCTTTATGTTCCCATCTGCAGGTTCTGTCTGCAGAAGAACAAGCTCTGGCGGCTAGCAACGACTATAACTTTGACCATCCGGGAGCTTTCGACTTTGAGCTGCTTGTGACCACGCTTAGAAAACTTAAACAGGGCAAGAGTGTAAAAATCCCAGTGTATGACTTCACCACACATGGACGCCAGAAAGAGTGGGTGAGTGAGTGTGTGTAAGGGAGATGTTTCACATATTTTCCAGAGCTATATTAAAAACATACCACAGATAGAGTCGTAATTTATAGTAATAGCATGAAGATTTCATTTTGTTTGATCTTTTTTTAATGTGCTCACTCCCTGCTCTTTCAGAAAAACGTGTACGGTGCCAGCGTCATTATCTTCGAAGGCATCTTATCCTTTGCAGACAAAGAGCTCTTGCAGGTATAATAAAATATTCCTGTTCTGTATGTTTTGGAAATGTTTAGAAATATTCAAAGCAAAGTAAATGATAAAAATGTGTTTGATTTTTTTTTTTTTTTTTTAATGTTGGGGGTCCATTTATCACAAATCCATCATAAAGAGATAGTTCATCCAAAAAACAATATTTACTCTCCACATGTTCCAAGCAGGGCAGCACTGTGGCTCAGTGGTTAGTGCTGCCGCCTCACAGCAAGAAGGTTGATGCTTCAAGTCCTGGCTTGACATTTCTGTGTGGAGTTTGCATGTTCTCCCCGTCTTGGCGTGGGTTTCCTCTGGGTGCTCGGGTTTCCCCCACAGTCCAAAGACATCCGCTATAGGTGAATTGAATAAACGAAATTGTCCGTAGTGTATGAGTGTGAATGTGAGTGTGTATGGGTGTTTCCCAGCACTGGGTTGCAGTTGTAAGGGCATCCGCTGTGTAAAACATATGCTGGAAAAGTTGGCGGTTCATTCTGCTGTGGCGATATATGATAAATAAAGGGACTAAGCTGAAGGAAAATGAATAAAGGTTTTTTTTTTTCTTGTTAAAGGCAAAAGAAGAAACTTTGATAAATATTTATATCCAGTAGCTATACTGACATCCATAGTAGGAAAAAATCCTGAAAGGTTTGGAAAATTCTAGAATGTTTTTATTTACACTCACCGGCCACTTTATTAGGTTATGTTCATTTTATTTGTATCTTTGCTATATTGTATTACTGTATTTAATGAACATAACATATACACTTACTGGCCACTTTATTAGGTTCAACTGCATGTTAACACAAATTTCTAATCAGCCAATTAAATGGCAGCAACTCAATGCATTTAGACAATCAGCTGCAGTTCAAACTGAGCATCAGAATGGGGAAGACTTGTGATTTAAGTGACTTTGAATGTGGTGTGGTTGTTGGTGCCAGATGGGTTGGTCTGAGTATTTCCTAAACCCACCGAGAGTTTACAGAGAATGGTCTGAAAAAGAGAAAATATCCAGTAAACGGCAGTTCTGTGGGCACAAATGCCTTGTTAATGCCAGACGTCAGAGGAGAATGGCCAGACTGGTTCCAGCTGATGGAAAGGCAACAGTAACTCTGACCACAACTAAGGTATGCAGAAGAGCATCTCTGAACACACAACACATTGAACCTAGAGGTGCATGGGCTACAGCAGCAGAAGACCACACCGGAAGAGAAAACTGAGGCTACAATTCACACAGGCTCACCAAAATTGGACAATAGAAAATTGGAAAAACGTTGCCTGGTCTTATTAGTCTCAATTTCTGCTGCAACATTTAGATGGTAGGGTCAGAATTTGCTGTCAACAACATGAAAGCATGGATCTATCCTGCCTTCAACAGTTCAGGCTGGTGGTGGTGGTGGTGTACTGGTGTGGGGGATATTTTCTTGGCACACTTTGGGCCCATTAGTACCAATTGAGCACCGTGTTAATGCCACAGCCTACCTGAGTATTGCTGCTGACCATGTCCATCCCTTTATGACCAAAGTCTACCCATCTTCTGATGGCTACTTCTAATATGGTATCGCGACATGTCATAAAGCGCGAATCATCTCAGGTTTCTTGAACATGCCAATGAGTTCACTGTACTCGAAATGGCCTCCACAGTCACCAGAGGTCATTCCAATAAAGCACCTTTGGGATGTAGTAGAAGGGGAGATTCACATCATTAATGTGCAACCGACAAATCTGCAACAACTGTGTGATGCTATCATGTCATTATAGACCAGAATCTCTGAGGAATATTTCCTGTACCTTGTTGAATCTTTGCCACGAAGGATTAACCCGGTACTAGTAAGGTGCACCTAAAAAAAGTGGCCAGTAAGAGTATTTACCTGTGTGTAAAAAAAAAAAAAACTGTAGAAAAATCCTTTTTCGGGGTAAACTATAGCTTTAACGCAATGGAATATAATAAAAGCATTAGACTTTTAGTCAATATTTGTTAGATTTTTTATCTTCTATATGCTAATATACTTCAGTCATCAAAAAATGTATTTGAAAATACAGTTTTGCTGTATATTAATGAATTAACCAAATTTTCTGGCTGAAGAAGAAAGTGCATATGTTTTTATGATTCTTGCAGCTGATGGACATGAAGATCTTTGTAGATACAGATTCAGACATTCGTCTGGTACGGCGGCTGAGGAGAGACATCACAGAGAGAGGACGGGACATTGAGGGTGTCATTAAACAATACAATAAGTTTGTAAAACCAGCCTTTGAGCAGTATATTGAGCCCACCATGAGACTTTCTGACATTGTAGTTCCACGTGGTGAGTTTAACGTATATGCTCTTCTGCAATTAATAATTGAAGCTTATGGATATAGATGTGAGCACTATTAACTTTTCTCATTCCCACACAGGTGGAGGAAACATGGTGGCCATTGACCTGATCGTTCAGCATGTTCACAGCCAGCTGGAAGAAGTGAGTGACTGAGAAAAAATGTTTCAACAATTTTCAACAACATTTTATTGAAAAATATTAGTGTGGATGCAGCTTGTTAAATAGACATGAAGTTTCTTCTTCAGCTTCCTTTCACATTTCAACACACAGAAACAGTGCCCTCTGCCTGTGAATAAAAGTTCTGCAACTTCTTTTTTTTTTAGGTTGCCTATTTAAACTTCTCAGCATGCTCACTTTTTCTCTTTCAGTTTTTTTTTTTTTTTTGCTGATTTTTCATTTCTGTTCTGTTGCATGCATTCTCCTGACAGCGTGAGATTAGTGTCAGGTAGCAGAAGCTTTTTGTTCTTTCTCTCACACTTGCACATAACATGCCCGTAGCCAGGGAGGGTTTGGGGTGTTAGAAAGACCCACCCACCCCTCAATGACAATTTGTCCCATGCATGAGCTCATTTGTCCAATTTTGACTGGTGTGCCAACATTTATTGTGAAGAAGGCTTTAAGACAGAAAAGAATCTGAGATAAGTGAAGTCATCTTTCAATACTGACCAATTGTATTGTTAAATAGAGAAAACATTTTACAAGTAACGTTTATTCTTAACCTTATTCTTGAAAGAATAAAATACCAATAAAAAAGGTGTGAAGTACCAAAATTTAATTTTGAAACCTAAAAGTTAATTTTAATGCTAATTAGGCTATTGTTGTTATCCATGCACTTTCAAATGTACTTTTACAGGAGAGGCTACAAGCAGGAATTTCTACATTATTATTCTTATTGTTATTCTTATTGTTATTATTATTATTATTATTATTATTATTTTATTTTTATTTTATTTTTTTTATAACAAGTGGCCAAATTCTGACAGGAAAGTTGAATGTGCTAGCCAGTTTGTTATTTGCCTAATAAATGACAATTTACTTTGCAAAATTGGCAGTTTTTAATTCAAATGCTTAACAGTTTCCTTTTTTGCCTAATGATATATGATGTGATGAATTTGTATTTTAAAAATAATACATACGTTTTTAAAAATATTTCTTTATTTTAAATCTTTAGAAATGTTTTGGCACATCAAAAAGTGTGGTTATGATGACCACCTGACAAGCTAGTTCAGCTGATGATAGTGCTAACCATGTCACTAACATGCAGTGTTTAAATCTCATAGTTAAAAAGAAAATGAAGCGAGTAACTGCAAAAAGGTCCACTTTTTGAGAAAAAAAGAACCACCCCTTTCACCAGGCTGGCTACGGGCCTGTATAAACACAAGCAATATGTATGTGTGCATTTAGTGTATAGATGCACAGAAATTGACTTTCAAATATGAAAATGTCTACACAGACATTAATACACAGTAGTTAATATTCATATCAGTTGGTATATATGTTTTATTTATTATACCAATCTCAAGGATTAAGTATATTAAATAAAATAATTTTTAAACACACACCTTCTTTCTCTCTCTCTCTCTCTCTCTCAAATTCCACTCATATAAACTCATATAAATATCGTTATATTATACATATTATACTCATATTATTATATTATACTCATACATCTCTCTCTCTCTCTCTCTCTCTCTCACTCTCACACACACACACACACACACACACACACACACACACACACACACACACACACACACACTCAAGCAAATTGATATTGGTGGTTTGAGAGGACTCTAGTCAAAAAGTACTTTACACAGTAACAAAAAAACTTCCCTGTTATATTACTTTAAATTTAAAACGTAAAAAAAAACAAAAAATCTCAAATAAATATTTTGTAGCATAAAATGTTTTCAGACATGTTTATATTCATTTTAAGACAACAGACTGTGAGTCTTTTAACTTCAGGAGAATTAGGAAAAAAGTAGTTGAATAGTCATTGCTTTCAGTCACAACAAATGATAAAATAAAAGGTATTCTGATCATTTTTTATTTTCCTAAAAGAAATGTTTTATGTTTTGATATTTTATTGTTATGAATATTTTATATTTTATTAGCAGTATTTTTTATATTTAAAGTCTAGAAGAAAAGTTATTTTACCAGTAGACATAAATTAACATTTTACTTAAACCAATACTTGAACAATGTCAGTTTCTCTGGATGTACTGCATTTATTAAATGCTCTCTTTTTTTTTCCATAGCTGTATACATTGTTGCCAAAAAAAGTGATATATACTAAATAGAATATCTAAAGTCGCTTTTAAAAAAATAACTAAATACTTAACTAAATAATTAGTTATTGTTAAAGCTAAATAATGTGAAAATAATTGTTAATTATTATTATTATTATTATTTTTAACTTTTTTACGTAACACCATATGTGTGGGTGTTCACTACGTTGTGAGGAAAAAAGCTCATAAATCATTCAAGATTGATTCTTTTGAAAATGTAAAGGGATATTTACATCTATTGTACATCTCCATAAAACCTGAAAGCCCAATCTCTGTGTGCATGCGTGCGTGTGTATGTGTGAGTGCATACATGCATGGATGGTTATAAATGAAGGCAAAAAGCCCAGCTCCTTTAGTGTTGCATTCAGTGTATAGTTATACATGTCAAGGCTGGGTGTAAAGGTGTCCTTCATTTGTATTTGACTCTTCTTTTTGTCCTTTATTTGACGGTGCTGCATGTTTCTTCTTTTTCATATGTGCACATACACGCACGCACATACAGGGCACTTCTGGCCACGGCCCATCAATCCCAGCCCCTCCCTCAGACTCTCAGTGTTTTGGAAAGCACACCGCAGGTTCGAGGTCTTCACACCATCATCAGGTGAGTGTCACATGAATGAAAAGAAAGCTTGCTTTTAGATGATCGCGCTTGTTGTTTCAGCATCCATTCATATGTTGCTGCCATTCAGAATTCCTCACATCTTTTCTCTTACTGTGGGAATCAAGCTAATGAGTCACTAGCCGCTTTAGCCTTTCTTGTGCATCTCTTCTGCACTCCTCCTCAATTTTTCTGTTTGTTTTTAGGAACAAAGACACCAGCCGTGACGAGTTCATCTTCTACTCAAAGAGACTGATGCGCTTGCTTATTGAACACGCGCTGTCTTTCTTGCCCGCCAAGGTGTGTGGGTGTTTTTCAGTTTCTATGTATGCCGGTCAGGGTTTTTTTTTTTTTTTTTTTGGCAAAGTTTGATATCATTGCATGATCAAAGCTAAATCTCTGATGATTCAAAATATAACTAGAGGGGAATTAATTAAATGGGCTTTCGGTTAAGTAATTAGATTACTTGCTAGTAGTCACACGTGTATATGAAAACGTTTTTGAATTTAAAGTGATTACATGCAAACCACTTCATTAATCAAATACATTCCTAATATTCACATATAAATGCATAAATGTTTTCATTGAATTAATTAATAAGTGTATATGTGTGATTATAAATATAATCACATTAAATTATGGGGGTTACTCTTTGATCTGCATTTTGGTCAAAATACAATACTAATTGAGTCATACAAAAAAAAATATTCATTATGCTAAATAAAGTGAGTGGGTAATTATTTTATATACTTTTACTTATTTTATGTACACTGTAAATAATGCTGGTTTTTAAACAATCGATTTGAGTTGTGCAACAGTACTTATTAGTTAATTGTGTTGTTTTAGCTCATTTTAAATAAACAGTTTGAACAGACAGCAGTGTGTGTGTATATATATATATATATATATATATATATATATATAGCGAGCACAGGGCAGGAGTGGGCGTGGCCAGCAGGGGAGAACGTGAGCGAACAACTGTTGTTGTCAGTTAGCTCACAAAATGAGACACAAACCGTGAGGAGACGCATGAGTTTATAGTTTACAAAGTTAAAATGCAAAGAGTGATTTAATGCCCTGCTACATTTGTTATTCGTAATTTCATATACAGACAACCACAATTTATATCATTATAAAGATAAGTGTGTTCATGTAAACACTATAAATGAGGACTTCTCCCTCAATCCCCGTATCCAGCAGACTCAGTGGAGCAGATCTCCTGACCTGTCTATTTTAACCATTAACCCAGTTGGTAATCTGGAGGATTTAGGCAAACACAGCAGCACGGCGATGTGTCTGAATGTGAACGAACTCCTGATAAAAGACAGCGTCCGCCATTCTCTAATTCTTGTGCTGCTCTCCCGATAAAAATGCTTGCAGCACACACACAGCTTTGCTGTATGATCGGCCTGACAAGATCGCGGGGGAAAACATGCAACAAACCCAGTGGATGATGGAAACAAACGCATATGAGCCTTCATGAACGGCTAAATACTGTGCCGTGGTTTCCGTGTCTCTCAGCTCGGGCTTGACACTGGCAGGTCTGGCAGGTCTAATGAATAATTAAGCAGCCGGCTCTTCTCATAGGATAATAAAACCCCGCTATGAATAATAATGAGAAACCGATGCTTCATCATTGCACTTGCAGTACTGCGCCACGTCGCCGATTTTGATCCCGCCCCAAAAATCATTTTAAACCCGTAAGCTGAAATTAGCTGACAAAAGCTCAAAATTATCCAGTTTTCCCCACAATTACAGATGACAGGTGCTAACATTGTCTTAACTGATGCTCAACACACACACATCTGTTAATATATAAAAAAAAAAGTTTCACCGGGGTGTCCTGAACCTTTAATAATTTTGAACTTAAAATGGTTTTTAAAAAATTAAAAACTGCTTTTATTCTAGTCGAAATAAAACAAATAAGACTTTCTTTAGAAGAAAAAAATATTATCAGACATACTGTGAAAATTTCCTTAAACATCATTTGGGAAATATAAAAAATAATAATAATAAGGGAGGCTCTATATATATATATATATATATATATATATATATATATATATATATATATATATATATATATACTCACACACACACACAATCTTAAAAAATTATGTTTGTTGTCTGGCATACATATGTCCGTGTACTAAACAATAAACACTGCAATACATTTATTATACAATACGTTAAATAGAATACATTAGACATTTATTCTTAGACTCTGAATAATCTGTAAGTAGATCAAGAATACATACCAATCAAAGGTTTGGGGTCAGTAGAATTTTGAAATGTTTTAAAATAAGCTTGTCCTGCTCACCAAGGCTACATTTATTTTATCAAAAATACAGTAAAAATTGTAAAAAAAGTTAAATGTTATTGCACTATAAAATAAATGTTCAAAAGTAGCTCATCATTTAACTTAATAATTTATTGCAATAATTTAAATATTTAATTTTCAGCTTCAGTACTCCAGACTTCAGCGTCACATGATCCTTGAGAAATCACTCTAATAAATAATAATAATAATAATAATAATAATTATTATTATTATTAATGTAATAGTACTGAAAGCAATAATGAATGAAGTAATAATTATATATGAAAGTACTTACAATAAGAAAGCAGTTATTTAACATTTTTATAAATATTCAAAAATTTGTTTTACATTTAATAAATGCCATCTTGATAAACAGAATAATTTTCTTAAAAAAACATGAAAAAAACCTGACCCCGCACTTTTGACCGGTAGTGTATACAGAGTGTATATTTTAGGTCTATATTTACATAATCCTTATATAATAATATTCAATAATCATAAAAGGAAATATTCTGTCCTATTTTGTTTGCATAAGTAAAAAAATTTTTTTTAGATTATTTGTGTATATTCCCTCAATAAAGACAAAACAAAAAAAAACTATATCAATACAGAGGAAAAAAAAAATTCAGCTGTACAGAATTTTGTTTTGATTTTTCTAAAAAAATTATTATTTTACCTTTTTTACAGCCCTGTACTATACAGACACCACAAGGTCAAGAGTACAAAGGGTGCAGATTTGGTGGCAAAGGGGTAAATTTTTGTGCCTGACAAGTTATCTTTACAATGTTCATATAATTTGTAATTTGTAGTTTGTAATTTGATTGATGTCATGTTGGTTTGAATCAGCACCAGTCTTTCTGTCTCCTAGATCACTGGTGTGTCTATTCTTCGGGCAGGTGAGACCATGGAGCCGGCTTTAAGAGCCGTGTGCAAAGACGTCCGCATTGGCAAGATTCTGATTCAGACTAATCTGGATTCAGGAGAACCAGAGGTACACAGGCCTCAAGTGACTCAACACATTCATTATTTTGTTAATTTTCCTTTGGGCTAGTCACTTTATTCATCAAGGTTCACCACAGCGGAATGAACCTCCAACTTACAGTATGCAGCATATGTTTTATACAGCGAATGCCCTTCCAGCTGCAACCCAGCACTGGGAAACACCCATACACTCTTGCATTCACAAACTACAGATAATTTAATAATCTACTGTGGAAACCCACACACAGGGAGAACATGCAAACTCCACAAAGAAATGCCAACTGGCCCAGCTTGGACTCAAACCAATCACCTTTATGCTGTGAGGCGACAGTGCTAACCACTGAGCCACCATGTCATCCCCATAACTGAACACATAGCATCTTGAATACATAGCATGTTTACAGCCAGCTTCTAAAAATAAAAGCTGGCCACAGATTTAATGTGCCTGTCATTAGGCTGTGATGTTTTTTGTTTACATCTGTGGTTATTTTCATGGCTGTGTTGGTGATAACAGAAATGTCCAGAGACTCCTCAGTTTTATCAATATTGGTTTAGTTTGTATGGTAACACAGACTCCTCTTACCTTCAGCTGCATTACCTGCGGCTGCCCAGAGACATCAGTGAAGACCATGTGATTCTGATGGACAGCACTGTTTCCACCGGAGCTGCAGCCATGATGGCAGTGAGAGTGCTGCTGGTATGTGGCTGTCCACCTTATTTCCATTCTAAACTGTACAAAACCATGATGGGTGTTTGTTCCACACACCTTTAATGGATTTAATGGGATATAGTTACAATTTGTTTAAAACCTGCTTACGGTTGATTTTCTTTTGTCTGCTAAACACCAAAGAAGATATTTTGAAGAATGCTGATATCTAAACAGCACCTATTGACTTCTGAGAAAGAAAATATTTTCATTTGATGCTATCAAATGCATAACTATTGTTTTGCAGAATATTTTCCATCTTGTTTGTTTCACCATTAAAAAATTTGAGTGAATGATGACTATTTATTGTGTGTGTGTGTGTGTGTGTGTGTGTGTGTGTGTGTGTGTGTGTGTGTGTGTGTGTGTGTGTGTGTGTGTGTGTGTGTGTTCAGGATCACGATGTCCAGGAAGAGCAGATTGTGTTGGTGTCTCTGCTGATGGCAGAGTTGGGAGTTCATTCAATAGCGTATGCCTTTCCTCGTGTCAAAATCATCACCACTGCTGTGGACAAGAGTCTAGATGACCTCCTTCATGTCATTCCAGGGATAGGTGAGATTTCCTGATACAGAGACAAAAGTTTTTGATGAAAAAGGCTGATACATTTTAAATGAATGACTGAATGAAAAGTTAAATAATTAAAATGTTTATGTTTCAAAAGCTGTTCTGTTAAGCTTTATATAGAGAGAGAGAGAAATATAGATACACATTTTGAATATAGTCACTTTGAATATAGTCTCTTCTGCTTAGCAAGTCTACATCCACTAGATCCAAAGTACAGCCAATAGAGTACAACTTGGAAAATATGTTTGCTATTATTGTTATATGTAAAGTGTATTAATAAATCATCAAGACTTACTTGATTACATTGCTGGTGTTGACATATAGCACTGTAGTGCTCGCAGTGATCGAGTACGATTCCCACCTTAAGTTCATCCGCCATTCCTGTTCCCCTCTCTTTCTGTGTCCCAAGCTTTCCTGTCTGTTCTCTTCTGCTCTCTCCAAATAAAAACGGCATAAATCCCACCCCCCCCACCAAAAAAAATAAATTTTTACTTGTTGACATATTAAAGTGTTTTTACAGATCACAATGCAGCCCCGAAATGCTAATTAACTGTCATTTTAAATCTTTATATTTTGCCACTATCATTGAAACCACCATGCTTACTCTTTTGTCACCCAGATGTTGTTAAACCTTTAAAATATAATCTATATGATTAATATTTTATTATTTTGATTAAATACTGCTCACAATAAGTATGGTTTTTACTTGAAAATATATTTAACTCTGAATGACATTGACACATAATCTCATAGATATTTTGACATTATATTTTCACACATATTTTGAAACATATGACACCTGCATTTATCATTTAATTCTTTGTAAATTTCTTTTGTCTTGCCTTTGGCCCATATTTTTTTCCATCAACATTTTGTTTTTAGAAATTCTCTAACAGTTTAATAATTGAACTCAAGCCTTTCTACATGTTAACAAGGGAAATTACACTATGTACACTAAGAAAAAATTGCGGGTTTTTAATTACTGTCATTAAAGGGGACTTTGGTGACCGCTACTTTGGAACTGATGGGTCTTCATCCTGGAGTGAAGAAGATCAGCAAGAACCCCTCAGTTGCTCATCTGAGGTCTGACAGAGGTTTCTTCAAGCAGTTATGAGAAGTGAGAATCAACACTTGCTGTGCTGTAATTTCTTAACTTATGCTATAGAAACAATAATGATTCACCAGTATTTCTAACACACTCTTGAGCACAGTATTTTGTACCACTTAATTTTCTAGCCTTTTCTGGTGTGATCTGAAACAACAAATGTTTGTTTTATCTGTTAAAATACTGTAAATCTGATAAATTGATTTAAGGTTCTATTAGACCATTTTCTTCTTAAAGACAGTCACAAAATTAATTGTGAATTTATAGATTAGTTTATAATATCTGTGTAAACGTACAAATGTAAGAATGGCTGGACCCATTTGACCATTTTTGGTGTTATCCATTCAACATAAAATAAAACTTTCAAACACCTGACAATGCCTTGATCATTTAAAGATGCCCTGCGTTTCTAAAACTTTTAAAACACATTATGTATCTCAAATTAAGCTTTCTGAGATCTTTTTTATTTTATTTTATTTTTATTTTTAATTTTAATGTATGTTTGCATATGTGCTGCCACGTCTTCAACACCAGAGGGCAGTACATCTCTCCGTCTCTCTAATATTGTGTTTTTGTGTGTTCAATAAGAAAATCCACAACCAACATATATGGAAATAAAATGCTTCGAAAATAGACTGTTTAAGAATTTATAGACAATAAAATCAAAAGGTTTTCACAATCTTAACAGAAGGCCTTGACTTTGCTGTTACATTATAGCTAATCAAAGAAGCTCAAGTTGTTTTTGTGGAACTAGAAGTCCTGAGAGTAAATGACTGCACACTTTCTGAGCTCAAGAACTGCTCTGGGTGAAGGTGAAGGGATTTTCTATTGAGAATAACTGAAGAAAGCTCTATTGAGATGAAATAATGAAAAGCCATTCAAGGAGGACATAAGAGAGAACTTGAAAATAATGTTGTTAGAAGGACAACGCTGTAGAAGGTTCTAAAAGATAAATGCGACATCTGTTTCAACAAAATGAAGGGAACTTGGCATAAACAAGTCTTTTCTGAGATCAAACTGTCTTACCAAATTAGGCAGCTGGAAACGGGCGGCTGATAGAAAACTAACCTCATAACCAGCACATATTATCTGAAGAAATGAACCAGACATTCTCAGTCTTTTCAGCACTTCGCAGATATGACCTATTTGGCTCAACTGGAGCTACATTTTTCACAAATGTCCAGAATCTGACCATTTGCAACTAGGGCAAAAACATAGCAACTTTATTTCCAAGTAAACACGTTGTTCCAGGTCTGTTGACCACATTATAGTCCATATCACTTCACCAAATTATTTACATTATTTCAAAGGTTTTTTCAGTAGTGATTTATGAGCTCTATCAGTCATACTCTAGTCTTGTAGTTTTTATTAATCAAAATAAATGTATTTGGGTTTGTTTAAAAAGATAGCCTACTGATTTCTGAATATCTTTTAATCCTCTCACACTAATTAACATGGGCAACTGTAGTTGTCCTAGCATGTTGTTGGTGCTGGATCTGTCTCCTCCATGTCTTAAGACTGTTCACAATGTTGAGTCTAGTGCAAAATCAACTCAAAGTTCAGTTCAGATGTGTATGCACTGTTACAAAAGTCATATTAATGATTAAATATGTGTCCTGAACTGTACACTGACTGACATCTTTGTAGTTATTCTTGTTTTAGAGGCAATAGCTAAAAATATGCATATTGTTGTTGTTTTGTTTTGTTTGTTTAATGTTAATAAACTACTTTACTTGAGCTTTATATGCAGCAAATGTGTGTATTCTATAAACTCATCATTTCAAGTAGTTCACCAAAACTGAAAATTCCATAATGGCTACTCGGTCTACTTGTCACAAATCTGTTTGTGTTTCTTTCTTCTGTTGAACACACAGACATTTTTTTGAAAAATGTTGGATAACTGTAACCATTGACTTTTATAGTATTTGTTTTCCTACAGAAAAAACTAATTTATGCAGGTATGAACCACTTGAGTGTGAGTAAATATTGAGTATTATTTTTTCGTGTAAATCTTTTTAAGGTGCTGTTTTAGAATGACAATCCAGATTTTTGGTGTTCTGTCCTCGTCTGAAGCTGTTCCCAGACCTGTCACAATTTTCAGCACTTTAAAAATAGCCCCAAATAGCCTACACTCAGAAAGCTAACATAGCTGGAGATCACCTGAGCAATCGTCTAGTAGTGATTATGTTCACCAAGAGAGGGCGCTGTGAGCGATAAGGATTTCATCGTTGCATGGCGCCGCTGCTTTAGCCACGAAGAACTAAATAATGACCGATCATGACGAGAGCAAAGCAATGTTATCATCGGTTATCAAAACAGAGAACTATCTCTGTCAAGGTAATCATCACACACAGCCTATACCTGTTAAAGTAAATCAATACGGGTTAGTGCTGGTTTACTATTGCTTAAGTTAAAATGCCTTCACAGAATGCCTTCACAACCTAAAATGAGCATTGCTGATGTCCGTATGCAGATTTTAAAATGTTTTTTGTTTTTGTTTTTTAATCGTTTATCCTCCAATTTCAGATATTATATTCAAATAAAACTTCAACAATATAAAGACCTGGTTGTTTACATGATGATTTTATCTGTTAGCCATACGCACAGCCATTGTGGAAATATGTGGATGTCTGCCTCATGGATGTCTGCCTCATGTTCTGCTTATTTATGCAGTGTAAACTATGAAAAAAGTGTGCTAGCTGATAAATTATATAGAGAGCTAATTATATAGAATCTTAGTAAGCTGAAAAGATATAAGTTGTTGACAAACTGAGTTTAATAGAATCTATTTTGCTTGATTTGTTACAACTTTTATAAGTCTCTAGTAACGTTGTTCTAAATAGTTTTTCCTGGTCTAACTAATTAGTTCAGGCCAAAAGATGATAGTAATTGATCATTTTAAGCACAAGTTATTAGTAAAATATGCAAGTTTCATTAATTAGTTAGCTAGTTAGTTTCGCCATTAGCTGTTTCTATCCAAAGATGTGCACAAAACTAGGATATCGCTAAACATTTGCGAATTAAGCACTGTTTAGATCCAATGAGTCAAAAAGAAACAAAAACTTCACTTCCTGATAAACTGGCGCCAAATATAAAACAGTATAACAGAATTTGTTTCATTAGGGGGAGCATCTGTCAGCATTTTTTCTTACATTAAATATATTGTGCCCTAGAAAGACAAAGATGAAACACAATGTGTTTTTTAAGGGCACAAAACCACTCTTTGGGACCACAGCCCAGTTCTGGAAAATATCTGACAAACTTTGGCTGAGGGATTTTAGAATGACAGAAACAATATTTCATTCATTGTCCACTGGTTTGTTCAATGTCATTAATGTCATTTTATCATGCTCGTTTTTGTCATCACATGATTTGTTATAACAAAATCACTTTTTTATGCATACTAGAATTTATTCTGTTAATGTATTTCCATCATATTTTATGCACTTTTTTTCTGACAGAAATTTTATCCCTGCACATCTTTGCATTTTCATTAAACATTTTTATGCAAATTCTAAAATGTGCATTGAAATAGGTGGATGAAAACATAGCTACAGTTTATATTACGCTCTCCAATATGGGACCAATTGTGAAAAAAAACTGAAAATTTAACAGGTGATATTTCTCTGCATAAATTTCTGATGTGCATTTAAAAGAGCACTGCATTGCACACTTATTGTGTTGATATAAGAGCAGATATTCACAAAATACAACTCACCCCAGAAACCTTCACTGTTAACAAACATTAGCTTGATGTGTTGAAGTGGTAAACTAACATCCTGATGAACAGCCAGCAGCCATAGCTGTAGTAACTCATAATCATTTACTGGGAATGTGTGAAAAAATGCCATGTAGGAACTGCACCATTCAACACCATTGAAAAAAAACAAGATGCAAAGCGCCATCGGTGAAGAAATTAGTTAACAAAGCTTGCTCACTGCATTCCTCTTTCTCCATCTGTAAACTGTGCTGCACTTCTGGTATGGCTTATAATTTACATCATGAAAAACATCTGCACGCACATCAACACAACACACATGTTTTAGGTTGCTCTTGTAAATGTGCATTGAATGTTGACAAAGTAATGCAATTGTTCAATCAATGATTTATTAATTTTCTTTTTGGCTAAGTCCCTTTATTAATCTGGGGTCGCCAGAGCGTAATGAACCGCCTACTTATCCACCATGTTTTACGCAGTGAATGCCCTTCCAGCTGCATTCACTGGGAAACACCCATACACGGCCATTCACACATATACACTACGGATAATTCAGCTTACCCAATTCACCTGCACTGCATGTCTTTGGACTTGTGGGGTAAATCAGAGCACGCGGAGGAAACCCTCGTAAACACGGGGAGAATATGCAAACTCCTCACAGAAATGCCCAGCCGAGGCTCAAGCCAGGGACTCTTGCTGTGAGACGACAGTGCTACCCACTCCACCACTGAGTTGCCCTCAATCAATTATATATTATTTTATTTATTTCTCAAAAACATTCCTGTCAAAGTAAAATCAAATGTAAAATTAGAACTAGGGCTGCACCATATTAGAAAAATCTGATATCGCAATATTTTATTTTTCTGCAATAAATATTGCAATATGAATACAGTTTCACAAGATAGTTGAATTAGTTTTCTGACAAGCCCAACAGTATTCATGTACAGAAATTGAATAATTGCAATGCAAAACAATGCTTTTCTTACTTTGGTTTGTCTTGTGTCCAGTCTATATATCAAAAATTCCTAAATCAAGTAAAAATATTCTTTAGTTTTCTACTTCAGGAAAAATAGGCCAAAATTATGAGTTTTTCCTTAAAACAAGCTAAATTTTTTGCCAGTGAGGAAGAAAATAATCTGTTTTTCGCTTTGGAGTATTGATTTTTTTTCTAGAAATAAGTGAAAAAAAATGTTTTTTAAGAAGTGTTAAATCATATAAATTCTGTATAAATACGAAATAAAATACAATACTGATGCTAAAATTATATACTGTAGTACGCAGGCCTAAATTGAACCACTGGAGTCATATTAGCTATGTTTCCATTCACCTACTTTTATGCACATTTTGAAGATGCGCATAAAAAATGGTTAATGGAAACGCATAAAAAAATGTATGTGCATAACTTAGTAGTATAAACTTTTTATTCGAAAAGAAAAGATTGCATAAACTAAGATGGAACCACTTTTTTTTAACCGATAAATTCCAGCATGTGCATTAAAAAAGTCGTAATTTTGTTATAAAAGATCATGTGATGATCAAAATGTGTATGAATGGACAAACCAGCAGGCTGAGCTCTGTAAAGCAGGTCGCACACCAGAAGCGCCGCTCGGCGGCGCGCAGCGCCGCGCAGCGCCACGCAGCGCCACGCATTTTAGAATTCTAAACTAAGGTTTCTATCAGGATACACACACCGGCGCCGCAAGTCGGCGGCTGTCGGCGGCGCCCGGCGACGGCTCAGGACGCAGTTCATTTTTCAGCCGCGCCACAGAGCGCCATCTGATTAGTTTCATGTTAAATATCATTCGAATGTGCGCGTCTGGTGTGCGATACTTTAAATTGTCATGTACGCGCCGTGTCGCGGCGCCGAGCGGCGCTTCTGGTGTGCGACCTGCTTAAGGCATCTAAAATGTTGTTTTGGTCATTCTAAAATGCCTTTATCATTTTAAGTATTAGTGTTATTATATTATTAGTCATCTTCAGAAATGTCAATAGTGTCTGTGCTTCACATCTGATGCCTTCAAATGCCACCACGCGTTTATCACGCAAATCATTTATTAAATAAAGAAAAGCTTGACGCAGAATCTCCTACCCCAATAAATTCCATTTTTACTGTTGATATTTGATGCCAGTTAATCAGAAAGTGATGATTTTGTTCTCTTGGACTCGTTGGATGGAAACAGTGCTTGATTCGCACATCATTTATGTGATATTCCAGTTTTGCACATAAATTTAATTAGCATATTTCGATGGAAACATAGTTATTGATTTATTCAATGATGTCTTTACCATGTTTTTGAGCTTTGAAAGTAGTAGCCAAAAGAGGGACTGAATCCTCTCAGATTTAATTAAACTTAACTTGTGAATGTAGAACAATGAATGTAAATGAAGAATTTTTAAACTCTGAAATGTAAACTCTGAAAATACACTAAACTGCATCAAAAATATCACTTTTTTCTTATTTTAAAATGTCAGTACGCTACATGTTATGTTGTGCTACACAATATGAAATTCAGAATGGGCGTATGCTTTTTAAAGACATTGGACAATGCTGATATTAGAATATGGAGATGGTTGTAGCCTTTCTGAAGCATTTCATTGGCTCCTGAGCAAGACCCCTTTCTCCAGTGTAGCTGAAAAACATGGGTGACATCTTGACTTAGCAGAGCAGCTCATACATGCTGGATTCGCACAGACAACAAACTGGTCTGCGACTGCAGCCTCAAGGTTAACCTGTTACTATGGAAACAAGTCAGCCAATCAAAAAACAGCAGACGGTTGCTATGTTGACTGCACCCTTTTTGTTTTAAGGATGACCTATTTTTTTTTTTTTCCCAGAGCAAGTCGGATGCAAGCGTGTGACGCTGTGGCACATAAACACACAGCACGAGAGGTAGGAAAACAGGTTGCACTTTTACAAACACAAGTTCATATGTTCAAGTAAAGGATTTGAATGAAATATAAAGATATATATAAATCCCTGTGACCTCCTCCACCTGTCTGTAATGTAATTGTCCTGTGAAATGCGATGAGATTTTGTCTCAATGGAGGGGAATTCTTAAATACCATACCATGACAGTGAGGCAGTTGTCATAGGAACAGCATGTACCACAGTGAACGGCTGATGTGACTGCAGCTTCAATGGGTAATTAGGGTAAACAAAGAAATCTAATGCAATCCGTCATCTACCTGAGTGTGTAAAGTAATCAAAGCTGGTTTAATCAGAGCCTGATCACATCCAGATTTAGAATGAGAAATATCCTCTGGAATATATGCCCACTTTTTTTTTTTTTTTGCATTGATGCCTTCAGACATTGCAGAATGCAAATATAACCCAGGCGCACATCTGGTTCTTTTGTGAGTCAGGGGAACAAGAGTTTTGAGTATGTGGGCTCTTACATCTGTAAACGCCTTTGTTAAACCTGCTGACCCTAAAGATGCTGAATGTAGTTCCTCTCTTGCCATGCATTTGTTTTAACACACACAAATATTTAGTGTTTATGAATAGATATTTTTGCTTGCTTGATTAAAATAGATTTTTTAAATTTAAAACATATAAAATCTGATTAAAGTGAGATTTTTTTTCACATCAATGAGCATAATTAAAAAAAAGAATGAATGGCATATTTCTCACATTTCTGTGTCCAAAGTCCTTCACATAAAAATCTGTCAACTGGGTTTTTAAAAACAAGGAAGTTAGTGAAAGTCTTGATTTTTCCAACACAGCCTCATTCTGAAAACATAGCCCTATATATGTTTCTGGAGATCATGAATTATGTATCCAGAAGTATGTTTTTAAAATGAATGCTACGGGGCGGTGTGATGCTGTTCTTTTTTGCGCTTACCATCTGACCGCTTACCTTCATGTGGACTGCTTTTCCGCTGTTACCAGTTTGTCACGTAGCTTGCCATGTACTGTACGTCGGCGGACTTAAAACGCAAAGAGGAGTTGACCACGACGATGGGGTTTACGTCCGGTGAAGAACGGTTCCAGAAGCAGGTAAGACAAAAACAGAAGCCTAAAAATAAAATTAACAAGTAAATAACAGGGTGAGAATGTGGTAAAATCTGAAAATGTGGTAAAAATTAGACAAGGGCTTTCCTTTTTTTGCATTGTTTTTTAAGACTGTCAGTTGGGTTTAGTAAAGTGGGGGGAGGGTGCCTTTAAAAACACTATTGGTTGGGTTTAGGGAAGAAGGTGGGTGGGTCAGTGGATGGGTCAGTCAGTCAGACAGTGGCCTCTGGTGGATTTGCACGAAAACAGCAGGCACGAATGACCCTTGTGAGAGAAATTTGAGATCAGAAAAAGCGCACACAGCGGCCTTTGGTGGATTTGCAAAAACAAGAACCGCAAAAAGACTCATTTGGCGCTCTTCAAGAAAGTATATAAGGGTACATTTTCAGAATGAGCCTGGGTTGTTTTTTCCTTTTTTTAAGATTTTGTTATTCACACAATAAAAAAGCATGGAGTATATGTAATCTCTTATATTCAGTGGAGATCAAAATAAGATTTACAAACAGATTTTTCCAGAAGTACTGTAATCTTTGCAATTTCAGTTGTGACTATACCATGGCATTTTAATAGGAGCATCTGAAAAACATTTAAATGTAGCTTGACTCCTGCTGCAGAAAACTTTCCATAAACCATGACACTTCTTTACCCACTTTGGTTTTAGTTTTTCCCAAACTGACAACAATAAAAATATTTTCCTGTCAGATACCAAATAAATTAAAATTAAGTGAAGTTTGGACATATCCTGTGTCCACAACAAGGTCCTTAACAAAGCTTAGTCTGGTGTTTTGATTCTTTCAGCTGATGAGATTAAGCTGCTGACAGCTGCTGACAGTTGCTTACTGCAAGGAATTATCTTAAACATTGAGTATATGTACATCGACACCAATAATCTGATTTTAAAACAATTAAATCAATACTTTGATTAAGAGTCTATCATTTAAACAGCAATTTTCGATTACCTTTATCCGACTAAAGTCACAATCGAACTAAACAGAAATTGATTTAAGAAGTGTGGAGTATGCCGATGCTAGTCGCATTACTGAAGTGCAGAACAGACATGTAAACACTTTAGTGAAACTATTACCATCGTGTAGGATTTTTTTCGCATTTTGCGTCAGGGTAGCCCATACATACACGGCTGTTTGACACTATTCTATGCACCTACCATATCAGTAAAGGACCATAGACACCTGCATCATGAAATGCAGAGCTTTTTTTTCCATACGGTGTGCAATATCAAATTCCATTAAAACAACACTCTTCCAGCAGTTCATACTCACATCCAAAATCTTGTTTGTCACAGGGGGCATGCATAAAATTTTCCTGAATGAAAGTAAAAGTGCCAAACTGCAGTTAAAGTCAACAAATTCAAAATTAAACAACTGAAATTACATGAAACTCAGGAGGAAGTGTGTATAGCGCGTTGATGAAATTAAGTTAATCGAATTATGTGCTATAACATGCAATACAGAATCATAAAAAGAACATTCAAAAAACAACTCATGTAGACACCTTAATTATATTATTGTCTGGGTTTGTTAGATATATGAGGTAATTGGACGCAAATGCCAAATTTACATCAATAATCTCCAAGTTTTTTTTTATTTAGAATATTAGGACTGGGAATCTTTATAGGGCACCTATTTTACCCCTTTTTTAAGATTTAATATAAGCCTTTTTTGTCTTATAAGCCTTATAAGTTTCAGCTCAAAATACCCATTAGATTATTTATTATACCTTTTTAAATCAGGTAAATTAGCTAGTTCTCTCCGCCCACTGTTCCCATGTGCGTGTCAGAGAAGTCAATTCAAGCCTTTCTGCAACAATGAGTCACACAATGTCGATATATACACATACACACACACACACATTTAGCTTTACACTGCTTTGCATGGCAAATGTGACAGGATACATATACAATACTACATAGACATGCTATTACGCATCTGTCAATTAAATTCGGTGGGCAGAGAAACCATACTCCTACGTCACTTTGCAGTGGGCTTCAAAATGGGAGGGGTTTGAAGCTTTTTTTAACGTCAGGAAATTCCAAAAATTTTAATGAAAGTTTCTTTCGAAAGATGATTTTCATCAAAGATGCCCTTTAAGGACTTTATGGTCCGATCCAATTCCAATTCTGGAAATCAGGATCCAATATACACTTCCAACTTTACATTTGAAGCAGAATTTGAGTTTTTATGCTTTTGTTTATGATTGGAATTCTATGGATGACAGTACTGCCATCTTAAAATAATTTATTTTATTAAAAAATAGTTATATTTAGCAAGAACAAGCTCTGAATGTAACATAGAAATGCCATAATGATAGAGAACAAACAACCCTTATTCCAATAAGAGAGCATTCAGTTGGCAGTTTTGGTACATGGGTTGGTCAAAGCTATTTATTATCTGTTTCCAGCTTGTGCCCGCACCGTCTCACATTATTACCGTTTTATTTGAATAGAAAATCAATTCAAAGTCAAGAAAGAAAGAATCACAAAGCATCAATGAATAGATTGTTTTTTTCTCCCAACCCCACAGAATATACAGTAAAAACTCAAAATATGCTCAAAAACTGCTCTATTACTCCTGCCATGATATCTTCAGTTTAGGAAATTTTAGGTTCTCTAATTTTGATCTCCACTCTATATCCCTTTAAAATATTACATTAATTAGCGCTGCAAATGTTCAGAAAAAACAAACTTTTTTTTGCTGTATGAGTCGAAGCACCTTGCTCTTTTTCAGGAATGATTAGAAGGCTTATTGTGAGAAAACACTATGTAAATGCTATATGCTTGGTGTTTTTTTCGAAGTGCTACTTTATTTAAAAAAGTATAAACTTGACCCGACATTTTTATGAATAGGCATTTTGATATAAAAACATTACAATCTTTTCCACATTAGTACTTAATTACACAGCTTTAATACACACCACCCTGTTGTTTGATAAGCAAACGCACAACATTAGCTGCCACACTAAACTCAACTGGTCTTTGAGATACACAGTATAGCTAAAATGATGTGGAACTTAAAAACAAACAAAAAACAAAATTCCCAAAGCACATAATCAAAACTCACAGAGATACTGCTGAGATAATTTTTCACCCAGAAAAATCATTCCAAAAGGACAACCGGAAAGAAACAAACACTTTCAGGAACACCAAGATCAAATTCCCTCCCCCTTTTCTTCATTTCTTCAGTTTGTAACATATTTACAACATCGCACCAACATTTGATGGCAACGAAGGCTTAGATGAGGGCTTTGATTATATTTGGTTGACCTGAGCCCCTTTCTTTGTGCTCCAGCCATTTGGGATAATTTAATCCAGATTACATTAGCATCAGATTCAAACACACCAAGAGAGCGGAGACAGTCCACAATTTATAGATAGTACGTTGACATTAGTCCATTGGTGAAGCTTGTCACTGTCTGGCAATAAAACCTCAACCCCCCTCCCATAGACCAACAGGGTGACATATACTAATTTTATATCACTTAGTTGTTGTTTTGTTTTTTTATCTCCCATTATTTCCATATAACATACAGGAGATTTCTTTTTCTTTTTTTTTTTTTTGCAACAATCAAATGTATGCAATCCCATTCAATCTGATCTGGATCTGGACGTGGACTGCTTTTGAAATGATGGGGGGAAAGGGATTGTCTGTGATACATTTCAACTGACCAATTATGTTATATTACTAACTGTCCAGTTGTTTTGTTTAGAGAGTCCTCCTTGAGTCCTCATTGGTCTCCCCAATCCTGAAGCGATTCACTTTGTGCTCTTTCTCAGATGAAGAAAAAGGCATATAAATCAAACAATCCACCGACAACAGCAAGAAATAAACCATTCTCTTGATACCACAGGACAGTGCTAGTTTCACTTTTCTTTCTTTTCTTTTTTTTATCCCTTTTCAAGGTTTTTTTAAGCATGCATCTTTTTAGTCAGGCAAAGTGCATAAACAGTATTGACAAAGAAAAACATTTACTTTACCGCATCGAAGTGCTGTGGTGACCCATGTGACAGTTTGAATTTATGTATGACCAAAACAAAAATAACATGAAAAGACATTGGGGGTCTCCTGTGAGATAACTTTTTGTGTGCAGTTATTATTTTTTCCACTGTCCCTGAGCTTCTTCTAATTATCTCCATGACAATTGCTATTTAACATCTATTCATTTTTAACATTTTAAATGTACTCTTGAATTTCTAAAGGGGGCTGTCTATGACAGACAACATGCTTAGCATGTGATCATTTGTGCTTAATAGAAAATATTTTCTTCACGTATAGGATCTGTTTAATCAGTCGAATTAGAATCTTTATTTCATTTCTAAAATTAAGATTTTATTTTAAAGAAATAGAGGCTTTGACTTTATAAAAATAGGACATTGTGTTTCCCACAGCTTTTACATAATAGATATATTTAATCCATTTTAAAATAAGATCAACTCTTCTATTAATTAAATAGACTTTTTTGCCAATATATGGCATTTTGCTTGGCAACAGCTTGTGATTGGCCCCTGATAACTTTTGAAACCGGGAACGTTATTTTGCTAAGGGCGTCAAATCAAGATACTTTTATTTTTTCTCAAATGGCCTTGGGAACACAAATATGTTGTGCTTTTAAACACTTTGCTTTTATAATAGACTTGTGCTCATTTTTTTTTCTCCTTTGGGATTTTCTAGGCATTAAATACAAGTCTGACCCGCAATTCCGATGGTCACTTTGTCTAAAACTACAGCATGTAATGACAAAAAAACAAGAATTGCTACTGTGTGATATGTTGTTCTGTGGTGATATGTCGTGGCTGGTGACTTTTTTTTTTCTTCTTCGTGATGGAGTCGTGCGACTAATCAAAATCATTTAGTCTGGATTTTCACGTAAGCGTTCTGACATATTGTGCTGCAGATTACTGACCTTTAACTAGACTTACAAAACTCAATGCTCAACTAACACTTGGAACCCATGTAAAATATATAGCAATGACGCATATTCCATTGGGTTTCGACACACACGTGTCCCTATTAAAGATTCAAGCCCCGGAGAGGAAAGGTCCCTTCCCCAGAGCGTCCCCTACAGCCCAGTGACATACATCTCCATGCCGTCATTGAAAGTAAAGATGGTGGTTGTGCTGGAGGTGGCCGAGCTCTGCTTCAGGTCAGGGATGCTCTCGTACAGGCTCTCCCCAGGAATAAGCATTGCTTTAGCTGGGAGATGCTGCAGTTTAGGGGTCTGCTGGGGGGGTGGAGGGGGTGGGGGCGGTTGTTGCAAAGGCTGCTGGGGCCGTTTCCGCTTAGGTCGCAAGGTGGCACTGGCATTGGGTGGAGGCCTGTCACGCCTCCAGCCTCCCCCACCCTCCATGGTCTCGTAAGCCAGGTCTGTTTCCTCAGTGCTGATGGCTTCATAGCAGTGGTCCTCCATGCAGCCTGGTGGCGCTCTTGCGCTTTTGCCCTCCTGCGGGGCCCACGTTTGGGGTTTGACTACCACACTGAAACCCCCGTCACGCTCACCACGGTCACCCCGAGCCAAGGTCCTATAGCCGCTTATGTCCCTTGTGGCGGTGGGCGATCCGGGCACGCCTCGCTTCTTTTTGCCCGGTTTGCAGACTTTCGAGTACATCTCTGTGATCTACATGAAAATACAGAGACAAACCATCTGAAATGCATTTGTGAGAGGGCAATTGGTGCATATATATTTTGACTCCAATTCCCTGTGCCTGATATTCAATGAAAACAATCTAGCATTTTAGGAATACATTTGTGGGTTTCCAGCTGCTTCTGGTTAACAGTGGAAGTGCGCTGGAATCAGTCACAGACATGTTTCTAGATTGTTTAATACTTTCAAGACTTTTTGACTGCATAGATTGAGAAGTACAGGATGTATATTTGGACGGTCTGGAAAACTAAATGCACGCTCACCCCTGCTGCAGATGCTGCCATATTCTCTCCCGCATGAGAGCCCAGAATACCCATCTGCTTGTGCTGGAAGATGACATCATCATCTTCTGGAGGTTTCCATATGTACTGCTCTCCATTTCCCATAAACACTGCCTCCTGGAAGTATTAAAAACAATTGACCAGAATAAATATTATATTACAGTTTAAGAGGCCCATCTTAAATAATAGACACTGGAGAGTAGAGCTGAGTAGAGTGTTATAAGACTACATCAACAATACTCTCCAAGCACAGATCCATTTTAAATCTATGCTTTTAAAGGTTTGGTTCACACAGAAATGAAATCGGTCATCACTTAGTCATCCTCATGCATTTTCAAATGAGTATGGCTTTATTTCTTCTGAAGAATGCTAAATGAGCTTTTAAAACTGGTGCTTTAAAAGGTACAGAAGCAGCTTGAGGTAGTCAAGTGGGACACAGAATTGTGTCATTAAGTTGTAACTCTTTGTACTCGCAAGTCAAATTTCTTAACACAACATTAGTTCGTGAACCAGGTCAGTTTTTACACTAAATTATTACCAGTAGTGTTGCCAGAATACTTTTCAAAAACCTTTATATTGCATATTTCCCACACACTGTTATTTTTACTTTTGCTTTGATTTCTCGTGACATTGCATCAATGGGAGTCTCCCATATTTCACACCCATCACCTGCCACCCTCACATTTAGTCTACCGCAAAACTCCCGTAATTAAATTTTGAACACAATAAAGTCACCTGGTCATCAACTTTTATATAGTATCCGACAGGGGTGCTGCTAGGGGGTGGTGGAGTTAGGACGATTCAAAGAGCACACACCGTAAAAATACCATTAGGGGGCCACCAGAACAACAACCCCTCGCTTTTCACTTTGGTCCGCAATCAAATCCCACGACCCCATTCTTAAATTTTATCCGAGACACCCTCTCCAGTAACTATCATATATCCCACTCCCTGGCTCACCAATTTTGTTTGCAAAACACCTAAAATGTTGTCATAAGGCTTGTACCGGCCAGCGGCACCCCGGTATCTGATCACCGCTGTCGCCCCAAAACCTGGTCCATTATACTACTGTGGCCTGGTAGTGCAAAACAACATTACAAAGTGTGAAACACTTTTACGAAGCTCAAAACAAAAAAACATTTCACCTATCACAATAAACAATTACATAGGAAAAACGATGTTACCAAGGACGAAACAAATTTACATTTTATAAAAATAATTTACAAGATGCAAAATACTTTTACCAGTTCTGAAACAAATTTACAATGAGAGATTCTTTACAGAAAGGGAATATACCACTAACATGCCCCCAAACCCCCTCATTCCCCGGTTCTCAAACGGGTTCTCGTTACTCTGGCCAACCACCCCCCTCCACCCCCTGGTCTCCCGGAATTACAGAGGCAAATATTGGTAGGTATGCTGTCATGCATCAAGCAGTCGATGTGAGAAATCCACAAAGACAAGGGTCAGTTGAGGAGTCGTTTTAAAATTCCTCTCCCTGAAAATAAGCCTATGTAGCATAATCAAGCTACAATCCTCCCTCTTAATGCCTGGCCTCATGTCTAACCATCTTCTGCATCTAATGATATTGAGCTTAATGTGTTTCCTGTACTTGGGCTGTAAGGGAACAGGCTGGTGCTTGCTGTGCACTTTCTCCTCATTGCTATGCAGGAGAAGCGGAAGGTGGGCAATGGGGTGTGTCACAGAGCCATTTTTAAGGCAGAGATTAGCATGTAGTTGTCGCCTTTTTTCGTTCCCCATAGCAATCCACTTTGTCTACCATTAGGACCGGCCCATTTTTCTAGGTCTGGCTGTGTTTGCCTTTGTTTCAATGATTGAGAGGTTTCACTACGTGTTTCCGCTGGTTGCATCATCCTTATCGTAAAGAGCTTGTGAGGGTGCAACACCCCCAGTGCTGTGAACGGATCACTAAAAACTCACAAGAACCATTGATTGGAACAGTTTTCTCACAGAGGAAATAATGAAGTACACTTGCAGTATACTTAATTGCGGGGCCACTTTACTTGCAAGTCTACACAAGTGCTAAGGCACACTATATAACTGAGGCCATTCCCAGCATACTTCCATTTATAATATTTTCCATTTTAAGACGCTATTTAAAACAAAATCGGAAATTACAGAAAGTCAAAGCTTTTAGTAGTCATGAAACAGCAAATAGTTTCCATTAGCAACAATGCTCTCATGTATTGCAGTATTGCGTTTGCAATTGTAACCTCAGCAAAATCCCTTTGACTGCTGTGTTATAGGACTTCCTTAATATATGTGTAGAAGTGATCAAATGGATTCACTCAATTATCTTATAGCATTTTGGTGTCAGTCATCTTTTAATATCAATTAGTCAGGTTTTATTGACTGAAACCTATCGATTTACTTATTTTGATTTGTAGTCCCTTGCTAGATTAGTAGGTAGATTGGCAGATTCTACCTTCGGGAATGATGGAAGGTTGAAGGCCTCCATGTTTTTCCTTGGAATCTTTTGACTGTGAGGGTGTGTTGGAGGTGGGGCTTGGTGAGTGGGCGGCGCATGCCTAATGTCCCCACTACTGTGTCTTTGTTGTTGTTGTCCAAGTCCCTCCTCAGTCTCCGTCCCATTGTCTCTCTTCTGGGCTGCTTTGTCCACTTTCCGGACCTTTCTGATGCAGGCGTACTCCACTGTCTCTTGCGGTTGAGGGGGTGTGTTAACCACTTGGGTGAGGGTTTCTGACTCTGGAATCCCACCCTCCAAGCAGTCCCCATCAGGATCAGGGGGAGCTGGAGTATTAGCAGGGACTGCCGGTGGGGCAGGTGTGTCCGTCTCTCCGGCTCGACCTCCGACGCCGTAGCGTGCATCTTCAGATCCACGAGTGGGAGAGGCGCGCCGGCCCACCTCGGCGTATGTGTGTTCCCCGTCCTCACCAGAAGGGATCTGAGGCAGCTGGCGACCCTGAGAACGCAGGTCGGAGTTTGAGCGACGGCTAGAGAGTAGAAGCAGATCCATGCTGGCAGGACGGTTCTTCTTAGAAGATTCTACAAAAATAAAGATGATGTTACACAAAATCACGAATTTAAAATAATTGGTTTTTGCTTTTTTTTTTTTTTTAAAGAGACAATGAAGAGATTTGCTCGAAACTGCAGAGGCAAAGGGCAGCAGACACATGCCAATCACTATAAAGTAAAAGTTGCTACATCTACTAAAATAACTGCTAAGGAAACTCCTGGGTTGTAGCTGGAACCATGCTCAGGCCTTCCCACCGGACTGCTGGTGTGTGTGAAGAACTAGAGACTATCAAGCTTTAAAAGATGTGATTGTACAGTACATACTCTTGCCATTGCAGTTGAGTCTGTTCATCTCATGAAGCTTGGTGTCTGACTTACTGATGGAGCGCAGCTTGGACTGCCGCAGTATACTCTGAAAAAAATACACAGGAAAACAACATAAAAATGAGTACAACATTTTTGTGTTTGGCTTTTCAGGAGCTTTTTTTAACCATTGGTGGAACTGCTGGGTTTTTTATTAATTTTGCACCACAAGAACTGAAAAACATTTTAGTTATCCAAATGTTTATAAATAAGGGGGACCAAAGTAGTTCTCGCTTGAGATCAGGTTCTCTCCTAGCCACAAAAGAAACTACCAGTATAATCAGTGTTCAACGATAGGCTGAATTTATTCCAAACTAAATGCTGACAATTAAAGGGTGAGTAAATGATGACAGAATTTTTTTATTTTTAACTATCTCTTTAATGCCTCATTCAGACTAGCAGCGACTTTGTAGCTGCCTGTCGCTTTGGGTGGCGACCTGCTTGAAACGCAGGGGTGTGTAGGTATATGCAGCACAAATACAACCGGCCTCTAAGTGGGCTAAGAGAGGATCACGTGAGCTTTACTGATCCTCCTATTTGCTGTCGCTCAAGAAAGTCGCTCTTCATTTGCATACAGTTGGAGGATTCTTAACTTTGTCGTGTCGCTCGACATGCACACCTGGTCGCCAATGGTCACTGTCACTCGCGTAGACGGAGTTTGGCGGAAGTCACTCACTCTCTGTTGAAATAAATAGTCGCTTGTTGCTTTGCTGCTACATGTCGCTTGTAATGTAAATGAGGCTTACGTTTTATGTATTTTCTACTTTGCGTAAGTTTCCAACTCCTGTGGTGTAGGAACATACTAAGAACATCTACTTCCACCATCAGTTCTATTAAAACTTTCCTTCAGTATGAAAGCTCCTTTTGTTGGTGCAAGCACGGTCTGACAGTAGTACAACATTAGGCACCAGTTGCGTACTTACAGTATCTATAATATACTATTATGCACTATGCTGGTTCATCATCATTTCTTAATGTTCAATGTAAAAGTACTATAAAACAGTACAGCAACACTATTACAGTGGAAACTAAGTAAGTCTTCTTTAGCATGTCTTACTAGTGTGTGGGGTGTTGAATTAATCAAATGCCCTGAATCCTTTTGTTTTAGTTTTAAACTTAACAGAACCATTCAAAGTTTAGATCAGATCCATTTCCACTGAGCCGATTAAGAAGATTAATTTAATTCAGGAGGAGCCTTCAATTTATTACTTGAAACACTAGTGTGAGGGAAGAATTTAAATCCTGAAACAAAACCATGAACTGCTTGAACCGGCATGGAACTGAGCCCAGATCTGAGTTCCTTAGAAAACACATGAAAAAGAGAGATATAATTGAGAGGAAAGAGAATGGGTTTTCATTCACTTGCCATGCACACACGGGCAGTAATGCATTAAAAAATTGTCTGTTATTCTGCCTTAATAACAAGGACACAT
The DNA here is from genome assembly GCF_052040795.2 of Danio rerio. Taxonomy (NCBI): domain Eukaryota; kingdom Metazoa; phylum Chordata; class Actinopteri; order Cypriniformes; family Danionidae; genus Danio; species Danio rerio. The sequence goes on from NC_141028.1 coordinate 25,053,953, forward strand.
TGAAGTGACCAAAAGTGACACTATTGAAAAAGATTTCTAAAGTTTTTTAAACCTTCTATTGAAAAATGTAATAATTATCAACATCACAATTTATTAGCATCATTTTCATTATTTATAGTAATGAGATATGCTTCATAAGCACCAACTGTATACACTCACCAGCCACTTTATTAGGTACACCTTACTAGTACGGGGTTGGGCCCCTTTTTGCCTTCAGAACTGCCTTAATTTTTTGTGGCATAGATTCAACAGGGTACTGGAACTATTCCTCAAATAAATATCCCAAAGATGCAGTATTGTGATGAGTTCTGATGACTGTGGAGGCCATTTGAATACATTGAACTTGTTTTCATTGTTAAGAAACCAGTCTGAGATGATTCGCGCTTCATGACATCGAGCATTATCTTGCTGGAAGTAGCCATCAGAAGATGGGTACACTGTGGTCATAAAGGGATGGACATTGTCAGCAACGATACTCGGGTATTCTGTGGCATAGATGATGCTCAATTTGTACTAATATGCCCAAAGTGTCCCAAGAAAATATCCCCCACACCATTACACCACCACAACCAGCCTGAACCATCAATACAAGGCAGGATGGATCTATGCTTTTATGCTGTTGACACCAAATTCTGACCGTATCATCCGGATGTCACAGCAGAAATCAAACTCATCAGATCAGGCAACGTTTTTCCAATCTTCTATTGTCCAATTTTGGTGAGCCTGTGTGAATTGTAACCTCAGTTCCCCTTTGGATGGGGAACGCCAATGCTAAGTGAAAACTTCCACTGTGGGGTATTTCGTCAGAAACCAATCATCTGAAAGAGTATAAAGGGGTCAGGTAGTGAGCCTGCAAGCGCTGGCCGCGGAGGAGGCAGACCCAGCCCTTTCATTATTGTATCCCTGCAGAGTTCCTCCGAGGGCCCCAGCATCTGACTCAGCAGAGGAGTCAGACGTTGGCCCATTACACTGTTGGTATGCCCGCTGATCAGCCAGCGTTCTGGGTATAGGTGCCTGCTATGTGTGATCCCCTGTTGGCTATTCCATAAGATCACTCAACCAAGGTTTAGTCCTCCCTTTTTTTAAGGCGGGCTCGTGTCTTCCCTCCCCGCTAACCATCCTCTTATGTGCACCCCCTCTTTTTTGGGGCTAGTCCACAGACTGTTACCAGGTCTCCCCTCTTTTGGGTAGCAGGTGAGCTCTGCAGCGTCCTCCCTATCAGGATTGAATGCTTTCCCAACATACTAAATTAAAATTTAAAACCCTATTAACCCTATTAAAAACCCTATTTTACTGGATTATTTTCGACTCCCCGAAAAATATAGCTAAACCGGAACAGGTAAGTAATGTAAGTAAGGGTCAGGGGACACGTTGGAAGACTGCATATCACGGCATTGTAGGTGCACTCGCTCTACTGCATGGCACACCCTTTGCCAGGGACGCGGTAAGGTTCTTTCGTTGTGGCGTTTTTTCATAGATTTCCCCATAGTGGAAGTTTCCACATAACATTGGAATTCCCCATCCGAAGGGGAACGCTACGGTTACTAAAGTAACCCTTCATTCCTTAAGGGGGGGGGAACGGAAATGCTATGTACCTTCGCCACAACAATTGTTCCTTAGCTGTTTAGCATGAAAGTCTCTTCCACTGAAAAGGATGTCAAGCATTGCACTAGCTGCGTCTTTATAGCATGACTGATTGTCATGCTGACGCCGCCAATTCATTGCCATTTCATTGGCCCAATTTTATACTCTTTCAGATGATTGGTTTCCACATAGCATTTCCGTTCCTCCCCTCGGGGAACGAAGGTGTACTTTAGTAATTGTAGCGTTTCCTGTTCTTAGCTGAAAGGAGTGGCACCCGGTGTGGTCTTCTGCTGCTGTAGCCAATCTGTCTCAAGGTTCGACGTGATGTGTGTTCAAAGATGTTCTTCTGTAAACCTCGGTTGTACAGACTGGTTATTGGAGTTACTGTTGCCTTTCTATCAGCTGGAACCAGTTTTACCATTCTCCTCTGACCTCTGGCATCAACAAGGAATCTGTGCCCACAGACCAACCACATTCAAAGTCACTTAAAACACCTTTACTCCCCATTCTGATGTTTGGTTTGAACTGCAGCAGATTATCTTGCGTTGCTGCCATGAGATTGCCACTGATTATAAATGTGCGTTAAAGAGCAGTTGAACAGGTGTACCTAATAAAGTGGCCAGTGTGTGTGTGTGTGTGTGTGTGTGTATGTATATATATATATATATATATATATATATATATATATATATATATATGTGTGTGTGTGTGTGTTTGTGTGTGTGTGTGTGTGTGTGTGTATGTGTATGTATATATATATATATATATATATATATATATATATATATATATATATATATATATATATATATATATATATATATATATATATATGTGTGTGTGTGTATGTATATGTGTATGTATGTGTGTGTATAAAAATGAAGTTTTACATTTTATTAATAAGCATTAACTGTATTTGTTAAAATAATTGATGAGCATAAAAGACACTTTTAAAAATATTATTCTAAACTTTTCATCTGTAGTTTTTATTAAAACTAATGAATAACAATATATTTAACAATATGTAGGTGTAGGGCGAGGCAGTGGCGCAGTAGGTAGTGCTGTCGCCTCACAGCAAGAAGGTCGCTAGTTCGATCCTCGGCTCAGTCGGTGTTTCTGTGTGGAGTTTGCATGTTCTCCCTGCCTTTGCGTGGGTTTCCTCCGGGTGCTCCGGTTTCCCCCACAGTCCAAAGACATGCGGTACAGGTGAATTGGGTAGGCTAAAATTGTCTGTAGTGTATGAGTGTGTGTGTGAATGTGTGTGTGGATGTTTCTCAGAGATGGGTTGCGGCTGGAAGGGCATCCGCTGCGTAAAAAACTTGCTGGATACGTTGGCGGTTCATTCCGCTGTGGCGACACCAGATTAATAAAGGGACTAAGCCGACAAGAAATTGAATGAATGAATATGTAGGTGTAGGTGCATTTATTAGTGATCGAAACCCAAAAATAAAGACAGCAGAACAGAAGACACTTATAAATGCTCACCATGTCCATGAGCCTGTGCTTTCTCTCCTCTCCAGGGCCATTGTGTGTCTTCCCCTTCCTGCAGGACAGAGTCAGAGAGATGTAAATCAAACAGTTCACAAATTCAACCATTCAAATGCTTAGTTTATCCACAGATTTATGGAGACGAAACACGCTGACTCATTTGAGCCCTTGATTCAATTTACTTTAGGAGCTCCAACTGTTTATCTTGCGCAGGAACAAAACGCACATTTCAATTCAATTAGGCTACTCAAACGATTCAAGGCAGTTGTTTTTTATAAACTGTTTGAGTGAAGCCATTTGATCAGAAGATGCACTGTCCTCAAAATGAGTCCAGATTGGCATTTGAAACAACAGAAGGCTTTCGCTGGATGATTAACAGGCCTCTGAGTAACTGCAGAGCGACAGTGTTTAAGCCACAACAACGATCAGTCTATACAGTCTATACAACTATAACACATTTCAAACATCACTAAAATAGCTAAATAGATGATGAGTATTATTTTCCTCATGAACAGATAAAACGTATACAGTTTCTTCACAGTGTAAACTTTTCTCAGACACATATACTGTACTCAGTAATTCGGTCCAGAGCATTTGCCCGGAATGTTCCGTTAAATTTGACCAGACATCTGTTTATTCTTGGAAAAAGCATGTCAGTCGTTCCCTTCTGATTGCTTGTATTGCTTTGATGAGATTACAGAAAGCGTGTAGGTATCAGGAATCCAACCTCAGAAGATGAACAGCAGGAGAAATGGATACAAAATGAATTTTGTAGTGTACTAAACCAATTTCTGACATTACCATGAATCACTGATATTTGTTTTTAGGACTAACAGAATAAGAAAAAAAAACAGTATTAGAATATCTCGCAAGAACATTTACCCTTGCGAAAGTTTTTGGAAAATAAAGTAACACAACTTTTTAAACCAATATGTGGATATATTTTTGTGAAGATGCATCTGGTAGACGTTGGTTAAGAAGAATAAAGACATTTCACTTTAAATTTGGCCTTAAATATATTTGGTGAAAATATAAACTTAAAGGTCTGGTTCTTTCCTTTTCCACATAAGTTCACAGAATCTGGTCCCAAGTAGATGGTGCTAAATTAGTTAGATTAGGAACTTGTCTACTTTTAAAGGTGCTGTATGTAAGTTTTTGACTCTTTTAAAGCATAAAAGTACCATATTACGTTTGTAGATATTTAGGAAACATGCTAAGTGAACATTCTTGTTTATCTGAAACATAATGCTAATGTCAGATATTCTGCTTTTAAAATGGGTGTTACGTGCCAGAATGGCTGTCTTTGTTTTAGTTCTTTTAACCTGACAAATGCCAGTTCAGCCAATTGTATCAGCACCCCTGGTTGTCTTGGTGGAAAACTGCGTATTTCATTCATTCAGTAAGAAAGACTCTCAAAATGTGCATCTGTGATGATTATATTGCATATGTGCATTTCAGTGTGTACCACATTGTGTGTATGAAAGAAAAATTTGGTAATTTTTTATACCATCCCAAATATGGTCAAACAAAGATTTAGATTCTAGTGGTGATTCTCTGTTTATAAAAGAGCATATAAAACCATTTCTGGAGAATTGTTGAACACACCTTAATAAAATAGGAATGGTTGGTGATATTAATGTCCTGTTTGTGGCACATTAGTATATATGAGGGGGCAAACTTTTCAAGATGGGTGGTGACCATGGTGGCCATTTTGAAGTCGGCCGTCTTGGATCCAATTTTTGTTTTTTCAATAGGAAGAGGGTCATTTGACACATCAAACTTATTGGGAATTTCACAAGAAAAACAATGGTGTGCTTGGTTTTAACGTAACTATTCTTTCATGAGTTATTTACAAGTTTCTGACCACTTGTGTTCAATGTGCTGCCCATTGTGTTGGATTGTCAATGCAACCCTCTTCTCCCACTCTTCACACACTGATAGCAACACCGCAGGAGAAATGGCAGCACAGGCTTCCAGTATCCGTAGTTTCAGGTGCTGCACATCTTGTATTTTCACAAAAATTGTACAAAAATTAGATCCAAGATCGCCGACTTCAAAATGGCCACCATGGTCACCACCCATCCTGCATAGTGTGCCCCCTCATATTTACTAATGTGTCACAAACAGGATGTTAATCTCACCAAACATTTCCATTTTATTAAGGTGTATCCATATAAATGGCCCACCCTGTAGATATCCTACTATTACATTTTGAATCAATGCATCCTATGGCAGCTTTAAAATTGAAGCATTATACTAGCCTGACCCTGGACTTGATAGACAATTTACGAGAGTGTCCTGCTCAAAATGGCCAGGTCCAACAAAAATGCAAGATAAGATATATAATGCAGGCAAATTAGATTTTACAAACACTGTAAAAATTAAATCTGTTAATTAATAGTTTTTTTTTAATTCCATTTAATGTCAATTGTAAATTTTTGATGATCTGTCAATTTTTAATGTTGAAAATTCAACTCTACAGTTTAACAAAATGACTTTTATTGACATTTTAGTAGTTTGAAATAATATAACGTATAAGAAACAATATAGAGTAATACATCTGTAAAATAACAGAAACTGTACTGGGAGTTTATTACAAGGTTTTTGTACCATGCAACACCAATCTAGACAATACATCACCTCAAGCAATTAAAAGTGTTCATGAAAGTCACTTTTTTTTGAGATCTTAAGGTTAAAAGTTGTTGGAAGAAGGATCAAGGTTTCATAATGCAATTCAAAAGCATAAATAAATGGAGGAAAAATACCATGAATCACAAAATAGAATGTACGAATATTTTTTACAGTGCGTACTACTCTTTTATAATCAGTTCTTTGTTTATCATACTGAATAGTTACCAAAGGGCAAATACCATTGTATTACTTAAAGTTGCAAAGATCTCCTGCCTCCACATACCACACATCTACTGTACTTTAGTTTTCTCATTTACTTTTCCCATAGGAAACTCTTGTTTTGCTCATCTGTAATTCAGCTGACCCTTGTCCTTGTCTCTCTCACTTCTTTCTCTCCATCTCTTATTCCCCTAATGCTTTTCCTTTGTCTTTCCACAACCAGATGCATCATGTAGTTTGACAAAATGAAACATTAGCATTCATGCAGTGTGCTCTGTGCTTTCACAAGAGAGACACAGGGAAAAAACAGACGCTTCCTGTTTAAACATCATTGCCATGTTAAAATGATATCTTCACCATTTTTGAATAAGCTCTATTCAAGGATTTAGTGGCAGTGAATGGTGAAGACAGGTGATCTCTGGCTTTCATCCTGGAACAAACACACTGCAGAAATGGGATATGCAGCTTCATATTAAAGGAGATTTTACTAATGTATTAATATTAAGATTAACAGTGATATGATTTACAGTACAGAATATTTTACAGTAGACGGTTATAAGCAACAATGTGAAAATTACCTTAATGTGAAAATGATTCCAGATTTTTTAGATTTCCAGGACTAAAAATCACACTTGAATATTCTTTCATTTATTTCTGTTTCCAAAGACTAGGGGAATCCCGCTTAAGATATATATTCATTTTTAATTGATTAAGCTTATATGTATGCTTGCTTTGTCATATTTAGTTTTATCTGGAGTCATCTTCAGACACTGGATTCTGGACCACTGTTTAGTCAAGGAAATGCCAATGTAATTTGATTTAAAGATTAAAAGGTAATACGATTTAAAATGAAGCTCTAAGGGAGAGAATACAACACAACTGATTGTTCAACTAATAAAACATCCTTCCAAATTAATATCAGTACACAAGAAATGGATTTAAACACATTCCGGCATATTTAAACAACTTTGTTTTCAAGTGTTTTAAATTTAGTATGACGTCTTATTTGACGTTATAGGCCTTCATTAGGCCTGGGGTTCTGGGTTATGCTAAGTGCAGACTGCCTGGTTTTATCCCCAATTTTGACTCGCCGACATGTTTTGAGAAATTGCAGAAAAATAGAATAAATATATTATTTTATATCAGACACACATCTAGTGCTTGTATTCGCTCCTGCTATACGTCCACAACTTCACGCATTGGGTTAAATTAATCTTTACAGTTTCCATGATCAGTCCTTTACTTCCACTGTATCTTTTTAAGAAAATGGCAGAAGCATTACAACCTGTCATTCAATCAGAAGTCAAAGCCGAGCTGACAGCCAATCTTTCCTAGGCTCAGCAAGACTTGCAAAAATACTTCTGTTTTCCTGCAACTGCAGTATTTGCATATATATATATATATATATATATATATATATATATATATATATATATATATATATATATATATATATATATATATATATATATATATATATATATATATATATATATATATATATATATATATATATATATATATATATATATAAATGTGTGTGTGTGTGTGTGTGTGTGTGTGTGTGTGTGTGTGTGTGTGTGTGTGTATATATATATATATATATATATATATATATATATATATATATATATATATATATATATATATATATATATATTAATCTTCTGCAACAATATTTAACTCGTGAATTTGTTTTACATTCACTTACAGCTTGTTGGCCAATTTATGTATGGCATGGCCATTAAAAATACAATGTTCCTTAATCAGATGGCTTTTCAAGTTACTTATATAGTGAATGTTACTTCAGTCATGTTATTGTAATGTTTAAAGTTGACTAGTTACACAATAAAAAAAACGAAATCGTGAATCGGTCAAACTTTATAAAAAAAACAAGATTTTTTTTTTGTCATATCGCCCAGCCCTAGTTTTTTGTATACCAGGCAAAAATAAGAAAAATCTATTTTTCAATGGAATGGATTTGATTTATTACATCCGCAGCACAAAAGCAGGACAAGCTATGTCCTATACTTAGTTTAGATCAGGAGTGCCCAAACTTTTTCTATGAAAGGCCAAAAACCAAACTTGATTGAGGCTAGTGGGCCGAAGGTATATATAGTTGCCATGGGTAATTTTCTAATATTTAAAATTACTTGAAAACATTGCTTTACATTAACTAATACAGCATTTTATAATGAACTGATTACAGTAAAACAAAAACCATCTCATTTATGACAGAATGGAATTACACTAGTTTTTGCCTCGATTTGCGACTTGATTTGTGTCCAGTTGGCATTTCTGTGTGGAGTTTACATGTAGACTGTTTTTTCCCCACAGTCCAAAGACATGAGCTGTAGGTGAATTGGTTAAACAAAATTGGCCATAGTGTATAAATGTGTTTGTGTGAATGAGGAGTGTATATAGATGTTTCCCAGTACTGGGTTGTGGCTGAAAGGGCATCCGTTGTGTAAAACATATGCAGGAATAGTGATGGCCGGCGACCCCTGATAATTATGAACTAAGCTGAAGGAAAAGTAATAAAAATCAGTTCATGTACAACATTTAATTGAAACATTTCATTTCAGTTTTTTTTTTTGTAGCTCAGCAATAAAACAAATAAAAAGGTTATGTCGAATTATTAATAACCGTCTCTTTTAAAGGCATTCGCCCCAACCCTTTCCATCCTTCTTACTCTCTTCTTAGGTTACATTTTCACCGTCAGGTCTTGATGCTCCGATTAGTTGCCTATATCTGATTTTTTTTGCCTGTCCGTTTAAACGTTCTTTTAATTGTGACCCATATCTGATTCATGTGTTTACACTTGCCATGCAATTGACAATGTCGTGCATGCGTAAAGGCAGGTTCTAGCATCTGTGCCACATTAGCCACGATTGATGGCTTTTGGCTTCACAAATATGCGAAGTTCGCCCAACTTTAAAATGATTTTGAGGTGGAGGAAGAGGGAAAGGGCCGTCATTGCAGCTTGTGCCTATGGTTTATATATGGTCTCCTCTATCATTCAGAGAAATTTGTGGGTACGAGAGAGATCTCAGGTCTGGAGCAAAGAAAATTGTGGCGAATAACCACTTTCCTCCTCTATGTTTCCTCTGTTGTTGTTGTTTACTGTGTCTGCGCCTCCACACACACTTCCTTCTATGTCATCAAACTGTGGAGAAGTACCACATTGATGCAAGTTTAATGATGTACAAAACGGAATACCACAATAAATCCAATCTGCCTGTTTACATGAAAGTCACATTGTCACACATCCCATTATATCCACATATGAAGAAGGCCTGAAATCGATCTCTGAATATCCAAACATATGCGTTTTTCCTGTGTTTGTGTGGTCATAGAACAGATCCGATCTGTGTCACACATGAGCAAAAAATCAGAATTGGGTAACATTTAACTGGCAGTGTAAACGGGGCCTTAGATGGGATGGTGCACCAAATCAAAGGTTACAATGGCCAATTTTGGCCTGCGGGCCCTACTTGAGGCAACTTTTGTTTAGAGGTTTCAACAAGTGCCTCTGAATAAGAATATAAACAAACCACGCATGTGTGTATTTGTGCGCACAACTCACCTCTGGCAGCCTACACATAGCACGACAATGAGGATGGTGACCACGAATGCTGAGGCGGCGGCGATGGCCCCCAGCAGCAGTACTTTGCCGTAGGGATGAGCAGAGAAGTTCACCCCGTCCTGCATGGAGGCCATGTGGATGTGCTCACACACACTTTCACGCTCGCCCTCACGCGCGCACACTCATATATGCACACACACACATGCACTCTCAAACACAGGCCACAAAATCTGAAAGAGAAGAGAGGAGGTCTACAATCAGTTCCTTTGCTTTGTAAAACAAGCCCTTTTCACCCATCTGAAGCATCACAGAAATGAATCACAGTCTTTCATTTCTCCCCACAGCCGAGTGTGAATGAATGACAGGGTGATTCTCCCACACTCTTTCTCTTGTTCTTTTTCTCTGTCCCGCTCTTGCACTTTTATTTTGTCGCACGGGTCTCTTTCTCTCTTTCTCTCTCTCTCTCTCTCTTCTCTCCCACAGCGTGTCATTTTCTGCCCACTGACTGTCACTTTTCGTTTATGTGCAATCATTTGCCTCAGACTGGGGGGCATTTTTCATTCGTTTCTGCTTGTGAGGATTTAGGAGCATCAGGTAACTCACCTGTCTGATTCTGTGAACAAGCAAGTGAACACATTTGTTGATTTCTATATAGAAGAAGCTTTGTGGTTATGGCTGCACAATATATCGTTTAAGCACCGATATCACAATGTGTGAATCCGCAATAGTCATATCGCAAGATCTGCAATGATCTGCAATCTGCAGGGCAAAACACACCAGATTTGTGGATAGACTGTAGAATTGAACCAGAATAGAATGGAATTTTAGGCCTGCGACTATGTGAGCATTTTAAGAGTTTAAAGCATTTTAGTCGAGCATAAAGCTGTTTAATAAAGATGATTTGTATTGAATAACTCATATGAGGGACTATGTAGTGTTATTTTACATTTGACTATTCAATTGCTGTACCCGAATACTGACTCCCTCCAGAAAAACCATAAAGCGCAGTTTATTTCACTTTAACATTTGCTCCATTGTGTTTTGTTTTTTTATCACTGTAGTTTGTTTTTAAATCTATATAATAAATTACATAAAGATGTTTATATTTAACTCCACTACAAAATCATCCTAATCAATCTAAAGTATTTTGGAATAGAGCTATTAAAGTCATCTGTTGAAATTGTATTTATACCAAAATACGGAAACTGTTTCTGGGTTTTTCGGGTAAGCAAGTATTTTACAGTACTTTAGAAATGCTCAAAAATGCATCTGTCAATGTTTTCAAACTATTCTATATGATTTACCAAAGTCACACAAATGACAATTTCACATCCTGTCCAACCATAATGTAGAGATGTCACATCACATCTACAACACTTTTTCCTTATAAATGTGAAAATATTTAATAAAATAAAATCAATCATTTTTGTTTATAGAGAGCCAACTCTTATTATTTTGATTACCATTGTTTCTTTTGGGCTGTATGTTGTATACTGCAAACCCACAGACTTTTTTGTCGCATCCATAATGCATGTTTATTTTCCTCATTTGAAGTACAAAACATGCTTAAAGATTGATATTTTATAGTCCCTTACTTCTGTGGTCAATTGTTCTGGAAAATATAAACTGATGTTTCAATATAATGTTAACATATGTTGAGTTTTTACTGCAAATGTCACATCCATAACGCTGGAATAGCTTTTATATATATATATATATATATATATATATATATATATATATATATATATATATATATATATATATATATACATACATATATATATATATATACACATATACATACTGTATATATATATATATATATATATATATATACACACACACACACACAAACACACACACACACACACAAAAACTATACACTGCATTGACTATTTATCAACTCGGTTCAAAAGTAAAGACTGAACACTGGAGCGAATGCATTTAGCTGGACGTGAATCAAAACAGGAAACCCTTAATACATGTACAAGTAGATGAACTCAAAATATTGATGGAGCATGCTAAACTAAAGCACACTAAATTGCATATCAGGCATTTTCCTCCCATAGAAAACCATTATAAAGAAAAAACATTATGGTGCTTGATGCATCAAAAAGTGATTTATAAAGACCAAATTTGCTAATGTTGTGTTTTTTTCACAATAATTTAATATGGAAGAAAACACACAATGTGTAATTTAGCATGTTGGATTTACAGTATACCAGGTGTTTTTGTTAATAAGTCATATTAGTGTTGCATTTGTTTTAAATGCCTTTAGGTTTTTGTTGTCCATAACAAATGTCATTGAAAGCATAAAGTTATGAAAAAGTTTTAATACGGTTTACTTGGCGTTATCGTGATTACAGGCAGAAGTTTTAAAAATAGTTTTGTTTTTCTCTTTGTTCAGATTTTTTAATCAACATTTTGGTCAATAAAACAAGTTCAAAAATATGTGAAAAATAGAGAAAAGTTATCTTTGTTCCAAAAGAGCCCCCTGCCCCACTGCACCATTTCTATATGATATATTATGCACATTTTTAATGTTTTACATCATGTCTTCATATATACTGGACGTACATACCATACTAGTAGATAAAAGTTCCCTTATATGTTCACTTATCTATTGTACATATATACGCTAACAATGAGTCACAATAGGCTTAGCAAATATAAAATAAAGAAAAAAAAATTATATAAAATAAAATGGCGGGAAGGAAAAAAAATTAAGAAACAAATAAACAACGGTCAAACTGCACATATAAAGTTTGGATCCATTTGCTCTATATATGTCAGCACTGGCTGCCAAATAAGATAACATTTTTGACTGCAGCCTTTGGTGGAGTACCGAATCTTCTCTATTGTAAGATGGTACATAAGATCCCTAATCCAATGATTAAAAGTTTATGGAAATTTGTCATTCCATTTAAGCAGTATAAGACGTCTAGCAATTAATGTTGAAAACAAAATCATACTTTTGGTATTATTGTCTAAACTGGGATCTGTAATTAAACCTAATTTTCCTACAATAGGACAAGGGTCAATTGATACATGCAAAATATTTGAAAAGAAATTAAATAATGATTGCCAGAACTTGGTCATTTTAGAACATGATCAAAACATGTGTATGATAAGCTATCTCTACTTCACATCTATTACATTGTTCTGTTTTTCTTAATGAAAATAAATTTGCATCTGAACTTGCACGATATTTTAAAAACTAAAATTAAAATGTTTAGTTTTTCTGCAATAAATATGAGCAATATCACACGAGTAGCAGTGCAATATGGCTGTATATCAGCACTGGTGGGAGGCATGCTTTGGCACAGAGGCCGCAGGCCGAGTGCCTTAGCGCCCCACCAGTGCTGATATACAGCCATATCACACCGCTACGAGTGTGATATTGCATTTATACAACAGTTCGACGGCGCAATCTTGTATACAAAAAAGAAAATCAAACACGGAGAGTCTAAAACCTTTTTGTATTAGGAACTACTTTCTTCCACCAATCATTCACATCTGCAGCTGACGTCAGATCAGCAGAAGCCGTTACTAATTCACCAATGTCACTTTAGAGCTAGTGTTTGAATGATTCTCGATAGCGTAATGTGAAGCGGCGCTTCTGATGTGTGTCCAATAAGCAACCGTTACAAAATCACAATAATTAACCTTGAAAAAAAAACAGTAATCACTAACTTACCAGACTGCTGTTGTGTTTGTGATAAGGAGGAACGAGGCTGAATCCAGCTTCTTATTCGCAGCTTCTTATTGACTCTATCCGGTCCACCTTAAAAAACGAGACGCTGCCGTTTTTCAGCTTCTTATTCGTGCTCAGGAAAACGCACTAAGCAATCGCTTATTATGTGGTCCTGGCGCCATCTTGTGGATAGACAACGTCAACCGTCTTCTTTGGCCACCAACGAGCTGTCTCTCAGAAACTGTAAATATTTTAAAATAGGCACTATTTTTACAAATAAACTGCATAGTAGCAATCTAAACAACTATATTCTCGACTAAAAAAGCCATAAAAGTACATTTTCTTGTCTAACAACAGTAATATTTGTCAAACTGTAGCGTCTCCGCTTGTTGCTGGCTGTATGTGGGCGGAGTAATACACAGTGAAGGTGAAGAGGCCTTTGTGTGATGTTACTGGCAATATATTGCACGGCTATCTGCCACTCAGATTCAAAAACCAAACAGAACTGTTGTATAAATTGCGATATGACTGTAATTTCACAAGATGACTTTATTTGGAAGAATTAATAATAATATAACAATAATATACAATTAATAATAATTGTACAATAATTAAATAGTTATCCAAAAAATATATATTTTTAAATGTAACAAATAAAACACAGATGAAAACAATAGAGCAAATATAATGAAATAAACAGAACTTAATGATTTTGGAGTATGAAGCACAGAAAATCAATAATTAAAAGTAAAATAACACTAGTCCTCATTGTATCAATAATGAAACAATTAATCTTTGATAAAGTGACAAACTCTTGCCTAAATAGTTTAATTTCACTTAAAGTCGTACAGTCTCATGCTTTTAAAACTCACTCAAACAAAATTCTTTTACACTAGAGTTAAACTTTGACTCCACAAATCACATCTTAAAAACTTCTTCATGATTTATTTATAGCCCCAACTTGACATTGCAGATATGACTATTGCAAATTTGCACATTGCGATATCAATGCTGAAATGATATATTGTGCAGCCCTAATCATAAGTCAAGCTACGCAACAACAAAAAACTTTTAATGTTATTAAAATGACATGTGGAGCCCTAGCAAAGCAGGTGCTGGTGCCACCATCTGTGTTGTTCTGTTAGCCCTGAAATGCACTATATTTTGCTGTGTGATGAATTTGAGACCCCTTGCTCTGCCACCTGTTTAACAATATTTTTTAAAAACACTCGATTGGGTAGACTAGTGTCAGACGACTGCAATAGTAGCGGTGTAAGCTCACACTAAGTGTCACAGGGGCCCCAGGGTTCAAGTGCTCATCTATTGCTAAATGTGCCATGAGTCCCAGGGGCCAAAGTGGTCAGCTTGCACTTTATTTGCCAGGAGCCCCAGTGTTAAACTTCATTTGACTGTGTCAGGACACACGGCTTCAGGCTTTGAAGGCCCCTGGCTGTCCTAGAGAACTGCACAGAAATTAATGGCAGCAATGTCCAACCTGACCTGATGCCAAGGTCGAATCTGCGCAGAACCGCAGACGTAAATAAGATCACACACACTGATGCACTGCAGTGTACTATCATGCATAAGAAAATATATATATAATCTCTATATACAGTTGAAGTCAGGATTATTAGCCCCCCTGAATTATTAGCCCCGTTTATTTTTTCCCTTAATTTCTGTTTAACGGAATAAAGAGTAATATCCACTGCTGTATGGATATCCGTTATGTTAATGTACAAAATAAACCAGATTTAACCTCCACAAACAGGGATTGAAGCGTGTTCTTTTATAATTGTACTGACATGCAGCTGTGGTGATAAAAATGGTAAAATTGATGTAATTAATTGCAAACATGCACTGTTTTAAAAACGTTGATACGTTGAACGTTGAACGTTGATGATGATTGATGATCACAGCGAGCCGAACAGATCTTTTAATCTCAGTTGCTTATACATGTTACTAAAGAGACATGTTAATACGCGATTGTCAATCAATTCGCTGGGTGGGGAAACTACACTCCTACCTCACATTGCAGTGTTCCTCAAAATCGGAGGTATTTGGATACGATTTTAAATGAAGTTTCACAAACTAATTTCGAGAGGAGCACGTGATATGATTGACTGCAGCTGGCCACTTATCTACACTCATTAGCTAGCCAATCGGATTGATCCAAACTCACTATAAATAACCTAGCTAAGATCTACACCCCTATCTTCGTTTTCCGAAGAAACCCCCCATCCACCCCTTCTCCTCCTTTCCTCTTTTGCCGAGGGGAGCTCTCGAGAACACCTGACCTCGTACTCCCCTCTCATGCTTTATGGACCTGGCGGGAGCCCTGGGCTCAACTATCTCCGAGCTCAGGGTTCTCTCCCGGGACAGCATGCCAAACCTGCTAACTTGCTAACAAGTTGTCAAACAGTATCTAAGTGTGAACTCTTGAACATCAGAATATTTTAAAAAAGGGACTTAGTGTCTTTAAATCACCCCAATATGAATGTAGACACACTATATCTACACACAGTTCTGTCCAAACAGCTTCCAAAAGATCATCATAGATGCGCTTTAACTTAATTCTATAAATGAATTAATTTATAGCATAAATCAATATATTGAAATTTAGAGCATTTACTAAAAAAATAAAAAATAAAAAAAGACAACTGAACTCAAAACTTGGTCTCAAATAATGTAAAACAAGCTTGTATCATTAAAAAAAACAAAAAACAAGCTATTACCTTCAGAACATTTAAAAATCAAATTAGAAACAAGAAATCGCTAATATACTTTTATTGAAACATTTTATTAAAATTCCAGAGAAAGTAATATTTGTGTTTTCTTCTGCTCATCGAGGCTGTATTTATTTGATCCACTCTACTAAAACAGTGAAATATTGGTACAATTTATTTCAAATAAATAGGAAAAAGCAATTTATTCCTGCACAAGCAAAGCTAAATTTTCACATGAATATATGCATGTATGTGTAGTCGTGTATGTGCTCTGCGCATGCATAAAGTACACTCACATATCTCTCTGACTGTACTCTTCGTATCTATAGGGGACGTCGCAGATAATTGCAGGAGAACAGATGCACTCAACTGAACCAGTGTAAGACAAATGTACAGTACATTCACACACTCGACTGCATTGTCATATACACGTCTCCGATTGTTCAATGTTCTCCATTAAATCTGAACTCCTCCGAATAGGCCATCGTCTTTAAATGGACAGTGAGTTCTGAATCATTCAGAATCATTCAGTCACCTTTTGTTTGCACACACAATAATGTCTTTATTATTTTCCATTGCGGAGTCTTGTACTGCTGGTGGCGATACAAGAGATTCTATGGCAGATTCAGATTTGTACCTAACAGGCATCGAGCTGAAGCGCATACATTTCATCAGATAAAGAATTAGCCTAGTTTTATTTATTTTGGCTCTTGGTTTAGTACTATCAAAGGAATGTGAGTCATGAAATGAGCTAAAAATACCTCAAACAAGAGCGTGTTGAAACAACAAAGGAGACAATAGGAAGAAATTGTCTCTTGTATACTGTCTTGCCTATTATTAGCGTGAAAATGCCTTTTTACTGTAACGCTGTTGTGTAGCAAGCATGCCTTTGCCCTTAGTTGTACCTGAAGTGACCTACTGTACACGGTTTGCATCAATTAATTAATATGCCTAAAGATAAACGACTGGATACATCATGCACAGACTTATGTTTATAAACAGAAAACAGCATGTGCTTGTCAAAGGCTGCAGACAAAAGTAAAGGAAACTGCTGTCCAAGACTAAGTCATGCATCCAGACGCTCACGGTACAGTTATTTATGAATATTATAATAAGATCACAGCAAGAGATCTGTCTGCCCAACAACACCAAAACAACTAATTATTCTCTATGACCAAGCACAACAGTCATGATCTGCACTTACTCATAGGCCTGTCACGATATCTATTTTTCTTGTATGATATATTGCACCAAGAACAATATTATTGTTTTTTTAAGACCAGTTTGTGTCACTCATTATAAAATGCCTGAATGACAATATATCCTCAAAATGCAATACACTCTTCTGAAGAACACATAATATTTTATTCTTGATAATATTTAATTTATAGTCATTTTAACAATTTAATAGTTAGGCATTGGAATCAGAATGTGAAAACGTGTTTCCTAAATAAATAATATTAAATGTAAAAAAAAAAGTGCATGGTAAAAAGGGACAGAGGCTGTGATATCTGGTACAAAATCTATTTTCAGCTGTCAGACACCATTATGAAAATATACTATAGTAATTTATAGTAAATGCTAGTGTTTTTTTAATCCATATTGACATTGACACCTGCAATCGAGATGGAGATGTTGCACATCAGCTAATGTGTTGGTAGAGTTGTTTATGTATGGGCGATATATTGCATCACCAAAAATGATTGAGGTTCATGTGTTGTGCGATAAGTATATATATTGATTATTGTGACAGGGCCACCTACCCACATAAATCTGATTTATGGCAATATATGCAAATTACAAATATGACATGCAAGTTAATATTTGGATTTCACATATATAAAATGTGTCATATATGCATTCAACATACATATATGTGCATATATATTTAGAATTATTAGCCCCCCTTTGATTTTTTTTTTCCTTCTTTTTTAAATATTTCCCAAATTCTGTTTAACAGAGCAAGGAAATTTTCACAGTATGTCTGATGATGTTTTTTTCTTCTGGAGAAGTCTTATTTGTTTCATTTTGGCTAAAATAAAAGCATTTTTTAATTTTTTTAAAAACGATTTTAGGGTCAATATTATTAGCCCTTTTAAGCAACTTTTTTGATAGTCTACAGAACAAACCATTATTATACAATAACTTGCCTAATTACCCTAACCTGCTTAGTTGACCTAATGAACCTAGTTAAGTCTTTAAATGTTACTTTAAACTGTATAGAAGTGTCTCCAAAATATCTAGTCAAATATTATTTACTGTCACCTATGCAAAGATAAAATAAATCAGTTATCAGAAATTAGTTATTAAAACTTTTATGTTTAGAAATGTTGAAAAATATCTCTCTGTTAAACAGAAATTGGGGGGGGGGGGGGGGGAATAAACAGGGAGGCTAATAATTCTGACCTTCAATGTACATATTTGTTATTGGCAATTTTTGCAATGTGTTAATTTTTATATGTGTAAAGCCCAAATATGAACTTGTCATTTATGTTCAATGTCACTGGTTCCCAAATTGGGGATCGGGGCATTTTATTAAACTAATAGAATTACCATATTTTATCCATAACCTACTGAAGAACAAAATAGTTGTTAATAGTAGCATTGTTAATAATAAACATTAAAAAACAACATGCAAATAAAAAGCCATCAACCTTTCAAATTTTTATTTATTTTTATTTATTTATTTTTTTACCTCTGGAGTAATTACATTATATTAAAGACACAGCAATAGCATCAGATGCAGCACATTGATTTTACAGCACCAGCTTAACTTTCTCACACCTTTACGGCACTCGCATACAGTAAAATTAAATACAGTGCATGACCTCCGAGCGGCATTTTCAAAAATTAAAGGATGAATACACTTGGGCCTATTGGAATCTGTGTGCCGTTGTGTGCAAGGGATATTCAGATATGTTCAGAGAATATCCGCTTGTTTAGTGTGACGTCACGCGAAGCGGCTTCCGGGTCCAAGCGCTCTATTCAACTGAATGGGGAGACTCATGAAATGGTAATAATGAACGTTTTCAAAGTGATTTAATGCTTTTAAAAATCACGATCGCAGTATATATGTCCATGCCTAATATCCGATGGCCAGAAAGTGTTTAATTTTTTGAAAAATTGTAAAATTTTTGGTATTTGTTATGCAGCAAGCCCAGAGATTGTTGTGTACACTATGACTTTATGTAAAATTAACTTTAATGTGTGATAGGAAAAAAAACGTGATCATAAACGAATGATTTCTCCAGTCAAATAAATGGCGGCTTGGACCCGGAAACAGTATTACATACGTCACAAACATGTCACCACTTAACAAGCGGATTGGATCTCGCAAGTCACTGGCAGTTCTATGTCACATATATTCTAAATGGGGAATGATGTTTGAATACATATTTCCTTGTCTGCTTAGTCCCTTTATTAATCCGGGGTTGCCACAGCGAAATAAACCGCCAATTTATCCAGCACGTTTTTACACAGAGGACGCCCTTCCAGCCGCAACCCATCGCTGGGAAACAACCACACACACATACTCATACACTACGGACAATTTAGCCTACCCAATTCACCTGTACCGCATGTCTTTGGGCTGTGGGGGAAACCGTAGCACCCAGGGGAAACCCACGCGAACACAGGGAGAATATGCAAACTCCACACAGAAATGCCAACTGAGCCGAGGCTCGAACCAGCGACCCAGCAACCTTCTTGCTGTGAGGCGACAGCATTACCTACTGCGCCACTGCGTCGCCTGTTTGAAAACATAAGCAAGTAAAATCTTCACCCACCGATTGCCAAATATTTCACAACACCAAATTCATTTATAGCTTCACAGCTTTTCATAATTGCATTAACAAGTAGACACGGTTGCAAAAACTGGAAGAACAGAGACAAAACCAAAGGATAAAACTGGAAACACCCAATATGTGATGGGATGTGATGTGATCTCATTTCTACAATTAAAAGCCGTACATGCTCACAGTAGTCACCAAAAGACAGGGATTGCCATAACAAACAAGTGAATCTATATAGGCCCCTCCCCCAAAGTGCCACAGGGTTATATAGACTGATGATTGGCTAATCTGACTGGAAGGCAGAATTTCCTTCTTTGTTTCGGCCATACTGAGCATTGCATTTTTCCCCCATTCATAGTGTGTCTATAGGCTTTGCTATAAATTAGTTGACAACAAAAGAATTTAAAAAAAATTATTCACTGTAGTATTCCACGCATATAAAAGCACTATAATTTAAAGTTAGATTTCTTCATTAATTTAGTTTTATAATCAGAAAAAATTATTATAATTATTATGCAATTAGTTGTGTTCCCTAATATATTTGTTTATTTTTTTATGAAATAAGTAGTTTCTCTAGTTTTTACAGTTTCATGCACTGTAAAGAAGTATGGACAGTACATTTTCTACCTTTGCAGGTTTTACTAAATGCTCCAATTACACCTTGACACTCCATGTTTGATCCAGTTCTCCATCTTCATTAGTCTGAGGCCAGATGGAGTTTGACTTGACTATGTTTCACCCTAATGAATGAATGAATGATCTAATCACGTGCTGGTCCTACTGATTCACAGGGTCATTCGCTATAATGGTGTGTTTCATGCACAGACTTAGACTAGTTTGAGCCGACTGAATAAAACAGTCCACATCTCTGCTCATCTGACTAGACTTAACATTAAGCAGCAAAACCCAATCAAAGATATTATAGATTCAGAAATTTATGATGACATCTCCTGCATCTACAGCTCATTATGCTGTGATTTATGGCTCACCACTCTGAGTATTTCCTTTAATAACAGTCATAAATTATGAAACAGTTATTGTTTTCCAGTCTGAACCTAGACGGCACTATTTTTGTGGTTTAATCAATATGTGTTGGTCTGTCCTGTCTAAGTGGGCGGTTTTTGGCTAGAATAAGCGGCAATGTGGATTAAACCTTATGGTGTTTATTAAACTAGCGCTATTTTATCCAACACACAAACACACACATATATAGTGCTATCCACTAATATTGAGATTATTATTGGCAGGCTTGGTAAATATGAGCAAAAAAACTCTACTTTTATCCATAGACAAATTCAAGAGAAGGGCCATGCAATATGGACAAAATAAAAAGTATATTGTCTCATTATGCTCTGTCGTTTTTGTTTGTTTGTTTGTTTGATATTTTTTGTGGTATTAAAACCCAGTATATGCACAATCTCATAAGATTTTCATATTAATTTAGATTTAAGTCACCAGCGTCTAAAGACAATGTTATTTTGACGATGAATAACGACGTGAAATGACGTTAATATTTTGTTGATTTTAGGTTGTGTTGGAAAGTGACCAAAATCCAATGTCAGATTGACGTCAAATACTGACATTTATTTATTAGGTATGGCAACGAAAACCCAATGTCTGATAGACATCATATTCCACACAAAGTCCACACAACATTAAGCTGAAACATCATTAGACGTTGTTATTTTGTTTTTTCAAGGTTGCGTTTAAAATACAATATTTACATTTTGGTTTTATTTAGTGCCATTTGTTTATTTTTATGCTTAATCTGTAGTCATTCCTTTTTGAAAAGTGTTTTTTATTTAATTATATTTATGTTATGTTTCTAAGTTTTAAATAAAGTAAATATATGATCACATATAAAGAAAAATGAATACATTTCTGAGTGTATACATAATAAAATGAAAAAAGAAATAGTCCATTACATTTGCTCAATATATATAGAAATAAATATATATATATATATATATATATATATATATATATATATATATATATATATATATATATATATATATATATATATATATATATTACTGAATATACAGAATTAGTATCAGCCGATTAGAAAGTTTTGACATGTTTGAATAGTCATCATCAGTGGTCATCACCTAATAGATATGGGTCAGTAGGGTCCTTCTTTTTTCTTCAAAAGGCTGTTATCATCCATCCACATGGTTAATCAGCTATAGATCACATACGGCTGTGGCCAGAAGTTAACAAGAATTATTTATATTACTTATTAAATTTACCATTAATTGTATTTTATTAACATCTACCCCTACCTCAACCCTAAACTCAACTGCCACAGTAATGCAAAAACAGATCTGGATCTGGAGTCTTCTCTATTAGTATAGCTGATTCACCATGTGAATGGATGATAACAGCTTTTGGAGCCTACCAGTAGGTGCAGAAGGCCCCTATGGAATATATCTATCAGCTTATAACCACTGATAACACCCATTCAATCGAGTGATAACATTCGAAAAAAGTGATTAGTATCGTGTATCATGGTATATATCGCTATCAGGGTATGAGATGACTTTTATTGTGTTATTTTTTTATTTTTTGTATTTTAAGATTTTGAGTAAAAGACAACAAGGTTGAGTAATAAAAACATTATTTTCACACTGTTCTTTGCTTCTTTGTGCCAACATTCGTGGAAGGCACTGTGTGCAAACACATGTTCTCTCTCAAGTTCAAATGCAGCCAAAATAGACTACGGTTGAACTTGCCATCACACTTTCTGGACTGAGTCAAACTTGGCAAGTGTGAGGCGTTTGTGGCTAAATCTACATCTTGCCTTCGCTAGGCTAATTAAACGGTAAAGAGCTTGTTTCCTGTGTAATTACATGGATACTGTTTGGGAAGAAGCGGAGGCCTGTCTCCGATACACAGTCCCTGTCTTTATTCTCATACTGATTAATTTGCCCTTCTGAAAACCAACTCATTAGAGCAAGACAAAATCCTGTTTAATTGGTAAAATCAGCTAATGCTTTGCAGTTATTTAGGATAGCCAGTACAATTGCTTTAAAATTATTACTACTTCATATTTGATTAATGTGGCCAAGCAAAACGAAAACATCCTGTTCGCTCTTAATTGGAGACTTTCAGTGCAGCTCGCCATTTAAATTGAAACACAAATGAACCAAACCCCTCCTGTCCTTGAGAGCTCTAATGCAAGTTATGATATATTACTGCAATAAATGATGACGTACTACTTCCTGGCTACAGTATGAATTTATTTAGGCTGTGTGTAATATGTTGTTTAAAGACAACGGAGACTCCAGATTAAGGGTGCTTTCACACCTACACTTTTGTTTCGGAACGTATCTCGTTTGCCCAGTTAGCGCGGTTCGATTGGCATATGTGAACAGGGCAATCGCACTCTGTTCCGCGCCAAAGTAATCGCTCCGAGATCGCTTGAATGAGGTCGTCTCGGCTCGATTGAAACGAATCCTGGAGCGGTTCGATTGCAGTGAGAAAGCGATCCGATCCGAGCGCGGTTATATTACAGTGTTTTATGGATATGTAATAGGCTTACGGCTACATGAAGAGAGAATTATGAGTAGGGCGGGAAGTTTCGCGAGTCTCCGGATGCCCGCAAACGAGTGATGATCTCCCGGTAATCTCGCGTTTCTCTCCCAGTCCTCAAATAGGCATCGTCGCGCACCCTTCTCACCCCTCCCCACCGTGTCTCTCCTCAGACACGTCACGCGCGCGCACCCTGTCAATCACCACCAAACCACCACTTCTCCTGACAGCTGAGCGGGACGCTGCAAAATAAACCCTGACACTCTGACCAGTGTAAGGAGAGTTTACTCGCACGTGACTTGTTTTAGCTCTTTTGGTCCGATTAGAAACTTTGCAGTGTGAAAGCGAACCGCTCCAAGAGCAAAGAGCAACAATGTAACAATTTTAATCTCTGTTTCGGAACAACTGAATCGATTCACAGGTGTGAAAGCACCCTAAGATACTGGAATCGATAACTGGGAGAAAAGTTTAAATCGAAGTGTAAAATTTACTAAAACTGTTTACTTTTTGTTTTAAATAAAGGGTGTGGGTGTGGTCTTCTGCTGCTGTAGCCCATCCGCCTCAAGGTTAAACGTATTGTGAATTCAGAGATGCTCTTCTGCATACCTCGGTTGTAACGAGTGGTTATTGGAGTTACTGTTTCTATCAGCTCGAACCTGTCTGACCATTTTCCTCTGACCTCTGGCATCAACAAGGCATTTGCGCCCACAGATCTGACACTTACTGAATATTTTTTCTTTTTTAGACAATTCTCTGTAAAACCTAGAGATGGTTGTCCCATCCCAATCCCAGTAGATCAGCAATTTCTAAATTGCCCGTCTGGCACCAACAACCATGTCACATTCAAAGTCACTTAAATCAGCTTTCTTCCCCATTCTAATGCTCGGTTTGGACTGCAGCAGATCATCTTGACCATGTCTACATGCCTAAATGCATTGAGTTGCTGCCATGTGATTGGCTGATTAGAAATTTGCAGTAATGAGCAGTTGGACAGGTGTACCTAATAAAGTGGCCGATGAGTTTTTATCCACATATTCAATTATATGTTAAAGCTACTGTTCTCCAGTGGTTATAGTCTGCAGTATCTCATATTTCCAATAACAAAAGCATACAGGTCTCTAAAGTCCTCCATAAACTTCAGGACACAACCACACACTGGTTATAGGTTTTAAGCAGGTTCTCTGTCTTTCATTTCTTCCCAAAAGGACTCCTGTTTCTTTAACATAGATCCAATCAAAATCAAGAAACAATGGCAGGTCTCCATCTCTTAGTCAGACAGCAGCTTCTATCTTCCAGTCAATTGCTTCCCCAGAGAAATAAAGAGAAAGACTGTGTCTGTTTGTGGGGAGCTCAGGAGCAGGCAAGAAGAAAGAGAAACAGAGAGAGATTGGGGAATGGCATGTTTTAATTACTGTGAAGCCCTAGATTTCAGTCAGAGAGAAACTGGCACGTCCCCCCAAACCCCGGAGACATGACTCTCTCGCCTCCTCCCCCTCTCCATTTTTTCCCCTTTCACTCTCTTCCTTCTCTTTCTGCCCGTTCAACATCAGCAAAAAGAAAGAGGAAAGGATGTATAAGAGAAAAATAAAGCACAAAAAAAATCTAAATATGAAACAAAAGCACATTTTATTAGCCATTCATACATGACTGCTGTAATCTGCTCTTCCATTGGCCACAACGCATAGGATCAGAAATCACAACTCTCATAGAAAATGAATGACTTCCTGCTTTGGTGCCGTAAATCTGTTTCAACAGCTCTTAAGTCTTCTTAGCATGAACAATGTTAAATGATTTATCCCAGAGCAAGCGGTAAGACACAGTGTCCTCTGTCCTCTTGCATTGGGTTTAAAACAAAAGCTTCCTTCAAGCAAAACTCCTCAGCGCTACCTTTTACATAATTGTTCTGAGATTATAACTTGTTCCAGAACTAACTAACTAGCTGCACTGCTGCTACTTTGTCAATCCTACAGTGCTAGCAGTTAATATCATTAAAAATATTCTGCTGACACAGATTGAAGGAGACAAAAAAACATTGATCAAAACCAGAAGTTACTACCCAAAACATAGAAATCCATAAAAAAAAAACTCCTAGAATGCATTAGTAACACCTTACACAACTACTTTTGTTGTAAAGGTGCCTTTCAGTAAACAGTTCCATTTATTTCTTACTGTGAAGAACATCAGAATCATCTCAAACCTTTTTCACTAGAGCTGTGAACCTACACTAGTTTCACGGTTCGGTTCGGTTACGATTATCATGCCATCGATTCGGTTCAATTCGATATCACGGTGCATTTACGGTGCTTTTCATACACAGTTTTGTATTTTCTTCACAGCAATTCTTGTATTAAAATGTATGAATATATTAATATTTATATATTATTTTAATACAATTTTGTCATTTAATACAAACAGTCAGATATATAAACTGTACCTTTAAACAACACGAGCATTTAGCAAATAATATGAACAAATATAAATATCCAGCTCACTTTCTGATCCTTGTCTAGTTCTCTTACACCCCTTTGATAGGTCACACCCTCAACAAAAACGGTTGCGATTGGCTCTTCTGCGCTGCACTCTTCACAGATGATTGATACAGATAAGCGGCAGTGGCGATCACAGCTGATATAAACGCCTTCAATGGAATGAAACGTTCCCATGGATGTTAAAGGTTCTTCATGGAACCATCAATACCAATAAAGAAACTTTATGGCTTGTTTCCACTGAGTGGTACGAGTCGGTACGGGTCACCTTTATCAGGCTTGCGTTTCCACTGATAAAAGTGTTCCAATGGTACCCTTTTGGTGAGCGTGGTGTACAACAGAAAGTTTCAGTCAATGTCACTCTCGCTGGAGGAAATGTCAAAGTAAAGCTGTACTGGTCGTTCATATATTATATGAGAAGCACTTCTCACAAAACAGATGCTTTATACACATAAATACTTGTGTGTAAATGTTCATTACTAACCTTCTATGAACAAGATTTGATTATAACTGCAAATCAATGATCAGTGCGAAATAGCCTACTGTAACGTCTCCAATTATATGAAATCAACAAATAAATGCAACATACCTGAGCACATACAGACCCTTAGATTCTCAGGTGTTACCAGTTACATACAAACTACACACAGCATACATTTAGCCCTTATTTGGCTTCAAAAACAACACGCAACATATAGCCCACAGTCAGTGCATATTTTCTTTAATCTTCACCAGCACATGTAACCTCTTGTTAGAAAGTAGTTCTGTCATTCTCAGTTATTAATAGTCAAAAAGACGATGATAATAGTTAAACATGGCAGTTTGTTCATGTTTTAGGTTGCTGAAAGAATCATTTGCTCCTGTTTTGTTGGGCTTTTCCTTTGTTTTTTTGTGCTTTACTCTCGCGTTTGTCAGTTTCTGAAATGATCGGATGTCAGAAGTACTTCAATTATCACGCGCACGTCCTGATCATCAGCTCAAGAAGTTTGTTATTTCAAATATAGATGCACACTTGAGCTCTCTGAGAAAGTGAAACCGCTTGCGCTTTAGACAGCTTTGTAAACAACAACAGGGTACAGGGTAGATTCTGAAGACAGAGTGAAGACAGCAGAGGTCAATAATTTATTTGAATTATGCAGCCTGACATGTTTACTGTTCCAAAATATTATAAATGTTTCCTAAAATAAAATAAATTGTGTTCAATAGGGAAAAATATTTTTGTTTTTTACCAAGACATTAAAAAACAACATATTTTAGAGCAGTAATCACAATACCATGATATTTTTATCCAAAGTTATCATACCATCAGAAACTTATACCGCCTCATGCCTACACGTATCCTGTAAATATCCTACATAAACACAGCATGATGAGTGTCTGTATTATGCTGTAAATCTATTAGAAAAACATAGTAGTCGAAACCTTCTCAAATATAAACAGATCATAGTCATTTGTCATTTTAAAAACTGTGCAAAATCTGTTAGTATAGTAAGAAAACACAAAGTAGGTAAACTACTAGTGTCATGAACAGCCTCCAGTGCTGAATTGCAAAAGGACCAAATCACAGTGACTAAAAATATCAGATTTTAAAGTTACCAGAGATTTTCGGCCTCACGACCTTTGTTTGGAGTAGACAAGGACCTTCTGACCTATCATTAAAGGACCTGAAACACCAAACCCACAAAAAAAAAAACTAGTGAAGACAAAAGCCTACCATGTTACTTCCATCTGGGGCTAAAAAATTAAGCTTGAACTCACCTCAAAGACTACAGCCAGCGGCCAAATTCAAGTGCGGTAACAAGAAGCAAGAAGATCCGTGAACATACTTTAGCTTTCGATTTTGAATATAAACAATTTCACTCACTTCATTCAGACAGCTTGTGTCAAGTTATGAATATATTCACATACTGAAATGCTCAGGTACGATGATGAAATCTGAACAGCCTGTCAGTGGCATCTTAAATTCTTTACCCGCTTTCATCACTTTTATTGTTATACACTGACTGTTAAACCGAACAGCCAATTAGAGTCCTTTCTGTCACCACTGATGCAAACTGGTGCCAATCCTACACACTCTATCAGTCAAGTCATGCACGCCACAAAAACTAAGCTAACTCTTAACTTATAAGACAAAAAATTGAGATGTTGTTTTGCAAACCATGGGTTTGCTCACTGAGAATTCTCTCCCACATGACTTTACTGTCAAACTAAGCCAGCTAGCATCCAATGCACACATTCTGGATACTGTGTGCAACTATAGATGTTCTATGTGCAATTAATTAATTTGGATTTCGGTGTTTTCATGCGCACTTCTTTCAAATACTCCAAAGGTGGGGTTTTGCAGCGATGCCTTAGAACATTGGTCTTAAATTCTGACGCAGATTTTAGCTCCATCCACGTTCTACTCACACCTGCTTAAAAGTCTCTAGTAGTCTTGAACATCTTGATTAGTTGGATCATCTGTTTGATAGGGTTGGAACAAAACTGGCCCCTTTCACACAATGACACTAGTAAATATCCGGAAAATTTCAGGAACGACTCCACCGGTAACTTAAAAAAAAAATGCTGTTCACACAGTCAAGAACTTTCTGGAATTTTTCCTTTAAAAAGAGCATTCACACATCCATTCCAAAATACCAATAAATTCTGACATCATAAACCAGAAATGACCTTGAAATGGCTGCACTTGTATTTGTAAACATAGACGAGATCGGGCTTTTGTTAATGATTTCACTTTTATTTAAAGCTTTACCATTCATGCAGCTGCTTTTGTCCCAGAGACATCCAAAGGCAGAAGCGCAAACCACAGCTAAATGTTTACATGTTTGACTACATTACAAACTCTGTAGATGGATAAGTATTGTGAACACTTATAAAGGACATATGAAGGAACACTTTTGCATGTCGAGATGTACATAATATGTGTGTGCTGGTGCTCTTCTTCACGTGTACACACATCAAGCAGAGCTTGAAGGTAAACAAACAGCATTTTATTGACAATTTTTTCACGGTTGAAATTAAAAATGAACATGGATATGTTATCTGACTAGCAACTAGCAGCTAAACGTGTCTGGAAAAATATTCAAAGGCTTTTGTTTTCATAAACAGTGCAGATGTGAATGCATCTGAATGTTCTAATTGGCTAAAGTAGGTGTCTCACATCAGCGCATTCAGCGCATTCTGAGCGTTAACACACTTTTTCCGGCAATCTTCCTTCTGCATTCACACATAGCAGCATTCCGGGAAGTTACCGGTAATGTTAAAACTTTCTGGAAAATCTTAGCCTAATTAGCCTAAAAATCTTATTCTAAAGATCTTTTTTAGATTTAATATAAAAAACCTTATGTAGAATTGAAAGACTCCACTGATTTTAAAAATTCCTCAGTGCCAAAAAAAGAGTATTTTCACTTTCCTGGTAGATGTTGCGGGCCTAAAAAACATTTGACGCAAACACCCGCATATGTTCAAGGACTATAGGTTTCCTCCTGTGAGGAGTTATGAGCACTCATCTGCTCCACTATAAGGCTGAGAGAAGGAACTCCTCTGCAGTTCACAGTATCATCAGCAAAGCCTCAAGTTTAATGGATGTCTGCCTGTGGGCCCTTATCACACCGTCACAGACCTACAAATCTCTGACAGCTCTCTCCAAATATGAAGGCTCTGTTCACTTAATAGGCCACCCCAGGATAAACAAGAGGTTCAGGAAATTGAGTACAGTGGAAACACATTTCGGCTGTGACAAAACAAGCTGTTGGGTTCATGTAAAATGTTTCTCTAGTAGAAGACTTAAACAGAATATCATTTTTATTATTAGTATTAAATTTGGTTGTTGCCTGTTAGTTTAAGGAAGAATTTATAATAAAATAGTTTATTTGCTTTTTAAAATGTTCTTAATTATAAAAAGATAAGCTTTAAAGGGATAGTTTACCCACAAATGAAAATGTACTCACTATATACTTCCACTTAAGTGGTTTCAAACCTTTAGGAGTTTCTTGCTTCTGTTGAAGACAAAGCATAAAGATATTTGGAAATATATTGGAAACATATAACCATTGGTATACATCAGGGGTGTCCACACTTGGTCCTGGAGGGCCAGTGTCCTGAAGAGTAGGGCTGTGCGATTTGGGGAAAATATATTTATCTATATAATTTTGTAGTTGTTATTCAGCTTAATAATCTGTACGTTATGGCAAACATTCTGCAATAGAGCTTAAAAATGACCAAAAATTAAACCAAAATGTTCCCATTTCATCATTTAATGCCTTTGAAGCTGCAGATGCCATTACTTCACTTGTCTTTTTTATTGTGGGCGTTCCCGTAGTTCAGTTGTGCAATTCTGATTGGGTGGAACAAAAGTGTTCTCACTCAACTGGCTTGTAAGACTGTCATATACAGATGACATTTGCTCTGGGTGGGGGATTAAATAATTAAATAATAGACATATACAGTTGAAGTTAGAATTATTAGCCCACTTGAATTATTAGCCCCCTTGTTTATTTTTTCCACAATTTCTGTTTAACCGAAAGAAGATTTTTTCAACACATTTCTAAACATAATAGTTTTATTTAACTCATTTCTAATAACTGATTTATTTTATCTTTATCATGATGACAGTAGATAATATTTTACTAGACACTATTACTTTGCAATTTTTTTAAAACACTTCTATACAGCTTGAAGTGAAATTTGACTTAACTTGGTCAACTAGGTTTACTAGGCAGGTTAGGTTAATTAGGCAAGATATTGTATAACGATGGTTTGTTCTGTAGACTATCAGAAAAAAAAAAGCCTGAAGGGGCTAATAATTTTGTCCATAAAATGATGTTTAAAAAAGTAAAAACTGTTTTTATTCTAGTCTAAATGAAACAAAGAAGGCTTTCTCTAAAAGAAAAAATATCGCCAGACATACTGTGAAAATTTCCTGAATCTGTTAAACATTTTTTGGAACATATTTAAAAAAGAAGAAAAAATGAAAAAGGGGGCTAATAATTCTGACTTCAACTGTATTTCATAACGCAGCCTCTTGCAATTAGCTAATCAAAACTTTTCAAATTGCGATTGCGATTTGATTTTGATTAACAGCTGAACTCGAGAGTTTAGCTCTAACCCTAATCAAACATACCTTAACCAGCTAATCAAGCTCTCAAGCCATGGTCTCACTGGACTTTTCACCCTATAGACGTCCATTCATATGCACGCGAGTGTGTCAGACGAGCAACACAAGCTTGTGCGACAAGTTTAGCAGTTCACTGCCGTGCAAAGTTCAAGCTTGGTGAACTCAAAATTGCATCACGTGAATGCGTGAGACCAATCGAAGATCAAAACATGACCTCTCTTGACAAAAATTTTAAATATGGACCAATAACCCACATTTTAAAATGCCTAATAATTTTGTTTAATCCAACCCCTTTTTGCAGCGCCATATAACAGAATTTCACATGCTCAAACTCTAGTGTGACTGTGGCTTTACTAGATATACTAGAAACTTCCAGGCAGGTGTGTTGAAGCAAGTTGGAGCTATGGAAAGCACTGGTTACAGGTTTCCAATATTTTCAAAATAGCTTTATTTGTGTTCAACAAAAGAAAAAAACTCATAAAGATGTTATACAAGGGTGAGTAAATGATGACAAAATTTACATTTTTGAGTGAACTATTTCTTCATTGCTGAGTCTTGATTACCTTTCCGGTTTCTCTAAAAATAATATCTGAAATTGAGGTAAAGAAAACTGAAAGAAAATGTAGTAATATTCAAATAGAAACATTGTTAGGCTTTTCACAAAAATAATAATGATAATAAAAAAACAGAAGAGTTAATTATTTTGTACAATTAAACCTGTCATTTCATTCATTTGAATTTTGCTATAGCATCACGAGTAGATTACATTTATAGGTTATATTATAATGGTAGTTTTTCCAAACTACCTTAAAACAATTCAATTGCCCCTTCAGACACACGTAGGCCAATGTGGGATTTCTGTTTTGTTGATAAGACATTGCGAACATTCTGCTTGCTTTCTCTGATGCTCATAGTTGGGGACATCATATCTGTTCTAGTCTCCAACAATCAACAGAAAGCTTATATGACTGAACAGCTTGGCCCCAACAGTCTGATTCATTGCAGCGATTCTAGCAAAACCACAGACATGACACACACAGAGCCTTCATCTGTCTGTTGTATGTATGACAGGTACATCACCAGTCTGAACTGACAAGGCTTCCCTCTGCACTGGAGCTCTAATGCATTTCAATAACTCGATTCTTCTGAATCTTTTTACAAAAAAATGCATCTAAAAATCAGTTCCGCCAAAAAATCAGTTGCATCTAAAAATCAGTTGCATCTAAAAATCATAAAGATTTCAGTGTTGTGAGTCATTCAACTCCTTGATTAAATAGTGTTGAGTCATTCAGCCATTTCCTTAGAAACAAGATATTTGTGATCTAAGTTTTTATTAGCCTGTAATTTTTGAACATTTGCATTTAAAATTAACTGTAATGACTCACTGAACTAATTCTAAAAAAACACATCTGCTATCGAATCGAGTCTTTTTTTTATGTTTTTATAAAACATCTAATATTGCAAAGATTGCAGAAAGACTGCTGTGAGTCATTGAAACAATTGTTTAAAACAACACATTTGTGACGAAAATGGTCCTATTAGGTCAGTGTTTCTCAATTCTATTCCTCGCCTGTTATTTGACACACAAGGGTCAGTTCATGGATCTCTTTATTAATGAGTTGATAATCTGAATCTGGTGTGTTAAGGAAAACATATTATGCTGCATCGGAAATCGCCTACTACTCAGTAGGTACTGCATTTGAATTTAAATGTACTACTCGGCTGTTAGTAAAGTGTGTTCCATACCAGGGATCACCAAACTTGTTTCTGGAGGTCCGGTGTCCTGCAGATTTTAGCTCCAACCCTAATCAAACACACCTGAACAAGCTAATCAAGGTCTTACTACTTGAAACACCCATGCAGGTGTGTTGAGGCAAGGTGGAGCTAAACCTTGCAGGGCACCGGACCTCCAGGAACAAGATTGGTGACCCCTGCTCTATATAATATGAATGTGAGCAGTATGAATGGAACTCGGACACACTATATCCACCATTTTTTCTTGATCAAGTGACCTACATGCATGTGTTGCGTCACTTCACTCTCATTCATTACTTCTCACGCAGGGCATCATGGGATAGTGTAGCATATCATTGGATGCACACTTTAGAATGTCGGCGGAAGTAAGTCATCCGGGTACTTCACGCTTACTGTTTTTCGAATTCAACGAATTCAGACATACTACTCTGCTTTCATACAATTTTTAGTGTACTATAAAGTATGGAAGTACACAATTATTGACGCAGCCTCAAATGTGCAGAATTAAAAACAACCGTATGAGGCTTTCATGAAGATTTGCATTTGAACATCTTGTATTCCAGAAAGACATTCAAGACTTTTGCTAGTAAAAGCACATTTGTGACTGAAACGCATCAAATTAGTTCATATCTTATTATAAAACTAATACTAATAAGTTTTCAGAAGGAATGTCGTGACTAATTTTACCTCATTGTTAAACACACATTCACATTAAAATGTGTCTTAATTCTTAATTACCAAAGTAAAATTTAATCATAACACATTATTGGAACATGAATGACACACACACACATTCACACACATACACATGCATGTTTATGAAAGATTTTACACTGAGCCAAAAACAAAACCTTTTGTACAGGTGGCTTGTTTGTTCATTAAATTTAACCAATCATGATCTGTTTCGCAAGCAGTGCTCGGTTGCTATTGGCTGACACATGCTTAGAAACAAACCTAACAAAATGATTCAGTGAATGAATGTGAGGGTAAGCAGGATAAGCCATTGCATGAAAATTTTAGTCGGAATACAGTTAGCTTAATTCTTTAAATTCGTGAATCCTTAGTTTATTTTCTCCTCTATTTTATCTGGCA
The DNA here is from genome assembly GCF_052040795.2 of Danio rerio. Lineage (NCBI taxonomy): Eukaryota > Metazoa > Chordata > Actinopteri > Cypriniformes > Danionidae > Danio > Danio rerio. Next base: position 25,087,655 of record NC_141028.1, read on the forward strand.
CAAGAGACATTAAACCGCGCGTGCCACCTCAACTTGCTTACTGACTCGTCCCAAAATTACACATCATCATCTTGAAGTGCTGCACCTTTTTTGCAGACAGGAGCTCAGTCAGCTTTTACTGCGGCGGTTTAATAAGGCACACAACAGGTTAGCAGAATAAATTCCGTCTTGCCACGGCTTGCCCTGGCTATATGAACATTAAAAACGTTCATATAGTTCATATAGCCAGAACATTAAAAACGTTTCTACTGAAATATGTAATGCAACACTATTGTTTTCCCGGCTCGCCAATGTTTTGTGTAGCGCGAATGCATAATATGTTATGGCCCGCAGCGGTCGACCTCTTATTCAGCACGAGCAATTCGTTGCTCCCATGGGTTTTGTCCCGCCAATCACCGATGCACTCAGGAAATAATCTGGCAAGATCAAAGTGGAAATGCACGCGCAGTGCAGGCGCGTCCTCGAGGCCAGCTCCCACAGCAGACGGCGAGAGGTTTCCATCGAAATCCCGTTTAATTGAGGCGAAACAAATATATAAGCGATATATAATAAGCGAGTGGCTATGTCGCTGCTCTCGTAATTGATTCCATAATTCACGGTATTCAATGTGATACCGAACAGTGCCGGTTTCCGCTCAGTGAGAGAGTGAGCCACAACCTGCTTATAAATCGTTTAATTAAGCGTCGAATCACAAAGGGTAATGCGGCTGCACTGGAGCTGTTGCACACGTGTCGTCTGACTTAAATGATGCGAGTCATTAATCTCGTGTAAACCGGACGCGTTTTCATCCTGCGTCCAACAGTAAACGATAATAGTATACATTCTGATATGCGTTTAATACAGGATTCCGTTGTGTGGTCAGCACGTAGGCAGGAGTGCATGCCAATGAAAGTCGTATACAGATGCTGCTGAAGATACTCACTCAGTTTAGGGATTCAGGGGGCGCGTCGCCGCGCAGCATCCACCTTGCTGCACTCTCTGCTGCTGCTACTGAAACGTCTGGCTCCCGGTCGGACCCCGCAAGCATAATCAATAACCTGCGTTGAGCCTGGATTCGTATGTTAGGGAGGACATGTGTGCGGTATGGCATCTGGCGTCCTCAGCGCAACCTCTGACCATCCCCATTGTTCCTGTGCATTGCCGCGTCGCGCACAAGGCGAAAGGCGCAAACGCACAGCTGGGTTATTCCAAGTCGAGGATCGGTTATGATATCGACACCACGTCACGACTGCCTCCGTTGAGCCTCAGAGTCTCCTCGAGCCTCAATCTTGTCTCGAGCATCGGCGACAGTACCATATGACAGCGCGGTGCCCACTCCATTGGCATCTGGAGCTCGCGTTTTGCGCCACTGCGCGGCCAATCTGGGCATGACAGCCAGCGGTTGGAAAGTAGCTACAGAAAGCACTGTGGACTGTGGTAGCATAATGAATTTATTAATACGCTATAAAATTCTGCTTTAAAAATACTTTATATTAGCTATTTTGATTTATGGTGTTTATAAATATAATATAAACAATATACACAATAACAATATACAAAGTTTATAAGAGAACATTATATATTTATATAAAATATTAAAGTCATATTTACCTAAAAATTTTATTAATGATAAAGAAAAAGTTTTTAAGCAATATTTAAATAAATTTTAAATAATTTTCAAATAATATTTTAAAGAACCATTTGTCCAATGGGATGGTTCCATAAATGTTAAAGGTTCTTCGTGGAATGACCACTGATGGCACGCTTACTGACGTGATCTGATCACATGAGATCTGCGAGGCTCATTAGCATTTTCAGATGGTTTAAAGGTGAGTTTCTTGTCAACACTTGCATTTTGATTTCTCCTCCTCTCACTTTCGTCAGCCTCTACATCACTTTTGCAAGACTGTTCAGTGTCACACTGGAGTGATATTAAATGACCAACCCCATTCTATGCATCATATTAAGTTAGCTGGAAAGCAAGTGAATGAGCAGGATAGATAGCAACTACGATTTTGATTGTTATCTGTTTTGGTACAATGCAGTGAAGTATATGAACAACTCAGTTATTTAATGCACATTTCTCAACACATCCCATTATGTCAGTAGGAGGAGAGTAGGTGGTCTTTTGTGGTAATTTTAACACTTTGTCATTTTGATGAAGTGGACAAAGCCTTTTTAGGCATGTTTTACAGTTGTATTTAGCATTGTGATTGTAATATTAAGCCTGAACAGAACTACACACATTTTATTTTTTAAATTATGCACTTTGTGATGTCTCACTATTTTGTAGAAACGATTAAGGCAATGTTAGAGAGTGTATTTTGCATGACAGGACCATTTAATCACAAGTAAATTGCTACAGGTATCACACAAACACACAGAATCAAAAGAAGACAAACATTCCAGTATTCCAGGTTCACCAAACAAACACAGCTCTCTATAAAGGTAGTACATTTATTTATCAGCACATACTGAGACGCACAGACCTAAAGCCCTGCGCCCTGCTGTTAATCACCCATCTGTGGGCCTGCGGACCATGCCAGTGAGCACACTGACTGCAGCAGCCGCTGTGTTCAGGTGGGTGATCTGTGCTGAACATGCCTAGGCACTGCAGGGGCTAGTCAAGCAGGGGGCGTCCAAATTATGAAAAATGCAACCTCAGGGCTGACAGCTTAATTGCTGTATAAATATAGAAAAACACAACGCAACGGAGCAGTGCATATGTAAACGCAAATTCTAAGAAAAATCAGTATATAGATAATTGTTTATGGTGTTTGAAATAATATGTTTGCTGGTGTAAAAAGAGTATATATTTTTATGTACACCCAAAAGAAAAAGCTATGGTGTGTGTACAGCTATTAAACAAAAAATAAATGTACAGTTTGTTTAAAAAGCCGTCACCACTGGTCCTAACCATTGTCTCACAGCCAGATAAGGAACGACATGCATGGGTACAACTAATAAATTTGTATTGGTCATGATCTTTTCTAGTAGACGTATCAATCTCCATGCATCAAACTAATTATTGACTCTTCTTTTGACTATGCACATATGATTAAAAATAAGTTTTTCAGACCCAAATGACTTTGTTTCTTTGGTGGAACACAAAAGAGGCATAATTTTAATCGAAATCTAAGTTCTTAACAAGTTCATAATTCAAACAGTTAACCATGAATCATTTTAAACTCTGGGTAAACAGAATCTGTCTCTCTTCCTATTTCAGACTGCTTGTAATTTACCCAGGGTGAACAGTTATGTTTTGATAGATTTTGTTGTTGTTGTTGTTGTTGTTGTTGTTGTTGTTGTTGTTGTTGTTGTTGTTGTTGTTTTGTATGATGAACTATAAAAGTAAGATTCTCTTCTTTACTTGAGTTCATGTGTTATGGCTATTTTTTCTCAAATGCTGAAATGACTGTTCAACAACACCAATGCTGTCCAAATATGAGGCGTGTTGTTGGTTGCTGTCTAGCCATTATGTTTTGCACTATAATGAGATTGTTTATTTGCTTTTCAAAATGTTCTTAATTATAACAAGATAAGCTTTAAAGCAATATTTAACCCAAAAATTAAAATTCACACACTATGTACTCTTCCTCAAGTGGTTTCAGACCTTTATGAAATAATTATTATTCCTTTATTAAAAGGATAATTAAACCGAAAACAAAAATTCTTTCATTATTTACTCACCCTTGAACTTGTTTCAACCTTTATGAGTTTCTTCTTTTGAACCCTAAAGATAATTAAGAACGCTGAAATCCTGTAACATTAACTTCTGTACAAGGAAAAATAAATACTATCAAAGTGAAAGTGAAATGTCCTTTACCCAAGTTTAAATGGTGTTTAGCACAGTGATAACCCAGTTTTGAGTGCTTTGGGGTTAATGCTAAGGAGTCCTGAAGCAGAATGTCCAAGATATTTCGTACAGTCAGTGAAAGTGGTTCGGGACTGGGACTGTGAAGCTCAAAAAAGGCACCACAAGTTATTTCAACCAAAATATGTAAATAAAAAATATGGAATTATGGAGTAAAATATGGACAAAACGTCTTTTTCACCGAATAGGTTTTGAGTGCAAGAACAGCAATTATAGGCTATATGAAACAGATCAACCATGTAATTAACTGCATCTATACCCCATTGTAAACAATATTTATCTTGTTGAAACAATATTTAAAACTTTGTGTTTTTATTAAATCAATCTCTTTGCCAAACAAACTTGCCTTCAGCAAATACTTTAGCTAGTTTAGTGAAGGAAAGAGTACTGACAAATTTACTCAAGTAAAAGTACCCTTACTTTCTCAGAAATGTATTGCATGTAGAGTAAAAGTATCTGTTGTAAATATTACTCAACGTATGAGTAAACAGTAGGCTTTTTAAAAGTATGCAAGAGTAATGAGTAGTATTAATAGTGTAAGGTTGATGTGTTTACATGCGGTTTGTGTGTGTGTGAAAACGTAACATTCTGTTGTGCATATGAATGTTGACTGAATTTAAGTCTTCATAAAATCGACATCCTTCATTTTCTCACCAGTGACATGCAGCCTAAACAGTCTCCGAGTCATTGTGTGTAAAGATTTTGGACATCTTGTACACCTTCCAAACATGAATAAAGTACCTGCAGGTTGAAGGAAAATAGTGGGGTTAAAGTACTGATACAGTATTAAAAATTACTTCAGGCAAAGTAAAAGTACACTTTTTAAAATGTACTTAGTTAATTACAATTCCTGAGTAAAAATTATCAATTACAGTAATTAGGCTGGCTTGTGTAGCAAGCCAGACTACTGTTATCCTATTAAACTTATTATTAGGCTGGCTTGTGTAGCAAGCCAGACTACTGTTATCCTATTAAACTTATTATTATTATTATTAGGCTGGCTTGTGTAGCAAGCCAGACTACTGTTATCCTATTAAACTTATTATTATTTTTCTATATTATTCTTCTTCTGAGACTAAAAATTAAACTCTATCTCCTCCTAGGCCATTCAAGCTATGACCATCAAACTTGGGTCAGACCTCCGAACTATTCTGACTCGAGTTGCTATATCCTTTCCGACTGATCCGACTTTCGGTTTCCCGAAAAACGTCCCGGGACCGTCGGAAAAATCCCATAGACGTAACATTGGATCAAACTTTGTGACCTCATAACTCCGCATCAGAATGTCACACAGACTTCTAACTGGGCTCATTTAACTCAGACTATCAAACTGCCAATGACTGATCACCTTTAAACTTTCTGGCCACGCCCTAGCAACCACTTTTGGACCCTAGAAACCGTCCCATAGACTTCCATTGCAAAAGACTCTCATTGACTTTACATGGGATCAAACTTTGTGAGCTCATAACTCTGCATCAGACTGTCCTACAGACTAATGGCTAGGCTCATTTAACTCAGTCTAGCCAGCAGCCAATCACCGATGGCCTTTTAACTTTCTAGCCACACCCTAACAACCAGATACTGCACCCTAGCAACTGTCCCATAGACTGCAATTAAAGAGGTTCAGACTGATATTGTCATGTTGCAGTGTGATAGAGACATGGGGGTTGTGTTTAACTGTTCATACTGGCAAGAAGCTTTGATACATCATCAGTCTAAGCTGTCAATCAACTCCATAGCAACAAAACAGACTAACCTAGCAACGATATGGCACCAGCTATATCTCAGCATCAGAACATCGTAGAGAGGCGGGGGTTGGCTTGTTTGACTCATGCTCTTACACCATCTATCTATCTATCTATCTATCTATCTATCTATCTATCTATCTATCTATCTATCTATCTATCTATCTATCTACCTCTATCTATCTATCTATCTATCTATCTATCTATCTATCTATCTATCTATCTACCTCTACCTATCTATCTATCTATCTATCTATCTATCTATCTATCTATCTATCTATCTATCTATCTACCTTTATCTATCTACCTCTACCTATCTATCTATCTATCTATCTATCTATCTATCTATCTATCTATCTATCTATCTATCTATCTATCTATCTATCTATCTATCTCTACCTATCTATCTATCTATCTATCTACCTTTATCTATCTACCTCTACCTATCTATCTATCTATCTATCTATCTATCTATCTATCTATCTATCTATCTATCTATCTACCTATCTATCTATCTATCTATCTATCTATCTATCTATCTATCTATCTATCTATCTATCTATCTATCTACCTTTATCTATCTACCTCTACCTATCTATCTATCTATCTATCTATCTATCTATCTATCTATCTATCTATCTATCTATCTATCTATCTATCTATCTATCTATCCATCATGCTAACAACATGCTAAATCATGCTAGTTACATGCTAATTCATGCTAGAATCATGCTAGTCACATGCTAATTCATGCTAGAATCATGCTAGTCACATGCTAATTAATGCTAGAATCATGCTAACAACATGCTAATTCATGCTAGAATCATGCTAATTTATGCTAAAATCATGCTAGTAACATGCTAATCCATGCTAGAATCATGATAACAACATGCTAATTCATGCTAGATTCATGATAGTATCATGCTAATTCATGCTAGCATCGTGCTAACAACATGCTAATTCATGCTAGAATCATGCTAGTAACATGCTAATTCATGCTAGAATCATGCTAACAACATGCTAATTCATGCTAGAATCATGCTAGTAACATGCTAATTCATGCTATAATCATGCTAACAACATGCTAATTCATGCTAGAATCATGCTAGTAACATGCTAATTCATGCTAGAATCATGCTAACAACATGCTAATTCATGCTAGAATCATGCTAATTCATGCTAGAATCATGCTAACAACATGCTAATTCATGCTAGAATTATGCTAGTAACATGCTAATTCATGTTAGAATCATGCTAACAACATGCTAATTCATGCTACAATCATGCTAGTAACATGCTAATTCATGCTAGAATCATGCTAACAACATGCTAATTTATGCTAGAATCATGCTAGTAGCATGCTAATTCATGCTAGAATCTTGCTAGTAACATGCTAAATCATGCTAGAATCATGCTAACAACATGCTAATTCATGCTAGAATCATGCTAACAACATGCTAATTCATGCTAGAATTGTGCTAATTCATGCTAAAATCATGCTAGTAACATGCTAATTCATGCTAGAATCATGCTAGTAACATGCTAATTCACGCTAGAATGGTGCTAACAACATGCTAATTCATGTTAAAATCATGCTAACAACATGCTAATTATTGTTAAAATCATGCTAGTAACATGCTAATTCATGCTAAAATCATGCTAACAACATGCTAATTCATGCTAAAATCATGCTAGTAACATGCTAATTTATGCTAGAATCATGCTAACAACATGCTATTTCATGTTAAAATCATGGTAATAACATGCTAATCTATCTACCTACCTACCTATCTATCTATCTATCTATCTATCGATCAATCTATCAATCTATCTATCTATCTATCTATCTATCTATCTATCTATCTATCTATCTATCTATCTATCTATCTTTTCATACTTTTTAAAACTGTTTAAACTAAATAAACTATTACCGTCAGGCTTTCACAAGCCAGCCTCAAAGTTTGTTCTCAAACTTTAAGAATCTAGTTATTATTTATATTATTATTCTTCTTCTGAGACTAAAAATTAAACTCTATCTCCACCTAGACCTTTCAAGCTATGACCATCAAACTCGGGTCAGACCTCCGAACTATTCTGACTCGAGTTGCTATATCCTTTCTGACTGATCCGACTTTCGGTTTCCCGAAAAACGTCCCGGGACCGTCGGAAAAATCCCATAGACGTAACATTGGATCAAACTTTGTGACCTCATAACTCCGCATCAGAATGTCACACAGACTTCTAACTGGGCTCATTTAACTCAGACTATCAAACTGCCAATGACTGATCACCTTTAAACTTTCTGGCCACGCCCTAGCAACCACTTTTGGACCCTAGAAACCATCCCATAGAATTCCATTGCAAAGACTCTCATTGACTTTACATGGGATCAAACTTTGTGAGCTCATAACTCTGCCTCAGACTGTCCTACAGACTAATGATTGAGCTCATTTAACTCAGTCTAGCCAGCAGCCAATCACTGATGGCCTTTTAACCTTCCAGCCACACCCTAACAACCAGATACTGCACCCTAGCAACTGTCCCATAGACTGCCATTAATGAGGTTCAGACTGATATTGTCATGCTGCAGTGTGATAGAGACATGGGGGTTGTTTTTAACTGTTCATACTGGCAAGAAGCTTTGATACATCATCAGTCTAAGCTGTCAATCAACTCCATAGCAACAAAACAGACTAACCTAGCAACGATATAACAGCAGCTATATCTCAGCATCAGAACATCGTAGAGAGGCGGGGGTTGGCTTGTTTGATTCAGGCTCACACACCATCTATCTATCTATCTATCTATCTATCTATCTATCTATCTATCTATCTATCTATCTATCTATCTATCTATCTATCTATCTATCTATCTATAACTATCTATCTATCTATCTATCTATCTATCTATAACTATTTATCTATCTATCTATCTATCTATCTATCTATCTATCTATCTATCTATCTATCTCTATCTATCTATCTATCTATCTATCTATCTATCTATCTATCTATCTATCTATCTATCTATTTATCTCTATCTATCTATCTATCTATCTATCTATCTATCTATCTATCTATCTATCTACCTCTATCTATCCATCATGCTAACAACATGCTAATTCATGCTAGAATCATGCTAGTTACATGCTAATTCATGCTAGAATCATGCTAGTCACATGCTAATTCATGCTAGAATCATGCTAGTTACATGCTAATTCATGCTAGAATCATGCTAGTCACATGCTAATTTATGCTAGAATCATGCCAGTCACATGCTAATTCATACTAGAATCATGCTAACAACATGCTAATTCATGCTAGAATCATGCTAGTCACATGCTAATTCATGCTAGAATCATGCTAACAACATGCTAATTCATGCTAGAATCATGCTAGCAACATGCTAATTCATGTTAGAATCATGCTAACAACATGCTAATTCGTGCTAGAATCATGCTAGTAGCATGCTAATTCATGTTAGAATCATGCTAATTCATGCTAGAATCATGCTAGTAACATGCTAATTCATGCTAGAATCATGCTAACAACATGCTAATTCATGCTAGAATCATGCTAGTCAAATGCTAATTCATGCTAGATTCATGCTAGTAACATGCTAATTCATGCTAGAATCATGCTAACAACATGATAATTCATGCTAGAATCATGCTAGTAACATGCTAATTCATGCTAGAATCATGCTAACAACATGCTAATTCATGCTAGAATCGTGTTAATTCATGCTAAAATCATGCTAGTAACATGCTAATTCATGTTAAAATCATGCAAGTTACATGCTAACTCATGCTAGAATCATGCTAGTAACATGCTAATTCATGCTAGAATCGTGCTAGTAACATGCTAATGCATACTAGAATCATGCTAGTAACATGCTAATTCATGCTAGAATTATGCTAACAACGTGCTAATTCATGCTAGAATCATGCTAGTAACATGCTAATTCATGCTAGAATCATGCTAGTAACATGCTAAATCATGCTAGAATCATGCTAACAACATGCTAAATCATGCTAGAATCATGCTAACAACATCTATCTATCTATCTATCTATCTATCTATCTATCTATCTATCTATCTATCTATCTATCTATCTATCTTTTCATACTTTTTAAAACTGTTTAAATAAACTATTACTGTCAGGCTTTCACAAGCCAGCCTCAAAGTTTGTTCTCAAACTTTAAGAATCTAGTTAATTTTATTATTCTTCTTCTGAGACTAAAAATTAAACTCTATCTCGTCCTAGGCCTTTCAAGCTATGACCATCAAACTCGGGTCAGACCTCCGAACTATTCTGACTCGAGTTGCTATATCTTTTCCGACTGATCCGACTTTCGGTTTTCCGAAAAACGTCCCGGGACCGTCGGAAAAATCCCATAGACGTAACATTGGATCAAACTTTGTGACCTCATAACTCCGCATCAGAATGTCACACAGACTTCTAACTGGGCTCATTTAACTCAGACTATCAAACTGCCAATGACTGACCACCTTTAAACTTTCTGGCCACGCCCTAGCAACCACTTTTGGACCCTAGAAACCGTCCCATAGACTTCCATTGCAAAAGACTCTCATTGACTTTACATGGGATCAAACTTTGTGAGCTCATAACTCTGCATCAGACTGTCCTACAGACTAATGGCTGAGCTCATTTAACTCAGTCTAGCCAGCAGCCAATCACTGATGGCCTTTTAACTTTCTAGCCACACCCTAACAACCAGATACTGCACCCTAGCAACTGTCCCATAGACTGCCATTAAATAGGTTCGGACTGATATTGTCATGCTGCAGTGTGATAGAGACATGGGGATTGTTTTTAACTGTTCATACTGGCAAGAAGCTTGTATACATCATCAGTCTAAGCTGTCAATCAACTCCATAGCAACAAAACAGACTAACCTAGCAACGATATGGCACCAGCTATATCTCAGCATCAGAACATCGTAGAGAGGCGGGGGTTGGCTTGTTTGACTCATGCTCGCACACTATCTATCTATCTATCTATCTATCTATCTATCTATCTATCTATCTATCTATCTATCTATCTATCTACATCTTTCTATCTATCTATCTATCTATCTATCTATCTATCTATCTATCTATCTATCTGTCTGTCTGTCTGTCTGTCTCTATCTATCTATCTATCTATCTATCTATCTATCTATCTATCTATCTATCTATCTATCTATCTATCTATCTATCTATCTATCATGCTAACAATATGCTAATTCATGCTAGAAACATGCTAGTTACATGCTAATTCATGCTAGAATCATGCTAGTCACATGCTAATTTATACTAGAATCATGCTAACAACATGCTAATTCAGGCTAGAATCATGCTAGTCACATGCTAATTCATGCTAGAATCATGCTAGTCACATGCTAATTTATACTAGAATCATGCTAACAACATGCTAATTCATGCTAGAATCATGCTATTCACATGCTAATTCATGCTAGAATCATGCTAGTAACATGCTAATTGATGTTAGAATCATGCTAACAACATGCTAATTCATGCTAGAATCATGCTAGTAACATGCTAATTCATGCTAGAATCATGCTAACAACATGCTAATTCATGCTAGAATCATGCTAGTAACATGCTAATTCATGCTAGAATCATGCTAACAACATGCTAATTCATGCTAGAATCATGCTAGTAACATGCTAATTTGTGCTAGAATCATGCTAGTAACATGCTAATTTATGCTAGAATCATGCTAGTAGCATGCTAATTCATGCTAGAATCATGCTAAAAACATGCTAATTTATGCTAGAATCATGCTAGTAACATGCTAATTCATGCTAAAATCATGCTAGTCACATGCTAATTCATGCTAGAATCATGCTAGTCACATGCTATTTATACTAGAATCATGCTAACAACATGCTAATTCAGGCTAGAATCATGCTAGTCACATGCTAATTCATGCTAGAATCATGCTAGTCACATGCTAATTCATGCTAGAATCATGCTAACAACATGCTAATTCATGCTAGAATCATGCTATTCACATGCTAATTCATGCTAGAATCATGCTAACAACATGCTAATTCATGATAGAATCGTGCTAGTAACATGCTAATTCATGCTAGAATCATGCTAGTAACATGCTAATTCATGCTAGAATCGTGCTAACACCATGCTAATTTATGCTAGAATCATGCTAGTTACATGCTAATTCATGCTAGAATCATGCTAGTAACATGCTAATTCATGCTAGAATCATGCTAGTAACATGCTAAATCATGCTAGAATCATGCTAACAACATGCTAATTCATGCTAGAATCATGCTAATTAATGCTAAAATTATGCTTGTAACATGCTAATTCATGCTAGAATCATGCTAGTAACATGCTAATTCATGCTAGAATCATGCTAGTAACATACTAATTCATGCTAGAATCGTGCTAACAACATGCTATATCATGCTAGAATCATGCTAGTAACATGCTAATTCATGCTAGAATCGTGCTAGTCACATGCTAATTCATGCTAGAATCGTGCTAACAACATGCTAATTCATGCTAGAATCGTGCTAACAACATGCTAATTCATGCTAGAAACGTGCTAGTAACATGCTAATTCATGCTAGAATCATGCTAGTAACATGCCAATTCATGCTAGAATCATGCTAACAACATGCTAATTCATGCTAAAATCATGCTAACAACATTCTAATTCATGCTAAAATCATGCTAGTAACATGCTAATTCATGCTAGAATTATGCTAGCAACATGCTAATTTATGCTAGAATCATGCTAACAACATGCTAATTCATGCTAAAAACATGCTAACAACATGGTAATTCACGCTAGAATCATGCTAACAACATGCTAATTCACGTTAGAATCATGCTAATACCATGGTAATCTATCTATCTATCTATCTATCTATCTATCTATCTATCTATCTATCTATCTATCTATCTATCTATCTTTTCATACTTTTAAAAACTGTTTAAACTAAATTAACTATTACCGTCAGGCTTTCACAAGCCAGCCTCAAAGTTTGTTCTCAAACTTTAAGAATCTAGTTTTAGTTGTAATTTGTTACTTTTCACCACTGAGTTTAACACTATAAAACTAGCACTAACACTTAATTATTTTAACTAAGCTGTTAGACTTTCAGAGCCTAATACTTTAAAAAAAAATGTAGATATCACTGTCTCAATAATGGTAGTGACTAGTGAGAAATGAATATCTCCAGTCGCTGTAGTGCTCCACCTGCCGCATCGGGTGGGGGTGGCAGATCTGTTTGAAGACCCACCCCATTTCATGTACCCCCGATCTCACCCTCAGTACACCCCGCCTACTGCTTCATACTCTGTTTTAACCCCATTGTACAGCTGTGACTATTATAAACACAGACTATCGCAAGGGATGCATACTAAATATCGAGAGTAAAACCGAGGATCCTCAAGATGACACAGCTTTATTTACTGTTTTGAGTTTTACGCATCACAGAGAGAATCGTGAAGATGAGCTGCTGCTCGGGGAGATGCGTGCTGATGTTCCTCTGCGCCCTTCAGCTGGTGAGTGCCTTATAGATTTGTAATAAAAAGAAGTGGCTTTGCATGCAATCAGTTTTAATCAGTACAATATGAAAGATGCTGTTTAACGAAATTTGACGTTGATCTCAACTTAAGAGTTTTTGGACATTTCAAACATGCAGCATTTTAAACAGTCTATTGTTTATAAGATGTGAAGTTTTAAGGCAAAACAAGAATACCAGTAGTTCTTAGTTTTTCATTTATAATATATTATTACATAGACTACCCAACATATAACACCATAAACACTTTAGCTTATTTGTCGGAAGTCTTTGTTTACATTGTCAGAATACGCCAGCCTGCATACAATGAACAACACCCCTTGCGACAACGAACCATGGTTTCAGTATAGTAAAAGTGTAGTCATCGTGTTGTTTTGGCATATTGATTAGCATGTTCACAGTTAAACGAAGGGAAAAAAATGTCACACGGTTTGCTTATAAATAGTTTGGTGTTGTTTTGTTTGAAGTAATAAAAATCATGGATTATTGTGACTGTGGCAAATATGGATGAATAATAGATCGTTTGAGCGTCGATATTGCAATGCTTGTATCTAAATTAAATATTTCCAAATAAAGCTGTTCAAATCATCTGGTGAAATTTTATTGATATTGCAAGATATATCGTGGCAAAACAAAATATCGCAATGTTAGATTTTTATAATATTGTGCAGCCCAAGTGGCAAACAAACAATGTATTAAAACCCTAGATCTTTTATTTCTTTATATGCAAAACAACCAAAGTAAAAGAGCAAAACACATTAGTGTAATAATGTATAGGACTGTTTGTTTATTGTGCATTTAGTTGAAGTCAGAATTATTAGTTTTATGTTTATTTATTATTAATTTTATGTTTAGAAATGTGTTGAAAAAAATCTGCTCTCTGTTAAACAGAAATTGGGGATAACAAATAAACAGGGGGGCTAAATCTGACTTCAATTGTATATAGCTTATTTATATTAAATTGTCTTGGTCTATTTCTCTAATTTCTGTATTACCTGTAATGTTAAATTGTCCATGTTGATGTGCTTGCTGCTGTATAATAGCTCTCAAAGGATTTATAAAGCATCCGTCATCCATCCACCCATCCATTTATCCTTTCACAAAACTCATACAACATTGTTTTATTTAAACTGCAGATATGTTACCAGACAATAGTGTGTGTTTGTGTGTGAGGTGTGTATTAGTTGTGCATTGTGTGATACTGAAAAAATATTGTTTGTGTTTTATTGCACATGTATCTATTGACTGCTTATGGTCTGTCAGTGGTGTGAGATGATTTTTCCACTCTCGAGAAGTGATATATCGTATTCTACTTGTCATGTTATCCCAGCTCAGTTGCACATGTGGTCTCTTCAGGAGCAAAGCCTCTTGTGTCTGTGCCGAACACCAATAGATACAGTGACCTACATCCCTGCTGTTATTCTGCTTAACCATTGTATGGCTTTTAAGTTCAGTCTAACTTTAGCCTGTTTGTTTATCAATTCCTTTTATCCTATTGCTAGTGTTGGTGCGTGTGAGAAACAGAGAATAAAAATGTTTTATTGTGATAAAACTGTTTCATTCACGTTAAATTATTACAAAAGTGATTTTGTATGCACAAAAAGCATATTAAAAGCGAGCAAAACAAAGTAAAGTTATTAAAAGCGAGTAAAGTTTAAACGTTATTTTAATAAAACATCCAAAAAAGGGTAAAATAATGTACAATTGTCATTCAGAGTAGCGGATATATTTATATGTAAAAATAAAAACACATGCTTATTCTTATCTGTAGATATATTAAAATAAATTAAACAAAAATATATTGTACTAACTCAAATGTTAATTATAAAACATTTTGATGGAGAACGTCCTGAAGTCTAGTGGTCTGAAGGATAATGACAGTATATAGAATTAAAATAACAATTAATTCACATTTTTAGGCTGCATTATGATCTATAAATAGATGTTGTTAATGTGTCATCAAATGAATGTTTTGACTAATATTTTTGTATATAAACTACATTATTACACTGAATTACAATGTCTTCTGCAAATCATGGTAAAAGTATATGATGGTCATTGTTGTTTTGCTTTGAAAATAATTTTAATCACATTCAGTAATCACATTTAGATTCTAACATTGACTTAGCGCCATGCTGACCTTTTTCAAATGCGCTTACCTCATTAATAAATGATGGAGATTGGATGAGACTGTGCAGAACAGATTGGAATTATTAGTCTTTACATTTATTTGATCTCATTTTTGCAAACAAAATAGAGCTTTAATTAGTTCAACTGCTAGTTCAGCAGGTGTAGCATTTAAGTCTATACTGAATATTTGTTATTTATTCATCAACAGGTTCTGCTACATTTTCTGTGGTTACATTCATCCTTAAACAAATCAGCCACTGTTCACGTTTATAGATCACGTTTACCAATAAAGGTTCCAGGTAGAACCAAAGAGACTTGCAAAGTGATGCATTTTGTGGTTCCTCAATTAATCTTATTGTGGAATGCTCTTCAAAAAACCTTTTTTTCATAACGTGAACATTTTTATCATCTAAAGCATGCATGCTGTTCTGCTATAAAGGACCTTTTGTGGAATGAAAAGGTTTTATTGATGTTAAAGGTTCTTCAGGCGAAGCAGTGGCGCAGTAGGTAGTGCTGTCCGGTTTCCCCCACAGTCCAAAGACATGCGGTACAGGTGAATTGGGTAGGCTAAATTGTCCGTATAAATGTGTGTGTGGATGTTTCCCAGAGATGGGTTACGGCTGAAAGGGCATCCGCTGCGTAAAAAATTGCTGGATAAGTTGGCGGTTCATACCGCTGTGGCGACCCCAGATTAATTAAGGGACTAAGCCGACAAGAAAAAGAATGAATGAACAAAGGTTCTTCATGGAACTATCTGTGAATCATCTCACTGTTCACTCAAAAATATGTATTTTGCTGCTTGTTCAAACTACTTATTTAAAATGAGTTTAAGCAACTAAATTCTTATTGATTTTTTTAAATCTAATTTTACCCCAGGGGTGCCCAAACTCGGTCCTGGAGGGCCGGTGTCCTGCATATTTTAGTTCCAACCCCAATTAAACAAACCTGAACCAGCTAATCAAGCTCTTTCTAGTTAAACTTAAACTTCCAGGCAAGTGTGTTGAACAAAGTTGGAACTAAAGGACACCGGACCTCCAGGATCGAGTTTGGACACCCCTAAGTGTTCAGTCCACTTAAAATGACTGTAAAACAATTAAGTTAACCTAGTCAATTTGTTTCTAGACAACATGAATTGTTGGTCAATTGTGGTTCAATGATGCACATCATGCTGGAACTAGACGAATACTATAGTAAAGACACTATGTCTGGATGATTTTAGGTGGAACCTCAGGGAACATCTGCAGTATGACACTCAGATAATGCTTTTCCACTACAGATTAGCACCACTTCAAAGTGGGTGGGATTATAGACATGTCATGACAGCTGTGCCACATCTACTGCCGTTACGTCGTTGGAAATGCAACACAAACAATTGTACAATAACTGAGCAAATAGTTTTGACATGCTGGCCATTCCCCCCTCCCTCTCTCTATTACCAACTTTCCTGTCACTATTTACTGTCCTATCATAATAAAAGCAGTCTTGATTATTATTAATAATAATTTGAATAAAAATTTTTTAAAAAACGATGAAATAGTGAAAATTTCCTTAATTTCTGTTCTCGGCTACCAATGAGAGTAACCTCTCTCTGCTGACCACAATACGTTCATTATAAGAAGCTCTTAGGGCATTCCATTTAAATGCATTTCCAATGTTCCAGTAGTACTTCTATAATATAATCAATGACATACATCAAGGTCACTGACTACATTTACATGGGCATAAGTAATTAAATTATTTGCCTGAATCTGTATAAGACAATAATATGATTAAGGTGTTTACATGAGTTGCTTTTTGAATGTTCCTGTCATTCCTTTCAAGCACATAATTCGATTAACGTCATTTCATTACCACGCTATACACATTTTCTCTGGAGTTTTGTGTAATTTTGGGTGTTTCATTTTTTATTTGTCGACTTTTAACTGCAGTTCGGCACTCTCATTCAGGAGCATTTCATGCGTGCAGTGACAAATGAGATTTGTATACAAGAAACTGCTGGAAGAGTGTTGTTTTAATAGAATTTGTATGTGGAAAACCCCTTCGCATTTGGCAATGCAGGTGTCTGTAGTCCTTTACTGACTCGGTAGTTGCAGAGAATAGTGTTAAACAGCCATGTGTATATACTATCCTGTCGCAAAATGTGGCGAATATCGTACATGACAGTTTAATTAAGGTGTTTACATGTCTGTACTCCACTTCAACAATGCGACTACAATTGGCATACTCCACATGTCTTAATTCAATTTCTGTTTAGTTCGATTATGACTTTAATCGGATTAAATTAATAAAAAATCACTGTTTACATGGTAGACTCTTATGGCGTACTCACACAATGTACAGTTGCCTTGAACCGGGTCAAAGCACGCTTGTCCCCCCTCCTGTCTCCCCTGACAGCCTGCACTCACATTACATTCGAGCCTGGGCACGCTTACGTCATCGATGATGCGCTGGTCAGAAGTGCTCTCGCTCAGCACAGTGGAGATTTCTTCATTTATATCATTTAAGTTGTTTGACATGCAGTCAAAATTTCTCCAAACAGATCAGCCACTTTTAACGCTCATAAACAATCATAAAGTCCTCGTGCTGCCGGAATTAGGAGGTTTGCTGAAGGTGCATAGCTGTCATGCAGTGAGATGTTTGCATTTTTAATAAACTACGACAGTTTGCGTTCACTGAAGTAAGAATGATTAATAAATCTCGCTTTCAGTTTCGGGCTTTGGCACGTTTTGCACTCACACACAAGCGTATCGCGCCAAAGCCCAAGTGAACCGCACTCAGGCACACCTCTTCCCGGGCCAGGACCGGCCAAGTGAACCGTGCTTGAGCCCGATTCAGAGCACTTACACTTCTCAAGCGATCCGGGAAACGGGCCTGGGCACGGTTCGAATAGCATTGTGTGAGTAGACCCTAATCAGAGTATTGTCTTAAACCTAATAAAATCAGATTATTGGTGTCCATGTAAACGTACTCAATGAGAGAGAAGGGAATACAATTTTTGACCGAAGGGGTTTCACATGGCAAGTTCAATAGCTCAATTCCCTCTGTCCAATCAGTGTCTGCAGGATATACATGTTACATTTTAGTGTCATTACGGCTTGCATGTAATTTTAGATGAGGTGGTACTGAAAAAAGAACCAGGCATCGTATACAGTGGAACCCCCCTAAAAGTGAGCCATACCAAGCCATGCAGTGGAAAATCAGTGAGAGAGAGATATTGTTTGGGGGGATGGGTGGCAGTCAGAGAGCGGGTTTATGACTGCTGCAGTGAAACAGCTTCCCCCACACCTCCCATCTGAATCCTACATGTCCCTTTTACTGAGCCTCTGACCTCAACCGAGAGCCTTATCTCCTCTCACTCACCCCTTCTCTCGCTCACTGTCTCTCCGTCACAAGCTTTGCACCCCATTGGCTCTGTTACCATGGCAACCCCGAGTAAAACACCAGCATGTGGAACCACAGAGGCAGGGGGTTGGACTGTGCACCTCTGGGAAACAGAGATGGGGTCTTCGGCAGCATTGTCATTGGGACAGCATGAGGACATTTTTGTTGGTCGTGTAGATACTAAGTAGCTGCTAGTGTTGTTATTGTTTTAAAATTGTGCTTTTCATGTGTTTCCTTCTGTAGATCACTGGAGTGGAGAGACAGGTGTTTGACTTTCTGGGGTACCAGTGGGCGCCCATCCTTGTCAACTTTCTGCACATCCTCGTAGTGATTTTGGGCTTGTTTGGAGCAGTCCAGTATCAGCCTCGTTACGTTATATTGGTGTGTACGGTTTATTTACAATAAAAAATTAACATAAACGACTTTTAATCTTAAAATAGTAATACTTTTTATAAAAATAAATGTGGAATTCTAATATGATGTATATTTGTGTTATATAGCAGTACTATATAGCAACATTTTAAATATATTTAAATTAAAAACGTATTTTAATTTCTAATAATACTGTTAAAGCAAATTCCTAATCAATCTTTATATATGGACCTGATAAAGTCCATTGTACTTCATGGACTTTATCAGGTCCATAAATATTTGAACATCGACACAATTCTAACATTTTTGACTCTATACACCAACACAATGGATTTGAAATTAAACGAACGCTTTAGGGATTACAACAGTTTGCATATGTGCCTCCCATTTGTTAAGGGACCAAATGTACACGCAATTTGTTTCATTTCAAATTTATTGTGTTGGTGTATAGAGCCAAAAATGTTAGAATTGTGTGTGTGTATATATAGTGGTGTGTATATATTAGAGGTGTAACGGATCACAAATCTCATGGTTCGAATCACACTACAGTTTTTGAGTCACGGATCAGACCATTTTTCAGATCAGCAAAAAAGGAGGAGACAAATGCCATTTGCTTTCCATTTATACAAAAATATTACTGCAAAAAACATTGGTTTAGAACCTGTAATTTTAATAAAAATAAAAATCAAGAAAGAACCAGCTGAAAAAAAGTAAAGTATTCAAAAAGCAATATGATATTTGCTACTGTTGCTAATAGTGCTAAATATAAAAATCATAAATTTCCATTAAACAGTGATTTTAATCTTTACAGTAAACATCAGTATTTATATCTGAACTATAAACTGTTCTCCCAGTACTTCGGTGTTGTTTAATTGTTTGTAACTATCTGAAAAGGTGTAAATATTGAATATCTCTTGATGGAGATTTGAAAGCAGAGCTTTGAAGGATTAACAAACATATACAAATCATTATCATTTATCGCTCATGTTACGCGGGTTTGAATTGAAATCATATTTTAATGTTTAATTGTGCAGCTTTACACTGAATGCAGGCTAAACAGTGACAGAAAACACCTTTAATTAAGTCAAAGAAAAAAAAATATACACACACTCACACACACACACACACACACACACACACACACACACACACACACACACACACACACATATATATATATATATATATATATATATATATATATATATATATATATATATATATATATATATGTATATTCTCTAGCATCATGTCTAAAGTGATGACAAAGATTGCCATCAATCTTTTTTCAGTTTGAAATCCTTTTATTTCTTTGTGCAATCAGGAATCACAATAATTAAAACTGAAAAAGCCAAAGCAGTAATCAGATTACTGTTGTGTTTGCTATAAGGAAAAACTCTAAACACATGCTGGCATTTCTTCTTTCTTTCTTTATTTTGTTCATATATATATATATGTATATATATATATATATATATATATATATATATATATATATATATATATATATATATATATATATATATATATATATATATATATATAGCCTTATTTATTAATTATTTCATGATAATCATCATATGCTCTTTCCTTCTCTTTTAGTATATAGTCTGGACTGTGTTTTGGGTGACTTGGAATGTCTTCATCTGTTGCCTGTATTTAGACCTTGGAGGGATTTCCAAGGTATGTAGCCCTGTCTCAGGGGGCTAGTCATAGAGCTAGTGTTACACCAAGTTTACATTCATTCATGCCATTGGTATGTAATGATCTCATCTCTGTGGTATAGGCATGCAAAATGGCATTAAACAAGATTAAAACACATGTGTGTTCTCAGTACAACAGTCAATAATCCATGAAACTGAAATTCAAAATTGTGATGGGAGATAGTTCACCCAAATATAAAAATTCTGCCATCATTTTCTGGCTAAATGTCATTGTCCTCATCATTAGATTCTGTCTAAATTTCTTTGTTCTGCTGAACACAAAGAAAGATATTTGTAAGAATGTTAGTATCCAAGCAAATCCCCCACCCATTTACTCATATAGTGTTTAGTGAATGAGGGGTGGTAAAATCTGTTTGGTTAAAGACGTTATTTCAAAAAGCTTCCTTTGTGTTCAGCAGAACAAAGAAATAATTATGACAGAATGTTCATTCATCTCTTCAAGTAATTTCTGTGCTGTGCTGTTATAGGAAAGCAACTATCTGTCATTGGGACTTTCCTCTTACCATTCATGGTGGAAGGACAACGGTCCAGGCTGTGAGAACAAAAACCTCCAGACCACTAGATGGCAGCATCTGGACAGTCCTGCGCTGGTCACTGACATGAGCTGCATGTTAGAGTATCAGTATATTGAGGTTATGCACAGCGCAGTGCAGATCTTCATCTCTGTAAGCCCCTAAAACTCCTAAGATCATTGTTTAAACTTAATAATGTTTTCATACATGTTTTACTCAAAGCAGCTGAGTAAATGAAGCCGTGTCAGATTTAATAGTTTCTTTAACCTACACATATATTTAGAAAATAACTTAAGAAATAAGTATTGTAGAGTGGAGACAGTTGCAGTATGGAGCAGTTCATTTGTATAATTTAAATCACTGTTTTATTAGCTTTAAATAGATATAGCTATTAGCGTTAAAGCTATTGTATCTCCCTAGCATCGTCAGTTTAATCAGGGTTGACAGCATGTTGCAACTGGCCCCAATTGCAAAATTCATTTAAAAGCTTGCCATATTAACAATGTATAATTTTATTTTTATCACAGTTTTAATGTAATTTCATTAAAAAAAAGATTCTTTGATTTATTAATTTGTTTCAAAGTTCAAAGAAGTAGTTTAGTAAAGGTGTAGTGTAGATTTTCTGTAAAAAATGTTTTTGTTCAGTTTTTAAGACCTGACAATTTATATTTCATAGGTAAATTTCACTACCTACCTCTGTGATTCTTTCATTTTCTTTAATTGCGTATGGCCAATTTAACACATTTAACAATTAACCAATTTATATTTAGTCTTTACCAAAAAAAAATAAAATCCAATTTTTTGGAATTTTTTTATTATTACATTTTAATGAATGTTGCAACTGTCTCTCTGCTTAAGGTTCAAGTTCAAATTTTGCATATATTGTCATATGTACACATATTATAGCAGTGTGGGTTTATTATATTAAAATTTTGGGTTTCCACAAAAAACTTTCTGAGAACCTAAAGGAAATGCAAAAAGTGTTGCAACTCTCCCCTATATGAAAAATTATAAATGTCTTAATATGTTAGTTATTAACTTAGTTTTAATATGAACTTATGAACTTATATCTGATATTCATCCATATACAAAAGTCAGACATGCTCAACATAAACATGACTTTGACTTTGTGTTTTTTTATATGTAGGTTCTGGGATTTGTGTTTGCCTGCTATGTCGTCAACATCTTCAATGAAGAGGAAGACACATGTTTGTACAATGATTTTTATTCACTGCTTTTCTCACTTCCTCATTTGTCGAATGGAGTGAATCATTTTTGTTTATTTTTGTGCACTGTGTTACTTTTCAGATTTGTATAAGTGACAGTGTCCAGATGTCACCAGCATCCCAAGAGTGAACACTGAGTGAGGAAAGAGAGCAGGAAAAATTAAAGCTACTACAAGAAGGGAATAAAACAGAAATCAGATGGATACCAAGTTATGTATATATTTGCATAAATAAAACATTATGAATAAATTAAGAAATAAGAGTGATGCAGCCAAACACCGCTCTTACAAACCTGGAAATTCAGGTGTGTCTCTGTGTGTGTAAGTGGAATGAAAGATGAGTCAAAGACTCTTCATGGAACCATCAATGCCAATAAAGATCCTTTATTTTCTCAGTAAAGCGTGTTTTATGACTGAACATGCTGAACTTCTCACTACCTACCTCTGTGATTCTTTCATTTTTTTAATTGTGTTTTCTGTTTAAGTCTGTGGCATATAATTTTTTTTCAAATGTTGTGTATTTTGAATATTTTTATATCATTTTTAAGTTATATTATAGATATTATGCTCAGTTTAATAGTTTTTGTTGGAGATTAAATGGAGATGGGTGAATTGCTTTACCTGTACTCTTGCCAGTACAGAGCTCAATGCTGTTAAATCTTTAATGATCAGCATCTGTCTTCTTATATTATCGCATAACATAAGCCATATTTGTGTGAGTGTGTATGGGAGAGCAATTACAGTATCTGCATGGTCTGTGGCCAAAGAAAAACATTGTGTAAATGCAAGTGATCATAAAATTACGACTGTATTTTAAATGTTGACTGTTGTAAATCGTGTCATATTTTCTTAATTTATTTGTGTACTTAATAAATGTTTGTTGAAATTGAATACACTGTATATGAAAATGATATTTTGTTCCATTAGCATGTTTGGCTCATTGGGCTAGCCTATATGCACAGCTTGTGTTTTTCAGTGAACTTCCAGTGAAAGGTTTATGATTATTTTCAATTTCATATGGTTCCTTTTACAGCATCGATGTTGTAATGTAATTCGAATATAAACAGTTAATTAAACTAGGCATCCATTTGGTTGTTAAAGTGTAAAAAGAGATAAAACACTTATCCAATGCAGGCGTCATCATTAGCAGCAGGCTAGTGCAGAAATTCCATTGAAAATACTGGGGTAAAATTAATTTCTATAAAGACATGGCGTGAGAAAAGAGACATTAATGCAGTGCTTCTTGTTTGGTCTGATGCCCACTTTATCATATCTCAGCCAGGCAGTGAAAAACGCTGTTTTATTTAAAGAAAACAGATCCTAAATGCAGCGATTTTGTATGGGAAGACAGTTCATCGGAAGCCCTGGGGCTGGCTGACTGAAATTAAAAGTGCAAATACCTCATTCTCCAATAGTTACTGGATGCAGCCTTTCTCCAATGAGTTTTGATATGTAATCTAGGGAATTCCCTAAATCGCTTCACGTTTCACTGACACCTAGTGGTTAAGATGAAAAACACGTTGTGTTTTTGATTCAGTGTTGGTGGCAACCATTGGTGGCAACGGCTGTGTTCGACATAGTGCGAGTTGTGAATCGTTATTCTGTTTCACATATTAAACCATTAGAAACCAAATACAATCTGATATCGTGAGTAGGTGTGAAGAAGCAGAGCTGCTTCCTATTAAACACGAAGATCCCCATTTCACCATTCTCTGACTGAGGGCTAGATCTAATAAATATTAGCTTCACTGGATGCTTTTTAATATTGTTTTAACTGTGGAAATGTAAACGAAAAGAAGAAAAATGTAAATGTTTTTTATGTATTTCCCAGGCATATGGTCTATGCCTTTTCATAAAAAAGACTATGCACATATATGTCGTCAAGCCTGTCATCGACATTAGTATGAGAAGTCCTCATCAGTGTTTCACGTCTGAATGCATGAAAAAAACAAGCAGAGGAAAAACCCGCTTTACTGACAAATTATGCTCTTTAATATTTTATTACCTACTACATGATGGATTATGGCAGCCACTTCCCATTCAGTAACTTATAATCATTAAAATGACAGGTATCCTGGTATATATACAATATGTTATACATAAGGAGGAGGTGTGAATGACGAATAAATGGGATGCAAAGGTTTAATTAAAAGAAGTAGTTTTAGTTTCTTCATAAACGAAATACATGAAAACATCCGCATAATTATTAAACTTTTATTAGTATGTTTAATATTAGTTTATATTATTAATTAGTCAATTATTTAATAAATTATTTCATAAACATAAATCATGTAATCATTAAGAAGTAATAAATTAATCAAAAGGTACTGAATTCTTTGTAATATTACGTGTGACATATATATGTTTTTATTGTATATAGGTACTGAAGAAAAAAATAATAAAAAAGCAAAGCGTTCTGTGCAGCAATAACTTTTCTCCGATTTTCTCAGGTTGATCACCTCCGCATGGCCACCCGGTCCATGTGGCGTCAGTCCCTCCGCGCAGATCCCGGATGGAGCGGCCATTGGGCGGAAGTGAACAGAGGTGCACAATAACTGCGGGCTGGGAGGAGGAAAAATAATATATACACTTTGAAATAAATTTACACACGGCGTGTGACAGCATTGGATTTAACTCCCGAAACCGCTGAGCCTCAGATTCTCTCGGAAACGTCCTCAGGCTGGACTTTTAACGCGCTCGAGAGGACCTGATCGCCGGAATCAAGTCGTGGAACTTGCTGAAAAAAGCGCAGTTGAGCCTGCACGGAGCCGAAAGGAACCCACGGGCTTCGGGTTACGCCGAGCACCCTCGCTGCTGCTTCTTTTTTCTTTGCAAGACTCTTGCCGAATCTAAAGAGGGCCTCTTGATGAATTATGTCTACCACCAGTATTGACCCACAGGTAGGTTGGAGTGGCACGGCGTCGCGAAGGCCTTTAGGAGGAGCAGGGAATGCGCGTGCAGCCTCCGCCGCTTCTGCGGAGACATTACGGGCATCTGCCTCTCCTTGCTCCTCTTAAGCGCGATGGCTAACGAGTTAGCATTCACCACACTCGTTTAAATTAACAGCACACCGCATTTCCTCAGCCAAAACAGATATTTCCGTTTGACACATCACAAACTGCGCTCCGGTGTACCTTCAGGATAAAACTTAATTTAGTCCACAATCTCCCTCATCAGCTTCCGAGAGTTACAACCAGTTTTCTCTGGACTTGGGCTGATCTGCGTGGTTGAAGAAATCTGTATCCGTCCTGGTGGTCGTGTAATTTTGTTTTATTTGACTACTTGAGTGTCAACATAATTCCCCTATTTCGCGTTATTGGGGAATAGCCAGCGTCCTCTGATAGCGAATTGATTTATTGGTGATGCTCTGATGGAGTCGATGTGGATTAAGAAGGGCATGAAACCTGGAGTATTTACATGATAAACACGAAGTGCTTGTGTTTAAAACAACAATTCAGCGATGTTAATTCTTTATGTTTCTGTTTCTATCCATTTCGGATCACCTACTGACTGGGAAGACATCAAAAGGGCAAGACGCTAAAGGTAAGCTGGCTCTTTAATAGTTGTGTTTTTACATGTTAAAGGTCTTGGGTTTAGTTTTTCATTCGTTTAATTGCACTACGATTAATGGTGTGCTGTGGCCTTCTAAGTAAGTTTGTTGCAGACTTTCGTCAAGTCAAGGTCTGGTTGTTTTGTTGCTTGAATATCATCACGTATCATTTAGAGTTTATTAAATCTTTTGGACTGCAGAACTGCTCCTGTTGGGTTTACTGTGCACTGAGACGTCTATTTGGCATTCATAGATTAAACATTAAATAGTTTATGTTTCATAGATATTTTGCATTAACTACTGTATTTGTGAATTCATGCTCTTTGGGCTTGGGTGATTTTTATTTATTTTATTTTTTTTTTTTTCATTTATGGCAGAGATGCCCAATGTGGGGCCCGCAGGCTAAAGTTGCCCCATGGTAACCTTTGGTTTGGTCTACCATCTCATCTGAAAAGAGAGGGAGAATGATGGGGAGTTGGTTGGGGTGTATGTCTTTGACAGAGATCGCCATTTCGAACTTAATGTATACCCTTTTGTTTCTTTGTTTAATTGAGAAGCTAAAACAAAAAACAAAAAAAACTAAGATTAAATGTTTCATATGAACCAGACTTTTAAAATTTAAATACTGTCACTTGACAGATTTAGGACAATGCACAAGACATCGATGAGCAAATCAAGGCAAAGGCAGGAGCAGCTCTACTAGTGTATTCAGTATTGAGCTCCAGTGTGTTATAAATGGGGTTGTTTTTTACTATAATGTTTTGAAATCAACTTTTTCTAGTTGTTTTTAAATAATAAACAAATAAATGAGCAAATTGAATGTAAAATGGTTTGACATATTTAACTTCGGCCTCCAACGCTCAATCAAGTTTCATTTTTGGCCCTTTATATGAAAAAGTTTGGGCAGCCCTAGTCTATAGTACTGTGATCAGGCAGAACCTTTTTTTAAATGAGTGTTATGTAATTGTACAAAATTTGTTGAAGATCTAAAATGTCACTAGCATAGCATTGTTTCATTCTTTCAAGATATAGCTTAAAGGCTTTTGGATGTAGTTTGGGCTTTGGGTTTAATATCAGATCTAGTCATTAGAGGTACATCTGATTTAAAATGTTCATTCTTTATTTCAGTGCAAAATGGCTCTCTTCATCAGAAGGAAACGGTCCACGACAATGACTTTGAACCATACCTCACTGGCCAGTCTAATCCGGTGAGAAATGTGTGTTTTTGTGTTTGTCTTTGAATAGGGCTCTGTTAAATTGATCTTGACATTGCAGTGTTTTGCTTTTCTCTGCATGGAAAATTAAAATAACATGATAATAACGATGGCTTATAAATTGCTAAAGATTTAAGAGCAGTAGGACTTTAGTGCTGTTAAAGTTTACTCTGTTCATGAAGTTCAAACAAAACGGGTTATTAACGTACTACTTTGTTTAATCTTTGTTTAATCTGTTTAATCTACTTTGTTTAATTAATAAATAATTATTTTATGTACAGTGCTCAGCATATAGGAGTACACCCCATTTTGAAAATGAAAATTTTTATCCATTTCTTAGTGAATATGGGTAATATATATTGGTGCATTTGAACAAAACAGATTTGTTAAACAGATATATTTATTTTAGCTATTTTAGTCACAGAACATCTGTAGGAATGGAAAGATAATACATTTAAATTTATGCAAAAATTTCCAAAAAAAATACAAGCTATATTATTTCAACAGTTATATATATTTTTGTTTCTCTTGATTTTTGCTACTTTTGAAAATTTGAATTAATATTTTTCCCTCACTTAAATTTGGGCTACTAATATTTGAATGAGGGCGAAGCAGTGGCGCAGTAGGTAGTGCTGTCCCCTCACAGCAAGAAGGTCGCTGGTTCAAGCCTTGGCTCAGTTGACGTTTCTGTGTGGAGTTTGCATGTTCTCCCTGCTTTCGTGTGGGTTTACTACGGGTGCTCCGGTTTCCCCCACATTCCAAAGACATGCGGTACAGGTGAATTGGGTAGGCTAAATTGTCCGTAGTGTATGTGTGTGTGTGTGTGTGTGTGTGTGTGTGTGTGTGTGTGAATATGTGTGTGGATGTTTCCCAGAGATGGGTTGGGGCTGGAAGGGCATCCACTGCAAAAAAACTTGCTGGATAAGTTGGCTGTTCATTCCGCTGTGATGACCCCGCATTAATAAAGGGGCTAAGCTGACAAAAAAATTAATGAATATTTGAATCATTATAGCTAGGGATGTAATAAAAACAACATTTTAACTTCCGATACAATGTCGATATTGCAACCATCAGTACAAACCGATACCGATATAAATCCGATATCAGCACAAATTATGAATACTTTACTTTTACCCATTTCATTGAGTCGAATGTATGAAAGGCTAGATCAGGGATCACCAACCCTGTTCCTGGAGAGCTACCTTCCTGCAGAATTCAGTCCCAACCCTGATCAAACACACCTGAACCAATTAATAGTACCTAAAGCAGCACTTGATAATTACAAACAGGTGTGTTTGGTCAGGGTTGCAACTGAAATGCAACCCTGTTTATTCATTTGTAGGGGGGTGTGCTCGTATATGCTGAGCACTGTATGTTTATGAGAATTTAAAACATTGAGTGTTACTCAAATTTTATTTAGTGTCATATCTATTGTCCTTTATCCTGATTAATCGTCTAATGAAATGTTTGGTTGCATTTTTTGTTACTAATTCTAATGTCTGTATTTGTGGTATTTCCCCCAGAATAACAGTTACCAATCCATGACCGACCCATACCTGTCTAGCTACTACGCCCCCTCAATTGGGTTCCCGTACCCCCTCAGCGAGGCTCCCTGGTCCACAGGTGGAGACCCGCCGATCCCATACCTCACTCCGTATGCCCCCCTCAGCAATGGAGACCATCACTTCATGCATGACACTGTGTTTGGACAGCCGGGGGGTCTGGGCAGTAGCATTTATCCACACCGCTTTAACTTTTTCCCCGAAAACCCTGCGTTTTCTGCCTGGGGTACGAGTGGCTCCCAGGGCCAGCAGACTCAGAGTTCTGCATATGGGGGCAGCTACAGTTACCCGCCCAGTTCTTTAGGTGGAACCCTGGTGCCAGACGGGCAAACAGGCTTCCCTAGTGACACCCTGAATAAGGCACCAGGTATGAATAGCTTGGAGCAGGGCATGGTGGGGCTGAAGATCGGTGGTGATGTGACTGGAGGTGGTTCCGGAGTTAAGACGGTGGGCTCCGTGATTGGAGGAGGGCCGGTGGCTGCGGCGGTGGCCACGGGTAATGGTGGGACTCCTATTGGACTGCCGCCCCCTAAGCCCACATCTTGGGCAGCCATTGCTAGCAAACCGGCCAAGCCTCAGCAACTGAAGGTGAAGAGTAAGCCAGGGATGCCCATGGCTGGAGGCACCCTGCCTCCGCCGCCCATCAAACACAACATGGACATTGGCACTTGGGATAATAAGGGGCCTGTGACCAAAGTGGCATCATCATTGCCACCTCACCACCACCACCAGCAGCAGCCTCCCCTCCACTCCCAGGGTCACCTTCCACCTCACCCTCATGGACTGCCACCCCCACCTCAGCCCCCAATGCCGTCTGCACAATCACTTGCCCAGCAGATGGCCATGCAGGGCCCACCCCCTCCGCAGCCTTACCAGAACCACGCCCCTGCTCCTCCCCCGCAAACTCGGTGGGTTGCCCCACGCAATCGCAACCCTGGTTATGGTGGTGGAGGAAGCGTGGACAGCAGTGGCTCCTCGAGTGGTGGAGGGGTCGGCAATGGAGGCGGAGGTGGCCCACCGGGCTCCGGCGCCATCGAGTCCCATCCCGTCTTAGAAAAGCTGCGTGCGGCACACAGCTACAACCCCAAGGAGTTCGATTGGAACCTGAAAAATGGCCGGGTGTTCATCATTAAGAGCTACTCTGAGGACGACATCCATCGCTCCATCAAGTACTCCATCTGGTGCAGCACGGAACATGGAAACAAGCGGCTGGATTCTGCGTTTCGTGCCATCAACGGCAAAGGTCCTGTCTACCTGCTGTTCAGCGTCAACGGCAGCGGACACTTCTGTGGCGTGGCGGAGATGCGTTCGCCTGTTGACTACGGCACCAGTGCCGGTGTTTGGGCGCAGGACAAGTGGAAGGGCAAATTTGATGTGGACTGGCTGTTTGTTAAAGACGTGCCCAACAGTCAGCTCAGGCACATCCGCCTGGAGAACAATGACAACAAGCCCGTGACCAACTCGCGTGACACACAGGAGGTGCCTCTGGAAAAGGCCAAGCAGGTGCTGAAGATCATCGCTACCTACAAACACACAACCTCCATCTTCGATGACTTCTCACATTACGAGAAACGGCAGGAGGAGGAAGAGGTGGTAAGAAAGGTATTTTGCATGCAACGGTCTGTTCTGCTGATCTTCATTGCATTGTTGAAGCTTATGTGAAATCAACATTAACAATGTTTGTTTTGCTAGCATACATTATTATGCTTTATGTGAACAGTTAATCCGTGCAAGTTCATCTTCAAAGTCTGACCATTTGCTTCTGTCTTTGGACTAGCAGTCCTACACTGTTAGGATCACTCTTTACTAGGGCTGGGCGAAAAATTGATTTTATGAATTAACTTGAATGTGCAGTTTACATCGAGTTGTTGAAATGAAATCAGTTATCACTCTAGCTCATTCAACCCTCTCCTTTGGGTTTTCAGAGTTCCCCGTCAGTTTGCCATAAGAACACATTAACAACATGGCAGCGAGTAGGGAAGGACTTGGAGATATATTTCACTCTATGAAATGAAAAAGTATATGGCAATACAAGCACACCTGCCTAAAAATGGCATTATTCAGGGCTCTGTCTTGCATTCACTATGAAACACAGACCTTTGAACCTGCTCTCACACCACACATTGTGCTTCTTGTGGAAGTAATTGATATTTCTCAATAAGAAGTAATCTATTACAATTAATGCATAAGATGTGCATACGAATGCAACTGTTACCTATCTGATGTTGAAATTCAACGTTGCTGTTTTTGGGTTAATGACTCTACCCAGCCGCAGAGACGTTCATTACTAGGTATGGTAAATATCAACACTGTGACAAAACTCGCACAGTGCATCAGTCTACCAGAGGCAGTAGCCTGATGCAAATAAAAGCAATAAAACGTAACCCACTAGCCTAGCGTGAGTAATTTATATGAACTTATTTAACACAAAATAAGCATGAATAAACCTCCGAACCAACCATGAAACCTACCTGAACCTCTGTTTATGTTGAAATAAACAGTAGCACAATCACTATGAGTTTACCTTCTCTGTAATTTTATAACATTTTCAAATTTATATTATTATTAAAATGTATGCAGTCGTAAATAGATCTTGTTAAATTGGATTTTTAAATGACGCTAGCAAAGATTCTTGAGGGAGAGTTTTTTCTTTAGCATTTTTAAATATCCTATTATTATTATTATGTAATTATGATACGCGCAAGTAATTATATAGGTTAACAACTTTCAGCTCCACATTTTTTTAGTGGGGGAAAATTGTACATAAATCAAAAAAAAATTGTGTGTGGGGGAAAAGCATTTTTTTTAAAGGCCATATCACCCAGCTCTACTGTTCACCTTAGCCACATTCGTCTTACCGTTACTAGTAGTGAATGATGCACAAAAAAAACCTGTTATGTGATCAATATTCAATTTCTTTTGAATGTACATTAGGATGCTGAAATAAGTGTTAGCAACTAGAAATTGAAAAATAAAGCTTTGTTTTAAAATCTTTTAAAGCTTAGAGAAGCCTATGCAGCAGTAGTCAACTTTTTTGGCTTAAGATCCCTTACATTGGCTTGGCAGAAAGGCAAGATCTACCCATCAAAAAAAAAAAAAACTAGAGAAAGCTATATTTCTCATTTGGATTTTCAGCTTGAGACCTTTAATTTAACATTTTTTAACTATGTAAAAAGCACTAGTTTTACCAACTTTTAATTTTTGCAATTGATGCAACCACCAAAATGTGTGACGATGCACTGTGACATTAGCAGTAATCAGATCATATGTAAATATAAATAAAAGATGGTTAAAATGATTTTGCTTCTGTAGGAACTATATTAGCATTTTATAAATGAGCTGGAATAAAGTTTTAAACTAAATAAAAAACAACAGTAATAAGTACACTAGAGCATTATAATATCACTCAGCAAATGTAACTGCGGTTTTGTCAATTCATAATGTTATAAGAAGGCAAACTAGTGCTTCCAGCTGGAGAATATGTGGGAGCTTAAGGCTGATTTATACTTCTGTGTCAAGCAGACGCGTATGCTCCTGATGATGCCAATGTTGACGCACACCTCTCAAAAAAGTAACTACACATTGTAACAATGTATAGCGGAAGCTCTGTGATTAGTCGGCTTGGTCGCTGTGACCAGACTGGGTGGGACAGAGCTACTCAAACCCGATGGAGCAAGTGTTTTTACAAGTGTTGAGTCCCGTGAAGTAGCTCTAGATGGAATGTGTTGTATTGTTTACCTTATAATTAAAGTTGTTGCACGTCTGCCGGTTCCTGCCTCTGAAGTTTTAGCTACTTGTACAATAAGGTAGCGTTCAGAAAAAACAAAACGCTCACAAAGAAATTCAATACTGAGGAACATAAAAACACACTGCCAGCTAGCATTTCGAAAGTGTTAATGCGGAGCAATACAAACAGCGTGCAAAAGTATAAATGCATGACAACGCATGAGGCAGGTGCCGTGGGTCACGGCGATCACTCAATGCAGAAGTGTAAATCAGCCTTTAGGTCCCGATTGCACCAAATGTGTTGTTTGATGTGAAGGGAACCTTTTTAAAGTTTTCTATTAGCAGTGAGAGTTTTACTTGCGTCTTATGTCTTGTCTTTAATTTTAAAGTTAAGAGTTGATATTTTCAATTCGCTGCCGCTGTGCTGTAGGTGTGCCTAAAAAATGTGAGTGCGACCCAATAATCTTCATTTAAAATGAGCTTGATCATGCAACAGACTCAAAATGCAAATGGCCCCTTTTACTTTGAGGATCAAATGAAAAGGTGTATATCGACGTTGCAGCAGTTAGCCATGAAAATAAAACCTACAACACTGGATATGCATTTTGTGTTCTTTAACCTTCGGTAGGACTGTCCGATTAATCAAAGTGATCGAAATCGACGTTCAGAACCTATAATCGACCAAATTTTTTCAAGACTATTTTTTCAATTACTTTCTGTACCGCATATGGAGTCACATCACCCCGCTCTGTTAAAGGCTGAGGCAGATTTATGTTTCTGCGTCCACTTTGCAGCCACATCTCATCTCTGGTCATGTAGGATGATGGACTTATTCTTAAGCCTTGCTTTGCACTTCACTGACGATGTTTAGAAGCTATGCCTGACATGCCTTGAAAGGGCATATTTTACATTACATTAAAATGATTATTTACATTAAACTATGTTTACAGAAGATGCAAGAAGTGCACAGTAAAAATAATATTCACAGGATATACAAGCGTTTTTTTATTTTAGAGAGATGCTGCTTATTTTCTACCTTTTTAATATGAAAAACACTAACAGTAATTTATTTTGTTTCCAAAAAGTGCAAGTTATACATTTATTTTAGTTGTTCAGTGTTGATGTTTAACGAATAATCATAGATAGTAGATTGTGTTTGTTTCCTTCAGTTATTTTCAATCAAATAATGCACTTTTTATTCAGAATTCTCTCACTTGTAATATGTGAGTATACTCGTAGTACAAAGTTTGTTAGTGAACTTTGAGGGCAAAAAATAAATAAATAAAAAAAACAATCGATCTTTAATGTTAATCGAGTTAAAATGTTCAATTAATCAAGATTTTGATTTAAGGCCAAATTGCGCAGCCCTAATCTTCGGTCATTTTCGGATCTTACAGAGATTAAAAAAGATCTACCAGTTGATTACGATTGAGTTGGTGACCCCTAAAACCGCCTATGTAAAGGTTACAGCTGTTTATAGGTGCTATAGATCAGAGTGTGTCTGCCTAGTTTGCTTTGAATGATTGATGCTGTCTTGCTTTTGTTAGTTTGGTTATTTCAACGTTGTTGTGGATTTTTTGGTAATTCATTTTTTTATTTTTATGCTGTTGTACCAGGGCTCTTAATCGCACAATGGCTGTTTCTTAATTCCAACAACGAACTTGCATTCTTGTGTAGACCAGTCTGGCAAAATTATCTCGGAAGAACAAACTCATGAGAACAGAGAACGCGTCCTGTGTAAAATGAGATGCTGCACTCTCCCCTCGTTCTTCCTGATGGTCACATGACCTTTACGCGTTTTTAATGGAAAATCATTTAAAATTCCAGCATTCATACAAGTTATTGTTTTTCCCCTTTTCACAACATATACTATGCAAAAAACCTTACAAATATCCATTGCACAATACAAATAAAACTATTTTTTTATACAAGTTTCAAAAAATAAACACCTTTAATGTGTTTATGCCTTTAAAAAGATTTCCATGTTTATGTTTACTTTCACTGTCTGATTTAGGGAAAATCACAAATAAGTTATATCTCTCTGAACTTTAATAGTAGGTCTATATAAAATGCTGTGCCTCCCACCTCCTTATTCAGTCACTATGACTTCTGGGAATCCTTGAGGGAGTTTTGCACTCAAGTCTGCACCAATGCTTCCTCTATCAAGAACACATCCGGGAATTTTCATGCGTCCTCGTTCTTGTGGTCTCGAGTTTTGGAACTGAACTTTGGAAGAACACGCATTGAGAAACAGCCAATGTGATTTCTTTTTGTATATTTAAATTTATTTTTATCCCACAAAAATGTTTAAATCTTTTGACAGTTTGTGCACTTAAGATAATCTCTGTTTTATTTAGAAAATGATGTTATTGGCATTTTTAAGTGATGAAGTCTTTGATTTTTATCAGACAGTTATTGATTTGAATCCCTTTTCTTTTTATCTCCTCTGACAGAATCTTGAGCCTGCTCCTATCCAGAACCGATCCCGACTGGATCAAGTAAGCATTTGTTTGTTTTCTTTTAGGCTTAAATCTTGTGATTTCCAGTCTGTGAAAATAAAATTAAGATCAAGTTAAATATATTTATTTATAATCAAGATCAATTTAAATATACTTCATATATACAATACCTCTATTGAATTTTTCAGAAATCCTGTAAATGTAGAATATATTATTTAAAACTACATACTATATAAATATATATATATATAAATAAAGGGCCTGTTGATCAGATCAGTTTTTATCAAGACTAAATGACATACACTTTTTAAACGTTAAATTGGCCAACAAAACTCAAGCTTGTCTATTTTCAGACTTATCCAGAGGTAGATGAAAATGCATCTGATTTAGTCAAATTAGTTTATATTACCACAAACAGCATTCTTTTTTTTTTTTTTTTGCTTTATTGTACCACAACACACAGATTTTGATTGAAATCTTAGTCGCCATCCACGTACATCAATCGTTTGCTTTCCTGCTTGTTTGTAAACTCTATAATAGCGATTTGTTGATTCAGTAGTAGTTTTCTTATACACTACACAAATCAGAACGGCAGATCTGAACGCAAGTGATCACAATACACCTATATTTATAGGGTATATGTAAAAGCATGCAGAAGGACTTTTAATTTTGCAGTAACCTGGGTCAAGCACTTCCGGTGAACTGTATACGGTTACAAAATCGGCATGCTTAAGGTCTGTTTTCTTTTACAAAATCAACCACCACTGCCTGATTGATATACAATATTTGGGTATCAGAATGTACAAAAAGCGCTGCGTTAAATTTAGTTTTCCCACGCCATGTCTTTAAAATATAAACATTTATTTTACTCCAGTCATTTCAATGGAGGTTCTGTGCTCGCCTGCTGATTCTGACAGGCACGTGCGTGCAAAAGGCTTTTCATCTCGCTTTATGCTTGAACAACTAAATGAATGCTGAAGTCTATTTAACTGATTGTATTTTCTTTACATTACAACATCAATGCTGTAAACGGAATTATATTAATTTGAAAAATGCCACATTAACGATTAATCGCTATGGGAAGAAACACTAGCTGTACATATACCCTATTTAGTTAAGACTAGTTTGAAACAGTAATAAGTCTTGGCAACCCCTTGAGATAGCTGAAAGCATGTTCATGCTAGGAGGAAACAAGGACTTTTGTCCTGTTTGGTCTATCTTTTATTCTTGAAATGTTTCTTAAAATGATGATTACACAACGTTTTCAGCCAAAAATCAAATGTGAAACTTTTAGAAGTTTTACCTGTTTGTTTACAAAACAATGGCATTTTTGAGACTGAAAATGAAAACGGAAGTCTTTGAAAACAATGGCATCACATCCATGCATCATAAATGTTTAGGGGAGTGTAGATGGAAAGCCAAGTGGTACTGTTGTTTTTTGCTCAAGTGTTTCCTAACGCTTCATCAGCAAAGTGTGGATGCACTTTACATTACAATTAAAAGTGGATATGGCAATTACACATGGCAGATTGTATATAGACGCAAGTGTCAAGCCACCTACTGCATGTTGTCACTTTTAGGGTTGTCAAAAGTATTTTGGTACCAATTGGCACATCACTGCTTTTTACCAGATACAAACACAGATGCACGAACATTGGAGCATTTTAAAGCCCACTCAATCAGCTGATCTGTCTAAGAGCTAATACATGGTGATCAGCTGATAAATTGACTGATTGACGCAGCTTTAAAACACTCCAGTGTTTGTGTATCTGTATTTGCATTTAATGAAGAGTGATAAACCAATGAACACAATGGCCTGTCAGCGCTCAAATGTTAAACTTGTTCATCTAGACTAAATGTTAAACTAGGGCAATATTGCAAACAATGTATCACAATATCATGTATTATATCATTCAGTATTGATAATTATTGAATATTTGTAACAATTCATTTAGGAATATGAGGATTTCTTTAAATTTAACCACTTTAATTTAGCAACATTACTAAGGCAAATAGATTTAATAGTCAAAAACAGAAATATTTAAACAAAATATCTTATCTCTTTATAATAAAATAAACGTAAGTCTAAAAGAGACACTTAAACTTGATAAATAAAATGTAACAATGTGCATGCAATATTAAAGTGTAAATGCTGAACATTCAGAGCCAACTTTAAAGTGTGAATAATAATGATACAGTAAACCTCAAACTCTGTAAACAAAACAAATTATGAAAATCAAATATGAGCTTTCAAGTAAAGGAACCAGCCATCATTGTTCAAATACATACTGCAACATTACAAATTGTGAAGTTGGATGACTACATTACCTCCTATGCTAAAAACTCTTTCAGATTAGGGTGCTAGTGACTGGGATGCACAAGAAAAGAAACCAAAAAGCCATTCTGGGGACATCCTTACATCCTTTTATATTTACAATCTCTTGACTGTTGCTAGCCACCACACTCATTTTCCGTGTTGTTACTCTTGAGAGCAGATTGGTCAGTTCTACTAACATGAATCATGATGCGCTCGTGGATTCGGAAAAAGTTCAGATGTTTTCAACTAGGTGCGCCTGGAAAATGTGCGTGCCTACATTGAAAGTGAAAGCACTGTTGTATGGCACACACTGAGCAGTCACGTTTTAATAAAATTATAGAGCTTCATTCCGAAACATCATACCAAACTCAGGAACGTTTAATGAAATGACAATGCCAAATACTAGCCTGATGTGCATAATACGGCATTTTTGGACTTTTTTGCTGATGTGTGTAAACCTGTTAAATCTGTTTTGAAAATGTTCAAGGAATTTGCATGGAAAAACTTTTTATTTTTGGCTACATCATTATCATGTAAACGTTACCTGAATTAATCAAAAGTTAAATTACGATGCGGTCATTGGCAGGAAATTAACCTGAGATTGACAAAATGATAATGACAATACGTTTTTAAAAGGTTAATATTTATAAGACCTGAAAAGTTCAGGGGAAATTGTTGGTCAACAGTTGTGGGAACCATCATTTTGGTGCATTACAAAAAAATAATAGGAGTCATTTTTGATGTCTGAATTGCATTAAAATGAAAAGGAGTTTTTGTGTTTTGTCAATATTAACCGCTCTCCATATTTCTCTGTTTTTCTCCCACAGGAACGCCAGAACCGAAATAAACAATAGAAGGCTGCCCCCTCCCCACAGCTGATGAGCAGTTGTTTTAGGACTGACCATTTAAAAAATGAAATTTAAAGAGGACACAAGATGAAATTTAAAAACAAAAAATAAACAATCATTATGTTTTTCTATTTAATTCTGGTGACTTCAGCCAGCGTCAGACTCGAGCCTCTGCGCCTCCGGCTTCACCTCTGAGGGCTGAAGTCGATTAGCACCTCTTAACGTCGCGTCATCATTTCGATTGATTTTTTTGTTTGTTTGTTTGTTTTTGTTTTTTAATTATTATTTTGTTCTTTTTTTCTTCTTTTCTATCATTTGGTATTGTTTCCATACACCTCCCTACCCTGTTTGACCAACCAATACCTGCACAAGTCTTTTCTTTTCATCCTATATTATTGTTTCTTCAGCCCCACTGCTCCTTAACGTGCCCTTCAAAGTGGGTTAAATGAGTGGGTCATGACTTCTGTGTGTGTGCGTGTATGTATGTGTGTATTAGGGAAGATGGTGGAGTGTATGTCAGTCATGTGATTTTGAGGGGTGTGTCCAGCAGGAGGGGCATCTCCAGCATCAGTAACTGTAACAGGCCAGTTTTACGTTCTGTAGATCCAGAGTGGTTCGAACCCATTTATGGAGAATAATGCAAATGCATAGAAGGGACAATGAAATGTGTCTTGAGATGATGTTATAAAAAAAAAGAAACTATATTTTTGAATTATGTAACACTTGACTTGTTTTGTTCAGTGACGAGCCACTTATGTCACACTTTTTGTTTTGTTTTCTCCTTTGTTTTTCCTGCTTGGAGCCTTAACATTTTAAAGCTATGGAAACCGTTTAATAATGGCTGTTCTATACCTCAATTGAAACAGCATTATCAGGGAGACGACATCCCATGCATCCTTAACCAAGGGACGTCAACATTGTCACTGGCTGGACTAAACAAACAAAAAAAAAAACAACACAAAAATAAATTAACTAACTTTTTCGTTATGGTTCAGAGCACAGTGCTCAAGCTTTGTTTTCATACATGCGTAATGTTTAAAGAGCAGAAATGTAACTACTTACTGTTCCAACCCCGCCCAGCAGAGGTCGCTGTTTCTTTAAGCCAATCTGAGAGATGTAGCAATTCACTGCTTTTTATTTCAAATCACTTTAGATGCATCACCCTTATCTTTGTTTTGTTTCTCGTCCTTTAACAGATTTGATTTCATCCCCTTTTTCCTCCCCCCTGTCCTCAGTATATTGCTAAGCTTTAACGTAGGATCATATAATTATAACAATAACGAAGAACGCCTCAAAACGTGTAACCTGAAAATTAATGTTACTGATTTACTGTTAAAAGTAAGAAAAAACAAACAAACAACAAAAAAAAAGAGTATATGGTTTCTGTGCGTGATTTTTTTAGGACCTGCTTGCTGTTTTGTGTGTTTGTGTGTGGGAGAGCGGAATTGAGGGTTTAAGATTTCTATAGTCATATAACAAAAGATTCATGAAAATATATGAAATACTAAAAATATTAAAAAAAGAGTTACAAGACGAACATTTAAGTCACCCCTGAGATGAATATGCATTGTATTGGAAGGTCATTATCTATCACGTTCTTAGATTTGATCATGCTCATTATTAAAATAATACTATATGGTGTAATTGGTGTTTGAAGGTGTTCTTTTTACTGCCTTGCTTTGTCTGGAGGATTCTCATGTCTGCTAATTCTGAATCAGTTTTTACGATTTAACTGCATAGATTTCAGTTTACCAAAATTGATGAGCACAGGACAAATATGCTTCATTTGATGACATGATGGACATATATTTGTTATTTGTTTGTTTTCTGAAATTCAAACTATACACTACCGAATAAAAGTTTGGAGTCAGCTGAATTAAAATGTTCTTAAAATAAGCTTCTCCTGCTCACCAAAGCTGCGTTTTTTTGTTTTTTTCATCAAAAATACAGCACACGTTGCGAAATTGTGAAATGTTATTGCACTATAAAATAACTGTTCAGAAGTAGTTTATAATTTATTCCAGTGATTTAAATGATGAATTTTCAGCTTTAGAACTT
Organism: Danio rerio; assembly: GCF_052040795.2. Classification (NCBI taxonomy): domain Eukaryota; kingdom Metazoa; phylum Chordata; class Actinopteri; order Cypriniformes; family Danionidae; genus Danio; species Danio rerio. The sequence continues at coordinate 25,127,913 of NC_141028.1, forward strand.
TTATCTTGAGAGTCATGATCGTTTTCTCAACCATGTTCCTGGAAGACCACCAGCTCTGCACATTTTCCATGTCTCCTTAACCAAACACACCTGATTCATTGGCTCATTAGCAGAGACTGAAAGACCTGTAATAGGTTTGACAGAAAAAGGAGACATCCAAAACATGCAGTGTTGGTGGGCCTCCAGGAGGGTGGTTGAGAAACACTGCTTTAGAAAAGACTTTAATATTAATTATTGTAATTATTCATTGACTCTGAATCTGGGGTCGCCACAGCGGAATGAACCACCGTTGTTATTATTATTAAAGGTTATAGTAATAAAAGCAATGATAACTGGAGTAATAAACTCATTTGAAACCATATACAATAAGTAATAAATAATTAATTTTAAAAATTACATTTAATAAATGCTGCCTTGATGAAGAGAATAATTTTATTTAAATTAATAATTAAAAAAAACTGATCCCAATCTTTTGACCGGTAGTGTACATTTCTCTCAGCGTCACTGTGAAATAAGCTTAGAAGTAGAGTACATCTTAAATTAATCACAAATGCTTTATAGTTGTTGTTTTTGTGTGTGTGTGGCTCAAATCAAGAACAGGGTTAAAATAGTAAGGTTTATCTGCTAGTAATATTTTATGCACTCCAAATTTGCCTAAATGTCAGTTTTTATACATGTTGCACTGTAATCCCTACAGTAAAGATTACATATTGTAAGCATAACCTGTTTTATTTATGTTCACGCCAGACAGCCAGAATTCTCAGTGAGAATAGTAACGTCATTGTGGTCACACTGATTTTTTGGCAAATGTGACATGACAAAGATTATTTCCTGAAGATCAAAGAGAACATTGAAGAGCACACTTAACCCTTTAACTGCCCCATCAAGAAAAACATTTTTTGATTGCATTTAACTCCTAATGTTGCTCGTTAACACTCTCAATGTATTTTTTTTTCAACACATCCCATAATATCTAAATATCAACCTCCACCAAATGATTGATATGTCAGTTTATGGTAAAAGTACCGCAATACATGAAAATCTGAAGTGAAAGACCCATTTATAAAATATATATATATATATATTTAAAATAAAACATTTCTCAATACTAAATAATCTTTATTTTGCCATAAAAGTATGCCATCAAATTTTTTAGATTCTTATTTATTCTACTTATTCTTTTTTTACAATAAAACCAAAATCAAGTGTATTAGCGCAACAGGATTATATTTGTTTGATGTTTTTGTAAACCAACAATAACTGTGTCATTCTTTAAATGACTTCAACAGTCCTTATTTAAAACAGTCAAAATATGGTCAACCATTTGGTAGAGCGGGCAGTTAAAGAACTAAAGATTCCGAAAGGGTATTTTCACAGTGATGCCATTGAAGAGACATTTTTTTTAATTCTCCTTAAAACCTAATATGATAAATGAGTTTTTATAAGCATTTTAATCATCTAACAAGCTTTTATGCAATTGAAAGTTTCAATTAATGGACAGATTTCTTCATCTAACCAATGATGATAAAGAACCTTTATTTTTAAGGGTGTAGTTGTTAAGTGTATGTAATGTGTGACATGCTATTGCTCCCTTTAGAAGTGTGGAATCTCTAACAGAAAAGCGCCATCTGAATTGATTGGCTGCCATCTTGTTCTACTCATCCAGCACATCTAGAGTGACATCATTATGTGGAGTTCTGAGAGAAAGCCAGAAATAAAAAACTTGAAACAGCATTTCTAAACAGGTGACAGAAATGAATAAAGTAATGATTTATTGACATGTGAACAAAGGAATGAAGTGACAGGTCTTGGTATAAAGTGCTCTGTGCATTTTAAGTTGACATTTTGCAGTTTTATTCTCATACATATTCTAGTTAATTGCAGTATATACAAATCAAAAACATTGATCAAAACATAATTTCAAATCAATATCATTTTTTGTATTTGTCTCGATTTTGATGCATTTTCTGGCTTAATTGCAATGGCAGCCAAAGGTCTTTGCATAAATACCTGACATTTTAATAGCCATCAAGCTCATGGTTTCTTTAAGCAATGTAATGTCAGTACTTAAGCAATGTAAACCTTATTTCTCTACACAAATCTGAGTTGTCTACCTGTAATCAATGACTATGAAAACTTCTTTTGATTAAAAATATTACTGGAAACGGACTGACTGAAATAAGGCAATGTACTTTGCATTTGAAGAGGAATTTCAGACTCCCGTCAGCTCTTAAAATTAATATTCCTAACATGCGCCGGCAACCCATCGGCCTCAGTTCCTGTTCAGCTCAGTAGAATAACCGCGCAGTGTTCACTCTAGATGTGCGCATCTCTTGCGCTGCTGCTGCTCATTTTCTGCCGCACACGGGTTTGTCGTTTTAAGACCCCTCTCTTGGCATTCACCGCGTGCCTTAATTGTATGGATATTAAATCAAGGTCCGCCGTGAACACGCAGAGTGGCGGGCCTGTGTCACCACCCTCTATGACGCGCACGCGCGCGAACGCACAAGCACTCGCGCACAGCAGAGCAGGCTGCTCTTCAAAGAGCACCGCAAAGAGGGATGTCGTAATGCGTTTTGACAACTCGCCGACGACAAAATGTCAAAGTAATATTCACAATATTGTTTCTCCCGCGTTTTTTCTTTCAAATCCGCGTGCAATACAATGAAATGTACATGCAAATATTGCGCATAGAAGGCCGAGCAGTGGCCTATATTCATTCCCTTTAGGAGCTGCACAGGGAGCCAGTGTATGATTCTGCAGCCACGGCTATTGTCCTCCTCCTTTTGAGGCTTCGGGGTTTCTGTGGCTCAGTGGCAGTGCGGTTAGGAATTCAAAAAGAATGTCAATGTTTGAATACAGCATATCATAAATGAGCAGGTGTCGTGTAAAGAAAGCAAGGAACCGCACTGCAGGCGACGAACGAAAGCAATGAAGAAGGCACCATCCGTCCGAAGGGCGCGCATTGTTATGATTCTCACTCGTTTTGCTGACCTCTGCAGTAGTGCATCCCTCAGACTACATCAAGTGTAAACAAAACACTCGGTAAAATCACAAAATACACAATCAACTACCTTACGAAAAGCCGTCAACCAACCTTATTCAACATAATATGACGGTAATAACAGCAAAATGATTGAAACAGCACTACAGTCCGCGTCAACACGATGCTCCATTTTCTCCGTCGAGCATCTCTGGAGCTGCCGCGCGCTGTATCCCTCCTGCATCCCACAACGAGGTCACGTCTGTCGATTTACGCTCAAATGCGCTGATTGTATCCCGTTTTAATCGTAATCGTCTTCTCCTACAGCGTTCAAGAGTCTCATTTGCGTCTTGCTTGTGCTGATCCCTTCTGGAGAGATTAGTGCTTCCTCGCGTCCCCGCGCGCTCGCCCTCCTCTGCTGATAGGACTCAAGCGCGAGAGGATTACATCGGGACATGGTGACGTCATGACCCGCACCAAGCCCCCCTCCCATCCCGTTAACCAAATCCCCATCAGTACGATGCCCTTGAAAACCAGTGAGGCTGACATTCGGAGGACAGAGAGCCATTAGCGCCCTTTACATTCAGCTGAGTTGCTGTAGTGGCTCCCTAAATTTTTTTATGACCACAGCAGAATGTCTAGAAGCACTCTGAATGATATCTGTCACTGTTAGTTCATGATTTAGCACTTTTGGGTGACCTATTGCCAGACTTTTTACAGGAAGTGAGGTTTTCAATCTCCACCTTAACAAATATGCTCTGTTTCATGGAGAATGTACTTTACATTTTGTATTACTGTGAAAGAGAATGTGAAGCTGGTTTCATGCAGTGTTACATTTGTGTTAACTGTGTTGTTTAGATGCTATATTATAGAATCTCCAAAGTCACTTATCTTCTTAAATGGCAAAGTCCTGACATCTTAAATACTGACAGTCAAATTGCACTTTTTTAAAATAGCAGGTGCGACGTTAAATGTCTCACAATATAGGTCCCAAATGAAGCACAGTTTGAAATTAGTTTTTTTTTTTCTTGTCGTTCAACTTCAGTTGAACATTATTACTTTATAATTTGATTTGTAAAAATTTTATAAATAAATTTACTTTAGAAAATATTTTAATTTTTGGAGCGAACTATCCGTTTTCCACCATTGGCAGGCAACAACTGTAGTGAGTAGGTCATGTGATAATGGCAACATGGCAGATCTGATTTAAAAAAAATAATAATTCATATTCTGTGACCTAAATATAAATGACATATTCATAGTACAGCTAGTTACACAATTGTTACAAAGGATAAGGGAAAAAATCTCTACATGAAAGAATAACAACTATTTAAAGAAAACAAAATAAACAATAAATCAAAAGAAATCAAACATAATTATCTCAAACCATAAGTAAATTATTAAGAGTGTACCAAAAGGGATCTGATTATTTCAAATTAATGCTCATAATGATAATATTATTGTTTTCCAGCAGTACAGTTGTTTTGGCAGCTTTCTAATTTAACGATAGGCAGACAGATTCATAATAAATTTTCAAGTCAACACAAAATGTTCTAAAATTAGGCAAACACTGAATAACTCTACATTTGTTTAATGGAAAAGGCCACAAAGAGTGAACATTTTCAACACATTGTCCACTTCCTTACAATCTGACTCCCAGATCAAAAACAATAGGTTAATTGATAATTGTTAATTGATAGATTAAAATCAAAACGTTTTTGTAAGCTGAGAAAACAAGACAAGATATTTCTGTCTAAAAAAGTTTACAGTTTAAAATTGCATTCTAAAAACAAATGTGCTATTGTTTCCAGATTAGAATGACAGAATGTGAATTGTAAAGAATTTTAATATTAAATTTAGAAAGTAAATATTTACAGGGATAGTGATTGTGAATAATTTTTAAATAGTCCTTTCTAGGTACTAAAACATATCGATACTATGCCAAGTTTTACTGGTGCACAGGCAGAAACAGGCTGTTTAATTTTCACTTTTATGCTTTGTGGTACAAGCTAAACAAGTTAGTCAAATGTAATATTTTTGGAAAAAAACAATTTTATTATATACTGAACACACATGAATGAGATTGATGACAGCTATCGTCTTTACATGCTACAAAATAAATCTCTTGCAACAAGTTTTCTAGTGCCCCTATTGCAATGAGTATCACATTGGTTTAACACATTTTGAAGAAGAAAAAAAACAGGGTTTCGATTAGTAAAATAAGTGATAAATATTTACAATAGACTGCTTTTTGATGGTCTGTTTATACTGATAGTAATGTGTCATAGTGACACTGTGACCATACTAATCACCTTTTTGTTTTACAAAAAAACAACATAGACTCATTCTGAAAAGTAGCCCTATCCGTTTCTGGAGATTGCAAATTATGTAGCCAGAGCTACGTAAGACTGCATTTCATCTATAAAACAGACACTGCAGGGCGGTATGACATTGTTCCTTTTTTCGCTTACCAGCTATAAAAGATTGATTGACATTTTTTTCACGTCACCTCGCACTTCGGTTTCTTATGAAATTTTGACCAATCAAATGCCCTCTTGTATCTGACATGCCATGAAAAATTGTAGCATACCCTGTTTAATGAGGTTCAAGCCTTAAAGGCACACTGTAAACGATTTCTGTTGTTTTCACAGTATTATACTGCATTTCTCAACAGTTTTTTACTGTATAAGCTGTGTACAGTGTGTTACTGTATATATTGTTGTTTTCACAGTATAATAATGTATTTTCAACTTTTCTATACTGTGAACATGGTTAACAGTATGTTACTGTAGATTTTATAATGAATTTTGGGGAAAAATCAGTTACTGTGCATCTAAATACAGTACTGCAAATGACCAAGAACAACTCCACACACACTATATATATTATGATTATTATGTTTATTTATTTTTAGACAAATTATTTTGTGAAGTAAATAACCTAACCAGTTTCTTCAGACTATTCAAAACTGTCCCCTGGTTTTCCATTTTTGGGTGCACTGCTCCTTCATTTTATAAGGTAACATGGAAATATTAAATACTATTTAATAAACATAACTTTGTGCTAAACCAAAACGTAAATTGGAACAAAAATAATTGATTCACGTAACCAAAGACTGTTAAACACACAAAATGATTTCAAAGTCAGCTTGACCAACCTGCTTTAGACGGATTCAAGAATATTGGGCACCCATATGGGCCACCGTAGAGGTCACATATCTCCGCATTTTCAAAACAATATTTTAAAATACGCACTATCTTAATAAATAAACCACAGACTTGAGTTTAAAACAACTACATTCTCGCATGAAAAACGGTTAAAACTTTATATCATAACACATTTATTATCTAGTCATCGAAGACAGGGGCATGTCTCAATAATGTCCAGGCCGAGTAAAGCATGAGGTTTGCCGGATACATGAGTGATGGAGCGCCGTCAACCCCTGGAGGTCAGAATCTCCCCTATCGGCAAAGCACACTTAAAATTAGACATGATATCTAAAAACAAACCACAGATTTGAGTTTGGAAGAACTATATTCTCGCATGAAAAACTGTTAAAACTTCATTTCGTAACATATTAAACGCAATATTTATGATATGATCTGGCTTTTCTCATCCGCCATTATATTTGCTTGTTGGTGTAAAATGAACTCTGGGAGAAAAAAATATTAATTCTCAAAACACTTCAAGCGAACCTTATTCTTATTGTTAAAGTCAGATATATGTAATAGTTTCGCTGGTAAAGTGAGAAAAAAAAACAATATTTCTATTTTATCAATATCACGTTTGCACTGGTTCGGTTCAGAACTCAAACGACACCGAATCGGATTGAACCGTTTGCTCGGGAATTATTTTATCACATGTGTTCACAAGCACATTCAGCAATATGTGTATAAATGTGTGTGACCGAGCAGTATAACGAAATAGTAAAGATTCATTGTTGTGTCTTACAATAATATACAAAAAGGAATCGGTTTTAGGCGGATTCGACTCTTTACTGTTCTAAGGAGCCGATTCATAGAACCGAGCCGACTCGATTCGACCTTCACCAGGCAAGCAACGGCTATCCTAATTTGAAATCCACCTGTCGCCTTTTTCTCCAGTGAATTCATCCTCGGTAAGTTTTTAAAAGTCAAATTCTGTTCGTTAAATGATTGTTTTGTGTATTTTTCCGTGTAGTGTGTGTGTAATTTTAAATAATTAACCAAGTTACGTTAGTTGTAGGTACTTATGTCACGTTATTCGATGCCAGACCGTGTTTGTAGTGTTTGCGAGGTATTAGATAACGTACAGTGAGTTTATCTTGAGTGAGTTTTTGACCATAGTAACGTTACCTGAAAAAAACGTAACTTTTACTTGGGGTTAACTGCATTAATGAATTCTCTATTTCAGCACAACACTGAGATGAAGGCAAAGTCACCATGAAAAGTTAAACGTTTAACGTTAAGGTGAGCTCTGGTCTTCATGTGGTCATTATGACCAAGTTATCATTATGGTTAAATTTGTAAACTGTAAGTTAGTTATTCAAACTAAACTCACAATGAAACAAGTCTAACTGTTTTATTAAATTGAGCTGATAATAAAATTCAGTTTATGTCTTTTAAGCTAACGTTAATATTAACATAATTCATATTAATTGTCTATTTCTCACTGGTTAACGAGCTTATTGTATAACGTTAGTGTGTCATTAATTGTACATTTTATTTTTGGTGTTCAGGTGTAGGGAATGATTTGTATACAAATTTATTTGAACCCCATACAGATTTGTATGGTTGTACCATAGATTTAGATTATTAAATGTTAAGTATTATTTTACTCTTATTATATTTATCTTTCTTGCAGCCACAGCAATTGACCAATCTCTCCTCTCTTGATTATTCAAGGTAATGTTGATGTCTTCCTCATTTTGATTAGATTTTGAAATGTCAAGTTGTTCACAGATTTGTTGTGAGGAGTTTCATGTACAACCTCTTTTTCTTCTTCCAGTAGCGACGCAGTGGCACAGTAGGTAGTGCTGTCACCTCACAGCAAGAAGGTTGCTGGTTCGAGCCTCGGCTGGTTCAGTTGGCTGGATACAATGGCATAATGATTCTGCTTGCTCACAGGAGGTACTTGATTTAGTTTTCCTCAAGCGATACATCAGTTTTTATGAGTAATGCATGACACTTGAATTGAAGGGACAGTTCACCCAAAAATGAAAATAATAGCATCTTTGGCATCCTCCACTTGTTTCAAAATAGTTAGATTTTTTTTGTTCCATTGAACACAAACTCATATTTTTTTTAAAGAAATTTGGTTCAAATATGGATGTCAATAGTTTCTGGTTTCTAACATTCTTCAAAATATCTGCTTTAGTGTTCAACAGAAATTTAAATGGATTTAAAACACATGGAGTAATGGTGGCAGAAAAGTAAACTATCCTTTTAAATATTTTATTCTGAGACTTATTTATATGTGTCTTGTCTTTTGCCATATTGTCTTTCTAGCTCAGATTGTGATGGACCTGGAATGTGACACCAGATACTCTTAAGTCAAGAACCAAATAAAGCACAGATGTGGAAGGATCTGCAACTAAACTAACTGGAGGAAAGGAACCTTTAGGTAAAAACACCTGCTTTATTTAGGTCTGAAGTATTTTATTTGGCATAGAGATTTATTTTTTTATTCTTATTCTAATTTTATTTTATGTATATACTGAATAGAAGTCATTTAAATTTCACAACAAATGATTGAATATAAAATATCATCTAGATGTCTTATTTTTCATTGTCTTAAACAGGGGTGCTCAACCCTGTTCCTGGAGATCGACCTTTCTGCAGAGTTTAGCTCCAACCCTGATCAAACGCAACTAAACAAACTAAATAGTATCTGAAGGAGCACTTGGTAAATAAAGACAGGTGTGTTTGATCAAGGTTGCAGGTAAGCTCTGCGGAAAGGTAGATCTCCAGGAACAGGGTTGAGCACCCCTGATCTAAATGCTCAAAAATGCTGTTTCCGAGGCGAGGTTGGATGTTGTTCAGAAATAGATTCATTAGGATCAATGCTTAAAGTAAATGTTTACTTCTCTCTGTAGACCAAACATGCTTAGTATCTCTCACATTTGAATAAATTATTTATTTTGGTTACTTTTACATCTATATATGGGTAAGCAAGTATTTAATAAATAAAATTATTTTAAACCACTTGACTTAACCAAATGACTCTATTACCCTAGCTGCTGGGAAAAAAAACATGTAAAATAACAGATTTTTTTTTTATTTACAGTGTGGGTGAACATACTACCTTGATGTCCAGCAAAGGCTGCACAAGAGCTCATTTGATGGCACATATTCTGTCCTGTCTACATCTCTGACGACCTGGAAGTGCTTCGACATCAGTGAGTAATAAATCTTCATATTATCATGCATTCAGGATTTCTGTTTTAAAAAATTAGGTATTTAAATTATTCTTAACGTTTTACTGATGCTGTGCACAGTAACGTCATGATGATTTAATTTGAGGCAATGTCACTCGTGAGGTGTAATAATATTTATTTGTCTCACTGACATGCCATCACTGCATATTGAAATACAGTAATACGAATTGACCGCAAAATATTACCACAAACTTTTCATGAAGTAGACTGCTTGACTACTCTTCAGTTCTCTGCTCAACTTTAACACATTTGATCGTGTCGCTGCACCTCTCGGCAGATTTTGCCAAAAATGAATGCTTAGTGATTACTTTGTTTTATACGAACCAAATGTCAGTAACTTATCATTAGCATTATTTTTTTGAAAAATCACCCATGGCTTTCATGTTCTCTAACGTAATCTTGTCTGTAAGTTAGAAGTGGATTTTCACATGTTAAAAGTACTTGATTAACATTATTCACATTAAATTAGATTATTTTATTTATTTATTTATTTTTAATATGTAGCCTCTTAAGGTCAGAATGAACTGTGTTCACCCCTCTTAAATCTGTGAAAGCGCTAGTGTGGTCATGGAATCAGATATTCAAGTTATACAGAGTCAGACATTAAGTTAAGATGAGACTTTATTTTTTACACATACCTGTGTGGACACTTGACTAGTGTTGACTTGACTGATCTTTTCCCCATTAACATTAGTGTAATTGTAAATTGACAACAAACTATTTCCCCAACAAAAACAATAAAAAACAGTGTTTTGTATATATAAAACAGCAGTGCGGTGTTTGGTTTCTAAATGAATGAAATAATTTGAGGCATGATTAGTTTTTTCTCCAGTGATTGATTTTGCTTGTCATTTTTGCAGGATCATCAGAAGTGCTGCTGCCCTTTTTCACTGTCCCTTTTCCACAACATCATTTGACCTTCATCATTTCCTGTCTTGTAGCAGTATTTTCACCTGTTTTTAAAATTGTAATACTTTTTGATGCATTAATTGTTGACTGGTTTTAATGATCAATTGTTTATTAGTGTTCTGTTGCTTTGTTATATTGAATAATTGCTACTGTTTCAGTAGGGTTTACACAATAAACTTTTATTGTGAAGTTAAAGTTTCAATTTCTTTATTTTTCTTGTATTTCTTGAACAGTTAAAATAATATTTGTGCAATTTTTGAAAATGTTTTGCCCAATATAAAGTAGCACTATTAAATACAATAAAATAACATTTAATAACTGTAAAATACTATACAGTAATAATGAAAGTAACGTTAAAATACCGTAGTTCTGCATGGTAAAAATGTACAGTGAAATACTGTTTTCAGTTTTGCAGTATGTGTATCACTACTGTAATTGGTGTTACAGTAAAAAAAGAAAACAGTAAAATGATGTATTACATTTTACAGTAAATCTAATACTAATGTAATTAGTATTACAGTAATGTTACTGTTTTATGAAATACAGCAGCTACTGGATAATTGTTGCCAGTAACTTACTGTTAATTTAACAAGAAATCGTTTACAGTGCACAGTGTGTTATTTTGCAGCTAGAGGGCACACATTCTCAACAAACAAAGGCGTAGCTTATTGGTGCCATGACTGGTCATGGAATCATTAGTTTTTGTCTTTAAAAATATACGTGAAACCTACAGAAATTATGTTTATGAATGAGCTAAACTATTCGAAACTTCACACTGTAAAATAATAGATGTTTATTTACAGAAATGTCCTTAAATTTACATTTCTGGTAAATTTATAGAAAGTTAACGTCTTTTATTTTTGGTAATTTTTGTAATTTAATATCTGTTATTAAACGGTAATTTTTTTGTAGGTTAACGTATGTTATTTTACTGTAAATTTCTGTAATTTAACGTCTGTTATTTTACTGTAAATTTCTGTAATTTAACATCTGTTATTTTACTTTAAGGCTTTGTAATTTAAAGTCTGCTATTTTACTGTAAATTTGTGTAATTTAACGCCTGTTATTTTACTGTAAAGCTTTGCAATTTATCGTCTGTTATTTTACTGTCAATTTCTGTATTTATCATCTGTTATTTTACGGTAAATTTCTGTAAATTAATGTCTGTTATTTTACAGTATTTTTTTTTGTAATTTTAGTGACATTATTTAACTTTTTTTCCAACACCCTAGCTACTAAAAAAAAAGTAAAATAACAGATTTTTTTAACAGAGCATGATATGAAGTAGAGTAAAACTAAAAGGGATCAAAGCAAAATAAGACCTTTGAAGCAATTGCTCACAAGAGACAATTATGATGCAGCATGAAAGCAGCAGAGTTTTTATTATGCCAAAGTTCACTTCATCTAGACATGGCTCACATTAGGGTTCTGTTATAATGCTGACATATTAATTAAATGCACAACGTAGAACCTATTACAATATTTTTTACTTTTTTTGTTTGTTTGTTTGTTTAAAAACAAACCAGAAATCAAGGATGTGGGACATTATTAGAATGGCGAAACAGGACAATGACCATTACAGTTAAAATTGCTTATTTCTCTGAATTTGAACATTCGTCAAACATTTGGGTTAATGTAAGTACACTGTTAACAATTTTTGTAGAATCTACAGTAATTCACTGGCAGCAGTTTGCCAGTAACTTACTGTAAATTATTTACAGCAAAAAATACTGTATTTACATTTACAGCACTATTTATCTTGCTCTCTATGTATTTTCAGTATTGTTTATCTTTACTTTAAAATATGGTCATTTCACAATACAACTTTAAAATACAGTAACATACCGCATATCTGTCCTACAGTAAAATATAGTTAATATTACGATTAAATACTGTGTAATTTATAAAAAAATGTTCACAGTGTAGGCATATTCGGTTGAAGTCAGCAAATATATATAGCACTATTCTAGCGCTTGTTTGTTTTTAGATTTTAATTTATTTTAATGAGAAAATTTTACATTGTGTCTTAAAGAGCTCAGTATACGGTTTGTGTGTATTTACAGGCTACAATGAAGAGCACATAAATAAGTATTAGCTACCACAAATTCTTCAGGCTTTGTTTCCATAAATGAGCATCATAATAATTTGTGAGCTGTAAAGAAACAGGCCCATGTCATTTCTTCAACTGAAAGCCAGTGGCAGGAAAGAAAGTGAAATGGGATTTGAATATTTAGAAAGCCAAGGAGCCTCCGTGCGATTTCATGGACCTGACAGTTTGCTGCAGTCTGCCATAATCCACTCGTTTACATTCACTCCGTTTACATTCCCTCTCAGTTAGACTGTAAATGCGTAAAATCCAAGAATAGATGTTCAACCGGGAAAACGGTAAGCTATTTATTCTTCCCCTGAAGCGATATTTTGGGCCTACATCCTTCTCCGCTGAGGAAAGGAGGAGTTTTGTCTTTGCATTACAATACAGCCGAGAATTCCTCCTGGTCGTCGCTGTTCTCCAGCGGCCTGTCCGCCCACCGCGCGCCCGGGCCTCTCCATCACAACCCGTCACTGCAAACACAAGTCAATGCAGAAGGCTTTGCTGATGCAGGGGTGCGATTTAGCGGCTTTGTCATTGACGACGAGTCAAGATAATATAGATGAATAAGAGCTGAGAAAAAGCCCATTGAGTTTAAGTAACTGCCTGCACCTGCTTCTACTGTCATGGATAGCTACCCTAGTCGTCGAAAGAAGCCCCATACTCTTTACAGGAGAATTTAAAGATGTTTAAACTTGCTCTGTTGTTGGGTTAAAGGCTGCTGCATCAACTACACAACGACAAAAAATTATATATAAGCTCATTGTTTGATTTTGACGACTTATACTGACTTGATATATGGACCTAAAAAACAATGTTAAAGGAAACATATGCGTAATATTGCTACATTATTATTAGCGTACTAGCAACAAAAATATTGGCTTTGGTAAACAAACAAAACTCAAACTGTTATTTAGCTGCTGTATTTAACAAGAACAATTATATACAGGTATCAAACTACTGTATGTTTGGCAACATATACATTTACTGTATAAATAAATACTATAAATAACATTGTAAAATGTGTCAGTTAAATGTGATGAGAAACAACAGAGTAAATTTGGATAACAGCACACACAGTTGAAGTCAGAATTATTAGCTTCCCTGAATTATTAACCTCCCTGTTTATTTTTTCCCCAATTTCTGTTTAACAGAGAGCAGATTTTTTTCAACACATTTCTAAACATAATAGTTTTAATAACTGATTTATTTTATCTTTGCCATGATGACAGTAAATATTTGACTAGATATTTTTCAAGACACTTCTGCAGTTTACAGCTTAAAGTGACCTTTAAAGGCTTAACTATAGGTTAATTACACTGTAAAAAATTTGACCTTAAATTCACAGTAAATTACTGGCTAATAATTGCATTACTTTCACAGTAAATTACTGTATGTAAATTCACAGTAAATTATTGTGAGGTAGTTCACAGTAATTTACTGTGGTTTTGTCACATTAAATTATTGTGAAATTACAACCATATATTGTAACTTTACAGTAGATAATAAAGTCTGTTACTGTGATTTCACAGTATTATCTTGTAGAATTAACTATATTTTACTGTGAATTTGCAAAACGATTACTGTGATTTAGCAGTAGGTTGCAGTTTAAATACCTGATTTAACTGTAAAGTTACAATTATATCCCGGATTACTGTAATTTAACAGTTTGGTGCTGTAAAATTTCAAAGCAATTTTAGGTCACACAAAAATGAAAATTCTATCTTGATTTACTCACCCTCAGGTTGTTCCAGCTCTGTTAAAAATGATTTTTTGTTAAACACAGGAATAAAAATATCAAATAATCCTCTTTGTGTCCAAACAACCTGAGGATGCGTAAATGACGACAGAATCTTCATTTTTGGGTGATTTGAGAAGACTCTAAAATCAAAATCAAAACAAACACACATACATTTTACAGATTTATTTAACAGCTTAATGACATCTGTGTAAACATTTCAGAAAACTTTCAAAAGGTGAAGGTGAAGCCTCAAAAAATACTATAAGAACATATTAATAAAAAAATCTGACATCATATGTAGCATACATATAAAAAGCAGTGCTTCAGAGTGCGCTCTCTCTCTCATTATATATATATATATATATATATATATATATATATATATATATATATATATATATATATATATATATACACATGAGAGAGAGAGACAAAACTTCTTGCTAAATTAGGCAGTCGTCTATTCAAGGTCAATCATTTTCCTGATAATTTTACACACTTGCTGGTTGATGTGTCTTCTCTGCTTCTTTGACTTCATCTGTCTCCCATCTCCAAACTGGTGCCCAAAAAGCACCTATAAGCAAAAGGGCAGACAAACAGTTAGCTTCATACAACACTACTGGGACACTACTGCTGCACTACAGAGCAAAATTACTGTTAGCTCAGTTTGAACATGCTGACAATACTGTAGCTCAGTCAAACTGCAATCATTTAAACAAAAACATCTGAAAAACATTTCCATCACAAACACACATTCAAGAACAGTCCAACAACAAATAGTGGTTTTAATGACCTAGGCAGAGCATTTTAAAACAGTTGATTTGATTTACATCTTCTGTTTACAGACTATAATCTAATGCTGGGTTCACACTTATTGCAAAGTTAACACATGCATCACAGCACTTGCTCTTGAATACTAGCAGGATGTTTCTTGCATCAAGCTAATTTTTCATGATTTGAATATTAGGAAAATTTTGCAAAAAAAACTTGATTGAAGTGATACAGCACTTGTGTTGTATTCATTTCAATCAAGTTTTTTGCAAATATTCCAAATATTTTTCAACGTTTTTTGAGTTTCACTTAATTTGTGCTGCCCAGTAAAAAATTCCCACTATTTATGCATTTGCAATGACTTGTATGTAATCCACTCACCTGAATAGGTAACTTCACATATGGTATAAGAGCCCCATCCTTTTAAAGACAGCTTCCCCTCTGGTCTCCAGCACAGACAAACAATTTGTGTCTGCAACACGGCCCTTTATAACAAGGGGACAAGGGGAGTCATGACTCCTATACATTCCTTGTTTAACCCCCCCCCCCCCCCCCCCCCCCCACAAAACAAGCCATCAGTTACAATATTTATTGTAGACATTACCTTAAATTCCAGAGTGCAAAAGGCATCTTCAGCATACTTCAGTTTCAGACCAGATCCAAAGTCAGTTGTGAAATCCAGGTGAGGTCCCATGACCACTCGACCCTCCAAGGAATAACACTAAAAGGGGGAAAGAAGGACTAAATTAGAGGTGTTTGTGAATAATTAAATTTGTTTGTAGAAACAAAGTTGACATTCCATGCTCTGCCTATTAAAAACCAAGCAAACAAACACACATGCCCAGTAAAATTGCTAATAAAAATAAAAACTATAGTTTAAAAAAATCTTTGTCTAATATTTACTACTACTGGAGGTACTGGTGGAACTTCTGGAAGAAGAAAAAGAGTTTGTACAAGAAACTGCTCACAACAAATCTGTGAAAAACCTGACATTTAAAAATCTAATAAAAATGAGGAAGGCATCAACATTACCTTTAATAATCAAGCGAGGGTTGATTGGTAGCATCAGTGTTTCAACATCAGTGGCTGTGGCTGCAAAAAAATTTGAATATAATAAGAGTAGAATAAGACTCAACCTAACACACGCACACACTCATATATATATATATATATATATATATATATATATATATATATATATATATATATATATAGGTTTAGATTGTGATAATGAATTTAGGTTATATTTGTGTGCTCAGAATTTACACTCACCTTACACTTTAGCTATTATCAGGTACACCTGAACACCAAAAAATAAAATCTACAGTTAGTGACAATATACAATTAGTTCTCATTAGTAAATGTTAGCACTGCATTAACACCAGTGAGAAATATACAATATGTACTGTGTTAGTGTTAGTTTAAAAGAATACAACTGAATTGTATTATAAGCCTCATTTAATAAAACAGTTAAGACTTGTTTCATAATGAGTTTAGTTTATTTAACTAACTTAACGTTAACGTTACAGTGAACAAAATTAACATACATGATGGTCACTAACCGTAACGTTAACTTAAGTGAAGGTCAGAGCTTACCTTAACGTTATAGTCATTTCACCTTTACTTCAGTCTTGTACTGAAACAGAAAATGCAGTTAACAAGAGGTTAATTAAAGAAAATTCCCTTTCTTTTTTCAGGAACTAACGTAACGGTAACGTTATGCTAATAAGTTACCTCAGAAAACACTACAATCACCATCTGGCGTCGTTAATTTCTTGCTTTAAAAAAAGGCGCGCTTAAACCCTGTCCGTGCGAGTACAACTAAAGTACTCGGTAAATTCCTGTTAAATTACATGCACTATACAGAAATAAACATACAACATCATTTAACGGACAAAAGTCATATTTTAACACTTACCGAGGATGAATCCGTTGGGTGAAGAGACGACGGCGTTGTCTGTGGTGATGGCGCTTGTTTGCGGTCGAGTCGAGTCAGTTTTGTTCAATGAATCGGCTCCTTTAAGTGAACAGTAAAGAGTCGAATTCGGCTCCTTTAAGTGAACAGTAAAGAGTCGAATTCGCCTGAAAACGATTCCGTTTTGTATAATATTGTAAGACGCAAACATATAATTCATTAATATTTCATCATATTGCTTGGTTCGTGTACTGCTTGTACACGAATTGCTTGTTGATGACTTCGAGCTCATGAACACGTCTGATAAAATATCTGAATCTGATTCAATGTCACACGAGTCCTGAACCGAAGCAGTGCAAAAGTAATATATTGATTGAAATATAAAGGTTATTATTTTCTTCGCCATTCAAAACATTACATATCTCTGACTTCAACAATAAGAATAAAGTTCGTTTGGAGTGTATTGAGAATTATTATTTTTTCTTCCCAGGATTCATTTCGCACCAAGCTGCATCAAGCTGTAATGGTGGATGAGAAGGCACATAATATTATAAATATTGCTTGTAATATGTAATGAAATAAAGTTTTAACACTTTTTCATGCGAGAATGTAGTTCTTCAAAACTCAAATCTGTGGACTGTTAGTAAAGATTGTGTGTAATTTTAAGTGTGTTTTGCCGGTAGCGGAGATCTATGACCTCCAGGCGGTAACGGCGCTCTTTACTCATGTATCCGCCGAGAGGCGCCTGTCTTCAGGCTAGACATTGGGACAATTGCCCCGTCTTCGATGGCTCTATATGCGTCCGAAAATGAAGTTTTAAGTTTTTCATGCTAGAATGTAGTTGTTTAAAACTCTAATCTGTAGTTTATTTATATAGATAAAAAAATAATAATTTATATATATATATATTTAATTCTGAGATTAGTGACCTCCAGGCGATGACAGGTGCTCAATACTCATGAAACCGTCTAAAGCAGACATTTACCCTGACATTGAAATAATTGTTGGCTGTTTAACAGTCTTTGGTTTCATTAATTAATTACTTTTTATTCCAGTTTATTATGTTTTGGCTAAGCACACAGTTATGTTCATTAAATATTATTTCCTATTCTATGTTAACTGTATAAAATTAAATAAAGGTGCAGTACAACCAGTACAACCAAAAAGATGTTGGTAACCAAATCGTTTTGGGGGCTATAACATTCTGTTATTAGCTGTTAAAAGTTCATTTGTATTAATTTCTACGTTGAGTTTAAAAAAGGTTTGAATTTCTATAACTAACGTGCAAAAGATATAGCCCTTTTCACAGTAATTTGCTGTAATCATGCTACCTGCCGTAATTTCACAATAAAATCATGAATACAACATATTACTGTGAATTTTTCAGTTAAATACTGTGAAGGGATACTAA
Source organism: Danio rerio (assembly GCF_052040795.2). Classification (NCBI taxonomy): domain Eukaryota; kingdom Metazoa; phylum Chordata; class Actinopteri; order Cypriniformes; family Danionidae; genus Danio; species Danio rerio. Next base: position 25,146,147 of record NC_141028.1, read on the forward strand.
TGTAATTTACTGTGAAAAATTACAGTAACTTGTTGTGAAAACCTGGAAATTTTTTACAGTGTAGGATAACTAGGCAGGTCAGGGTAAATAGGCAAGTTATTGTTTGACAATGGTTTGATCTATAGACTATAGCAACAAAATATAGCTTAAAGGGGCTAATAATTTTGTCCTTAAAATGGTGTTTAATAAATTTAAAACTGCTTTTATCCTAGCCGAAATAAAACAAATAAGATTTTCTCCAGAAGAAAAAATATTATCAGACATACTGTGCATGCATTTACTTGCTCTGTTAAACATCATTTGGGAAATAAAAAAAGATAATTATAAAGAAAAAATTCAAAGGGGTGCTAATAAATCTGACTTCAACTGTAAATAATACAAAAAAAGTAATGTTCATATTATGCACAACTATAAAAGGATCCACTGCAGAAAACACGTCTCTTTTTCTGTGCATTTTATTCAATTTGTTCTCTTGCCTTTTTTACAACTTCCCTCCACTGTCAGTTTTCGTTCTCTGCATCCTCTTGTACATCACTCCCTCCTCTCTTCTCTCTCTCTCTCTCTCTCTCTCTCTCTCTCTCTGTCTCTTCCTCCCACGTGTTTCTGCATCACACTCTTTAGTATGAGATCTGCTCTGCCCTGCACGTCTCAGCTGATTGGACCAGCTGCTCAACTCAAGTTCACCATAGCAACTATGATTCAGTCGCCCAGCAACGGGTTTTACTTTCACCCCACTTCCTACTCAGGGACCCCCGTCTCCCCTCAGCCAACCGTCCAGTGGGTGAATCTGTTGAAATCTGATAAAGTGAAGCTTCTCTTGCAGCTGTGGGACACTGAGATCTACAAAATAGATCTGTCAAGAAACCTGATTTATTTGTGATTTCTGTATTGCAGTTATATTTTTATGCAACATAATCCTTCATCCTTGCATACAAGTAGGAAATATGTTTCTTTCAAAGTATATTTATCATTGAGAAAATTATATACATTTAAAGATAGTGTTTTTACAATGAAAAACTTTTTAGCCATTTTTAAACTTAAAATGCTGGGAAAGTTTTTCATTCATTCATTCATTCATTTTCCTTCGGCTTAGTCTTTTTATTCATCTGGGGTCGCCACAGCAGAATGAACCGTCAACTATCCAGCATATGTTTTACGCAACGGATGCCCTTCCAGTTGCAACCCACAAGGTCTACTGCAACCAACTTCTAATTTTAAGAGTTAATTGTTTTACATTATTTTTTTTCTCCAGCAGTTGGATTTTTCCATGTTTTGCTTTAATTTAGGTTAAAAAAAGTCAATATATATTTAAAATAAATTGTTGGGGGTGCTGTGGGTGGCTTAATGAGGCATTTACAAATTAATATAATTCATGGATGCGCATAGAGAGATTAATTTATTTTCTTTAGGTTTTTTCACATCTATACTCATTTCTATTAAAAGGGTGGTCCACTATGATATCACATTTTAAACTTTACTTGATGTGTATTGTAGATTTGTAAACATAAACAAGATATCTTAATGTAATACGCTCAAAGTTCAATGCAAAGGTAGACACTGACTTTTACCCAATAGCAAAGCCTACAGCAAATGAAGCATTCACCACGTGCAGCGAAGGGGTGTGGCCAGAGGTGCTGTAATGTTATAGCAGATAAAGCTAATGCGGTCTAAACTCTGCTATTTCCTCAGAGCTCGTTCTTTTTCTGTATTTGGGCTTCCAAAGAATATGACACAACGAGAGAAGGGCTTACAATTTATTTTTAATTATGTTCCAGATAATTATAAAAAAGATATAGATAGCATTTGACAAAGGACAGCTTCCAGAATCTCATCGCTGGATTCGGCTAAAAACTCCTCCGAGAAGGAGCAGCTCCTACCATGATAGAAGAAGCTGTGGATTGTGAGCCGCAACCTGTAAGTATTTTTATTTGTTAAAATTGATCTATTTCATGCACAGTGTCTAGCGTTAACAATATGTTATAGCGAGGATTTAACAAGGATGTAAACTATGGGAAATGCTGTTTGGCACCACTAACAGTTTAGCTACAAATTTATATTTATTTGTGACCCTCTGTAAACAAACTCAATCTTCAGCAGCGCTGCATTCTGCATCTTAAATAACAAACTTACAAATGATATGTGAACGTTTTATATTATGCCTATTCTGAATATATGATAAAAACAGCAGGTGTGAGGATCAGCTGTGTCCATTTCATTTTCTGTCTGATTCAGGCTCAAACTGATATGGCTAACAGCTAAACTGACTGACAGTATTTACACAGCAGAGGCACAGCGCGTGCTATTAGATGCGTGATGCTTTTTCTGTTGACATGAAGCTGATCTACGAATCATATAACATTATATTAGCTGACCAATCAGAGCCTCTTGAGGGTGGGCCTTTCGGAGGAACTAGGAATTATGAGTCGTTTTTATGTTAGCTGAGTAGCTATATATAATCAAAGTAAGGTATATGAAAAAAATAACATGATTTTCTACAAATGAAGCATGAACACACTTTGCTTTGCATCTTTCAAAAACAACCAAGCCTTAAAAATACACTCTGGACCACCACTTTAACTACAGTAAGTGTTTTAGTAAACTAAGTTTTTTAACAATCGTGGCAACAATTTATTAACTTTTTCCACGTGAGCTGTTTTTAGGAGTAGTTAATCGCAGAAAATGTATTACAAGAGGACAATTCATACTGTTAAGACTAGAGGAAAATAAGAACATAGGAAAATCATTATTGTTCATAATCAGATATTGGCCTTGCATACATGTATAACACATATGTGTATAAAGTGTAAATGGAGATTGCTTTGACAAAAAAATGCCAAAAACAATATTTCTGATTTGAGTACATCGCTGACGTGTGAACAACCCCTAAATCTGTACTGCATAATTTAGATTTTACATAATAAATTCACTCAAAAAATATAATCTGAGAAAATATCATGTGTTTATCTCGCACTGCCAATATGATCAAAAATAATTTTAGATAATTAATATAATTCCTCTCCTTATTTCGCATGTTTATAATGCAATCCTGTTTGCATTTAAATGATTAGAATAAACAAATTACACTGTCAACTCTCACTTATTAAACAGATGCTTCTCCTTATCACAAAATACTTGATTGCGTCCCATCAACCCCCTCCACATGCACAGGATCCCTCCAGCGCTGCAAGTCTAATTTGCAATCATGCTCATTTGCATTAGTAAATGATGACTAATTAATCAGTTTGGGGCATTTCTTGGGTGAAAGATGGGTGTTGTCATTTATTATAGCATTTAATTTTGTACAATTGGGGAAACCATTTTCCTAATATAGGATGGAGTTTCATAGATAAAGATCAAATTATTGTAGATACACATTCATAATATAATATTTGAAACATTTTAAGTTATGTTGTTGCAGTTATTTTCTAGTAATTTACATAACATGTCTATTAAATATTTTTGAAAATTAATTGATTATCTGTAATTTTAATCATTTTCATCTATTTTTATATTTATTTTAATTCACCTTATTTACTTGAATTTTATTCCTTTATAATGTTTGCATTAATAATTTCAAAGTTATTGTAATTTCAATATTTTAATAATTTTGGGTCTATTGTTTAAAAAGTGTATGTTTCATTTGCATTTTGAATAAAAATAGGCTATATTACTTTACTTTAAACTTTATTTAAATTAGGAGTTCCTGGACTCCAGTTTAAAAACCTTTGTGATAAATTTTCACATTTTCCTTATTGTCACACACAAAAAACCATTTCTGTGTCCCAGTTTTCTTCTGACTTTCTGAGGGAGAATTTTTGGAAATGTCTGCACCCTTTTGCTTTCAGATTAACACAGTAATTTGGCGTGATGACCCACTTTCCAAAAGCAAAGCCTGTCGTATCCATCTCTCACAAAGTCAGTTTATGTGATAAAATATACAAATTATAGCTTGACTGGCTATCATGATATTGTAAAAAAGAACAACAAAAAAAAACACCACCTGAGCAAAATATGTCTGTTTTTCATGCTACAGCCATAATAATATTGCCATTATTCTTGCTTTAATTTAGGCTAACTATTTGAATTTACATTTCCCATAAAATATTTCATCGTTTTCATAACGACTAAACGTTTATTTCAATCTTATAATGGCATATTACAATGTTTACTTTACAACAATAAGCTCCCTATCTGATAAAAACAGCACCTGTTTGTTTTTGTGACTGCGCGCTTATCTGATTGGACAGACTCTTAATCCTATAAAAGTTTTGACAGGTCAAATAAGCGTATAAAATACTGCGATAAACTCAATCGACAAAGGACGTCAGACGTGGATGAATATTACAATCATATTTGGCATCAGAATGAACATCTGGAAAATGAATCCAATGGCAGTTGTTGGTGACCCGCGCTTCTACACCAGTATGGGCTGCGCGCGCCTCGGTGAAGGAGATCCCGCGCATCCCTTCGACAATTTCACCACAAGCCATCAAATTATCGATGTGACGACATCAGCGGAGACCGACAGAAAAAGTTTCCAGGGTCTGGAAAGTGGATGTCACGGAAACTCGGTGTCGAGCAGCAGGACAGTCAAAGAGCCAGGCGCGCTGCGGTTGTTAATCAATGCGCGTGAACGAAGGCGCATGCACGATCTCAACGAAGCGCTGGATGACCTGAGGGCTGTCATTCCGTACACGTCGAACCGCAAGGTGAAGAAATTGTCCAAGATAGCGACACTTCTCCTGGCCAAGAACCACATCCTGATGCAGGCTCGAGCCTTGAAGGAGATGCGGAGGATAGTAGAGCAGATGGATGTGACACAGAATGTTATGATGCCACCTTACACGCTGTCACATATATAGACTGTCAGTGTGTTTTTGTTTCTTAGCATGTGAGCAATCTGATGATAATTATACACCTAAAATGTATTGTTTCAGGTTCTTGCTTGTGTAAATAATATTGTAAGGACATCATTTGTTCCATATGTGCATGGTCTTTGAAACATTTTTCTATCTTTTCTTCTCTTCTTTTCTTCTATCATCTACGTTTTATAGTGCAATGACGAATAAATATATATTTCTGTAAAAAAAAAAAAAAAAAAAACATTTGTCTTGAGTTTTTTTTAATAGTTTTTTTTTTTAGTTTTTTATTTAATAGTTTACCCAATTCTGAAAAGTACTCACTAATCTCAAGCGGTTTCCATTTGACTTTCTTTGTTTTGTTAAACACAAAAGACGATATTTTGACAAATAAAAACTGCAGCCATTGACTTCATAGGATGAAAAAAAGAAATTAGACTATCCATGGCTGGGGGTTTCCAACTTTTTTCAGTATCTTCCTTTGTGTTTAACAGAAGGAAATAATTCAGACATGTTTTGAACAAGTGGAGGGATAGTAAATGTTAACTAAATTAAAATATTGTGGTGAACTGTGGGTTGCCACAGCGGAATGAACCGCCAACTTATCCAGCACGTTTTTCATACAGCGGACGCCCTTCCAGCCACAATCCATCCCTGGGAAATAGATTTTTTTATATATAATATTAAAATATATAGCTATATATTTTATGCCAAAACTCGTAAAAATAAAAGGTGCCAGTTTTGCAGTGATGCCACTGAAGAATCATTTTTCATGGCTGCCCAATAAAGAACTGTTTGGCGAGCAGCTTAAAAATATACTTTTTTTCCCTTAGTGTGCACAATATTCAAACATTTTCCCAGTAAAGAACATATTGTGGAATGAAAAGAATTATGCCAAGGTTCTTGATAGAACCGGATGCCTGTAAATAATTTTATATTTGTTCATACATATATATTTATATTTTTATTATTTTAGTTTTTTTGTTTTTTTTAAAGTAATAGTATAAAACTAGTTCCGGAGACTTAAATCTTATATTGGAGAATCATTTAAAGATCCATAATTTTCATTCTTTACTGCATGCTTTAGTTAAAGCAAAACAAAACTAGGATAATAAAAAGTATGCTTAAAGGGTTAGTTCACACAAAAATAAAAAATCTCTTATCATTTACTCTCCCTTCTCTTGTTCCAAAGCTGAGTTTCTTTCTACAGCTGAACTCAAAATATATTTTGAAAAAAAATAAATAAACCTGTAACCATTTTCTTCTATGTTTTTCCACACAAAGGTTTAACCACTTGAGGTTGAATAAATATTGAGGAAATTATTATTTTTAGATGAGTTATCCCTGGACATAAGAAACATCAGGCTATATCTGCCAATTCAATTGAAATAACTCTTGAAAATAAGTTGTGTTAAATCTTTTACAGGCCACAAAGAAACACTTGTTTATTAATTTTCTTTCACCTTTGTCCCTTATTTATCAGGGGCCGCCACAGCAGAATGAACCGCCAACTTATCCAGCATATATTTTAAGCACTATGTCCAATGTAGTTTATTCAATTCACTTAGCACATTGTCTTTAGACTGAAACCGAAGCACCCAGAGAAAACCCATGCCAACATAAGGATAACATGCAAACTCCACACAGAAATGCCAACTGGTCCAGCCGAGACTCGAACTAGTGACCTTCTTGCTGTAAAGCAACAGTGGTAACCAATGAGCCCCCATACGGCCCTCAAAGAAACATTGAAGCTAAATTTTAATGACATGCTAGATTTATAAAAATTAAACTAAGCATATTTTTTACAGCTTACAGAATATTTGATTATCAAATAAAACAAAAAATTGACTTGGTTTACTAAAAAATATATAAAATCACTGTAAACGTGACACACAAAGGTGTAATTGCATCACCTGTTTTTGTATGTGACAACATATGGTGTGGTTCCACCTGATAGCACAAAAAAATAAAAATATTTTTTCATTGGCTCTTACAATCTGGTCATCATAAGGCAGATTTTAATACCTTCTGTTGTCAATTTAATGTAATGCGGAGAGACGATAAACAATAGATTATTGCACTGTATTATCTAGACATGTTGTGCCAAAAATCTCCCCACCATTGTTTTCTCATCTGGTCTTCATAATAAAGGTGATAGTCTAATCTCATCTGATCTCTGAGACATAATCAATTATCTTTTTGGCCCTACAGTTTATTTTGATGCTTGTTTTGCAATAACAGTCCTGTGTTAGATAAGAGGATTAGGCAAATTCAAGCTTGTTTTGCGAAGGTTAGAGAGTGACAAGGTAAACCATCAATGGTTATTGTTTGTGTAGCCTATATTTATTTGACAAAAAACTGTGAAATTGCTGAATATGTTAGTTTAAAAAAAGGCTATTACATGATTACTAATATTGTATAGTTATTGGTTAAACATTATGAGGTTAGTGTAAAATGTGAGAAAACAAAAACATACGATCTGTAACGTTAACATGCAATTACATAGGCTCTATAGGGTGGTTTTTAAAATTTGATGCTAAAAAACAAGTCTATATGAAAACATTCATGCTAATTTAAACTCAATAGGTATATTTTCCTGTTAAAAACTGAATTTTCTTTCAGAAATCGTTTCTAAATAGACTAAAACCTTTGAATACAAACTTGATTCATTTATTAATATTCAGTATATCGTTTTTATTTCGCTTTAAAGTTCTTTTATTATTATTATGTGAAAAGTGAAAATATACATTCACAGTCCATTAAAAAGGAAATGGGAGAAAAAATATATATATATGTGTGTGTGTATATATATATTAGTTTTTATATTATATATAATAACAGTTTGAAGTCAGAATTATTAGCTCCCCTTTGAAATTTTTCTTCTTTTTAAAATATTTCCTAAATGATGTTTAACAGAGCAAGGACATTTTCACAGTATGTCTGACAATATTGTTTCTTCTGGAGAAAGTCTTATTTGTTTTATTTCGGCTAGAATAAGAGCAGTTTTTAATTTTTTTAACACCATTTTAAGGACAAAATTTTATATATATATATATATATATATATATATATATATATATATATATATATATATATATATATATATATATATATATATTTATATATATATATATATATATATATATATATATATATATATATATATATATATATATATATATATATATATATATATATATATATAACAGTAGGGGTATATGCATCACACATTAAAGATCATTATTGAAATCGTTTCAAAGTAATACTGCATTTCAGTAAGCAAAATATAACAAAAGGTTTTGGTTTGTAAATTTATATTTATGTAAAATAAATTTTGTTAATAACATAAGAAAATTAAGAAAATACATTTTATTTTAATCAAGGTTCTGCTTTGCAATTCATAACAAAACTAAATATTTTCTCATAGTAAATCTTTTTCAATGTTCTCAATCACAAAAAGGGAAAAATTCCTAAGCGAATCAGAATAACTGCATTGCCAAAATGACTCTGGGTGTTGCTTACAAAAGGAACAACTATTATCAATATCTTTTTGTTTTTTTACTAAGAGAGTATTCCCTGGATATGTACGATGAATTATTCTAAATGATTCTAGATTACTCTAAAATTCTTTTATCTTATTTGTATTTAAAGTAGCTATTTGTGCTATTTCTGTAACTTATTAAATCTGTTTAATCAGTTCGTCGCAACTTCCCACCTGATCTGGCAACCTTTTTTATTTTCCACCTGATCTGGCAACCTTTCCAGCTTTGCCACAGCAACCGTGACGTCAGTATTCTAACCAATCCCAGCCCTCCCCTCAAGTCTCGTTACGAGCTCTTCTCTGTTATCGCGTGATCTTCGCTGAGGCCCATCGCTATTTATAACGTAAACAGTAAGTATTTTATGTCGATTCTTAATAGTTTGCGAAACATTCATGTAAAATTAACAGAAAACCGCTCAAATAAATACGATAAGGAATTATTTTATTTTATGCGTGCTCACCGGTAAATGTGGCTAGAAAATGGCTGAACGAGCCCTGTTTTTGTCTGTCACGCGTTCGTGCGCTCGGCGTTTGTTTATTTTCGTGTCCAGATACACGCGAAGCATTTCAGTTGTCTAGCTTTTATTGATTTTAATTGTCGACTGCATAAGTGTCACCATTTAAAAATATTTGTTTTTACGTCTCGTGTGCTGTGTGGCTGTCCGTGATCCGCTGGCTGCTCTGTTGTGCCTGTGTCTATGAGCAGAAACACCGCGAAAATATGAACGCGCACAGTGCAGTTCATTCATTTACCATCAAACACCAACAACTTAATCTTAACCTTCCTTGAGGCGAAAATAGGTTTCACTTTCTTCATAATTTGAACAGTCAAACGCAACATACACTAAAAATACTCCATGCTTCTTTTCTCACACTTACATTTAATAAAAAACGCGAGTAACCGTGCATTAATTTTATGTTAAATGAGTGCAAAATGATATTTGTTGTCATTTCATGTCTTGTTTACCCCAGTACATCCGTGATGAGCTATTCAGAAAAGCCTGAGGACATTACAAAGGAGGAATGGATGGATAAACTAAATAATGTGCACATTCAGAGGGCGGACATGAACAGGCTCATCATGAACTATTTAGTAACCGGTATGTCAGTTTTATTTTGTGTTTTATTCAAATAAATGTGAAAATTATCTTCATGTGACTTTGCATATTATTACTCCAAAATCAAAAGCCTAACCTGCAGGGCGGATCTGTTTTTCTTTTACAGAGGGTTTTAAAGAGGCTGCAGAGAAGTTCCGCATGGAATCTGGGATCGAGCCGAATGTTGATCTAGACTCTCTGGATGAGAGGATAAAGATCAGGGAAATGGTTCTAAAAGGTCAGATCCAGGAAGCCATTGCTCTCATTAACAGCCTCCACCCAGAGCTTCTTGACACCAATCGATACCTTTACTTTCACCTTCAGGTAAACATCTAGTTTTGTATAGAGAAAATATCTAACAGATATTAGAAGGAATGCTTATTAGGCAATTAGGCATCGGACGATAACAGTTTTTAAGGTATACGGCGGTTTGGAAAAGCCGAGGTTTTAAACTCGCCACAATTTTCTGCTATACCGATCTTAAGGTAGTTGTTAGATTTTTTTATTTACATTTTTTTAGGACAACAGTATCTGTTAATATCAGTAATATCATGTTTACTGCTCCAAAATATTTAAATGTTTCTCAAAATAAAATATATTGGGTTCAAAGTGGAAAAAAAGTTGTTGTTTTTCCCCCCAGACATTTGAAAAAGGATATACTTAAGAGCAGTAATCACAATACTGTAAAACCGTGATATTTCTGTCCTAGGTTATCAAACCGTTAGAAACTTATACCGGTGTAGCAGTTGATTTTGTTCCCTTCTGGAATTCCAGTTCCCCCACTAAGAAGTGTGTCCGCTAACAGAGTATGCGGACACAACCCAAACACAACTGGATGTATGGAAAGAGAAAATTTACAAAAGTGTTGGCAATGCTTTCATGTCTTGCAATGCCAAAGTAGCGTAATAAAATTAATCTAACACTTCCATTATGTTACATTATTTTCTGTGGTTCTTGTTTGTTGTCGTAGTTTTTTTTTTTTTTAATGTCTGAGTTTATGCACCCCGGTTTAATATTGCGCGTAACGGTTATGTTAGTCCTTTCCATTTTCAAGATCAGAAAAAATACGTACTTTTTAAACCACTTTGCTTTCCATAAACCCAGTTGTGTTTGGGTGCACTTGCATGCGCTGTTAGTGGACACGCTTCTTAGAGGGGGGAACAGGAATTCCAGAAGGGAACGGAATCGACTGCTACACAGGCTCGTGCCTACCAACAATTTAGAGTACTGGCAGATAGTGATGCAATACCTGCACAATTTTTGAATTTTAGAGCAATGGTCTCAAACTCAATTCCTGGAGGGCCACAGCTCTGCATAGTTTAGCTCCAACCATCTACAACTCACACCTGCTTAATAGTCTCAAGTAGTTTTGAACACCTTGATTAGTGTGATCAACTGTGTTTGAATAGGGTTGGAGCAAAACTTTGCAGAGATTTTTTGTCATGTGAAAGTGGTAAAAAAAAATGTAAACTGGAAAATATTAGATGTAGGATTTAAATTCATGTTGTCACCCATTATAGTACATTTCACAAAAGATTACAAAGAAACACTTAACATGATATTTCAATAGAAAATTACTGAAATAACACTACTTGTAGATAATACTGCTGTAAATTTTCCAAAATCATTACTAAATCATTAAGCCCTTAAAATCCTTTATCAAAATCTTCAGACACGCTCCAGTTCTGTAATTAATGTATAATGAACAAAATGTGAGTTTTTCTCCAATATCTTGCTGTCCTTAATTTTAAATTTTTTTTTTTTAACGCAGCAGCAGCATCTGATTGAGCTCATCCGTCTGCGGGAGACGGAGGCGGCGCTGGAGTTTGCACAGTCCCAGCTGGCTGAACAGGGTGAGGAGAGCAGAGAGTGTCTGACAGAGATGGAGAGAACACTGGCACTGCTCGCCTTCGACAATCCTGAAGAGTCGCCGTTTGGAGACCTGCTCAACATGATGCAGAGGCAGAAGGTGTGTTATAATCCTGTAGAGCATAACGATTAGTTACAGATCTTTTCATGTGTCTATGACAGATCTTCTCCAGCTAAAATACAGTAGAGTAGTGTTTCCCAACAGTACATACATTCACCAGCCAGTCTATTAGGTACACCTGTCCAGCTGCTCGTTAATGCAAATTTCTAATCAGCCAATCACATGGCAGTGCACATGGCAATGCATTTAGGCAGAGGATCTGCTGCAGTGTAAACCAAGCATCACAATGGAGGAGAAAGGGTATTTAAGTGACTTTGATCGTAGCATGTTTGTTGATGTAAGACGGGCTGGTCTGAGTATTTCAGCAACTGCTGATCTACATGGATTTTCATGCATAAATCTCTAGAGTTTACAGAGAATGGCCAGAAAAAGAGAAAATATCCAGTGAGTGGCAGTTCTGTGGGTGCCAATGCCTTGTTTATGCCAGAGGTCAGAGGAGAATGGCCAGACTGGTTCCAACTGATAGAACAGAAACAGTAACCCAAATAATTTGTTACAACCAAGGTATGCAGAAGAGCCTTTCTGAATGCACAACACATCCAACCTTGAGGCAGATGGGCAACAGCAGCAGAAGACCACACAGAGTGCCACTCCTGTCAGCTAAGGACAGGAAACTTGGCACACTTTGGGCTCGTCAGTATCAATTGAGCACTGTGTTAATGCCACAGCCTACCTGAGTATTGTTGCTCACCATGTACATCCCTTTATGACCACAGTGTACCCATCTTCTCTGAGGAATATTTCCAGTATCTTGTTGAATCTATGCCATGAAGAATTAAGGCTGTTCTGAAGGCAAAAAGGGGTCCGCCCTGGTACTAGAAAGGTGTACCTAATAAAGTGGCCGGTGAGCTTATTTTGAATTTCTCCCTTAGCTGACATTAATTTGAGGTTCTAATGTTTTAATGAGTCTATTCAGGTGTGTTTGATTAGGAAGAGTTTGCAAATGTGTACTGTTGGTGTGCCTTCAGGAACAGGGTTGGGAAACATGGCAGTAGAGAGCATGACAGTATTTAGTAGGAATCATGCATATATATATATATATATATATATATATATATATGTATATATATATATATATATATATATATATATATATGTATGTGTGTGATCATCCCTCCTCACTGCTGGCTTCTGTCTCCCTCTACAGGTGTGGAGCGAGGTTAACCAGGCTGTTCTAGACTATGAAAACAGGGAATCTACTCCGAAATTAGCAAAACTGCTGAAGCTTTTACTGTGGGCTCAGAATGAACTGGACCAGAAAAAAGTGAAATACTCCAGAATGACAGACCTCAGCAAGGGCACCATCGAAGACCCCAAGTAGAGACTGTAATGCACATGGACACACTTTGTTTTTTTTCTTTCGTTTTTTTGTCCTATTTATGAACGGTCAGTGGCCGGATGGAAAATATAAATCTATATTTAATGTATATTTTTTCCTTGAGGCCTCTATAAAAAGTAACCTAACAGTATATGGTTTTATTTCAATCAAAACTATATTGACTGAAAGCAGTAAACCTAAATCTTTATTTTAATCTACCATTTACTATGCTGGTAGCCTATTTTCTGAAGAATATAGAATATTCCTATGGTACTATGGACACTTTCGGACTGACATATCTGTGTTTTATGTGTTTTCCATTGTCTTTCTCAACACTGTGTCCTCATGCTTATATTAGGCTCTTTCTTCAGTTTCTGGTTGGAAAGAAAAGTAATCAGATTCATTTTTATTTTCGCTGGAGACTGATATTACTGAACTACTTTTATCATAATTCCTGTAATTATTATTATTTTTAATTTATGCGCAGCTACAGATGTGGTCAATTAAGCAAATGTTTTAGACTTCCATTATAAGCTATTTTAATTACAATACAACACATATTGTCATTTCAGATTTGAAGCATTTTGTTTATGGTTTAATTTTTGTTCACATTTTGTACTGCTTGTTTGGGATAAAGTTGATTTCACAGTAAATGTTTTGTACTAGAATTCTTTTGGATTCACATTTTATGGTAGCTTCTGTTTATTAGGACTAGATCCTCAGAATCCATAGAGATCTTTTGAATCCAGAACAATGTTCCATCAGGAGATGTTTCATCCAGCGTTCCTACGTTGTCACCAGATAAACAAGAATGACCACATTCCCACAGTCGTCATGAATAAAACCCGTTCAGGAAGAGTTGCTCTCCAAAACAAAACTGTCATAGGTGTGTCGGAAGCGCGTCCCCGCCTTCTTTTCTTTGCGTGCTCTAAAATGCAAACTTTCCTGTTCGGTTTAGAGCCGGTGGTCAGCGACCGGTTTTTACTCATTTGGATGTAATGGCCGATGAGCAGGAAACTGGCCTCTTTAACCCTCATGAGGACGTACCCTTCATAAAACAATGCGACTGCAGTACACCTGGATTACAGATAACGCAAAGTAGCTCCAAGCCAACAGTATGGCCAAGGTATGATAAACATTGTTTGCTTAAATTCATATATTTAAACATCGTTCACCTGTGCGTTGATGGCACTGGAATTCGTCATCTGGAGCGCCGCAGGTAAAAGATTCTCGTATGATCAACTGTAAACTCGCTAACACCGCGGACTGAAAGTCTCCTCCATCATTCCCTAAATTTTGCTTCCTGGCAACTGTTGCGTAGAAATCATCTGCTCTGTTTCAGCGGTCCCTTGATATTTTGATGTTTATTTTTGCGGATTATATATGGAAACACTAGGAGAACTCGTACAAATTCTCAATTTCGAGGTATTCACAGTTTGTGTTTGAGTAAAACGCATTTATTATATATTCTTGTTCTTTAAACTAGCCAACTCGAGACATTTATCCAAATGGAAATTAGCGAATCTCACTCAAAACAATAAAAAGACACATATATGAATACAATACACAATTTGTAATTTTTATTTGCTATTTTAATATCTGTATTACACAGATATATAATTATTTCTTCAGACTTGTGGTCGATGAGAGTTTTTATTAAATGTATTTTTAAGTTAATTTTAGTTTAATACATTAGGTGTATAGGCCTATTAGGCATCTTGCCACAGTTTTCACAGTGATTCCACAAAGCCATTTTGGGTTACACAAAGATTTTTTTTTGTGAAGTGTTCTTAATTAACTGTCCGCTCTACCAAACGGTTGACCATATTTTGACTGTTTTAAATAATGACTGTTTAAGTCATTTAAAGAATGACTGTTTTAATAAAAGGTTTACACACACAGCATTGTTGCTTTACCAGAAAATCGAACAAATATAATCCTGTTGAACTACAACACTTGATTTTAGTTTTATTGTAAAAAAAAAAAAACACAAAAAAAAAACAAGACAACGTGTTAAATCAGAATCAGAAGTATTGCATGGCGAACTTTGAAAATAAAGATGATTTGGTATTCAGAATTGTTTTTTTTATATATAGTTTTAAATAAATTGGTTTTACACCTCACATTTTCAGATTTTTCACAGTATAACTATTAATTCCGGTACTTTTACTATAAACCAACATACCAACCTCTACCAAATGGTTTATATTTTAAAAATTATGGGATGTGTTGAAGAAAAATATGCATTGAGTGTGTTAACTAGCAACATTAGAAGTTCAGAAATGCAACCCAAAAAATATTTCTTGGTGGGACAGATAAAGAGATACATATATACTTCTGTTCAGATACACTTTAATTCAGTTTTGAGGTTGCAACATTCAGTGTATTCATTCAATATTTTTTTTTTTAGTCTGAATATTTTAACAAAGTAAAAAGAAAGTTTTTTCATTATAAAAAGGCTTTGAAACATGAGAGGATTCCAGTTTTCCATTGGTATGAAATTTCTTCATGGAGCCATCAATGCCAATTAATAAAGTTTTTTTTTTTTTGTTTCAGTTTCAGTTTTAGTTAATTTAAATAACTCTATTTGGGGTATTTTAAAACCAATGGATAACAAAAATAATTTATTAAAAATCCCATGTCACCAACTATATACAGTGCCCAGCATAATTGAGTACACCCCATTTTGAAAATGAATACTTCTATGCATTTCTCTGTGAACATAGGAAATGTATTTTTGTGCATTTATACAAACAGGTTTATTACACAGATATATTTATTAAAATAATATTTTATTAAATTCAAAACATTTAGAATTTTAAAGAGAATACAATTAAATTCAAGCTAAATATTGCACAAAAAAATTACAACCTACAAAATTTCAACAAATTTTTTTTCATTTTTTTGCTTTTCTTGATTTTTCCTATTTTTTTTATTTGTATTTAATGTTTTTCTATAACATACATTTGGTTGTACTAGTTTTTGAACCGTTATCGTAAGTTATTTTGTTAGATATGCTCCAGATTTGCTTCAGTACTGTCTAATCTAATGTATATGCACAAATATAATATTGTACAGCTTTCTATAAAAATATGAATTTTAAAGATAGATTTGTGTAGGATGTACTTGTATATGGTGAGCACTGCACCTATGAACATTTGAGATACAGCAAGCCTATTAGGCACTGTTATAATTGTAATGTCCATCTGCTGCAGGCCACTGGCCCGGACATGGACCCTGATGCTACTGCTGGTCACATGTGTTCTCCATTGGTCACGGATGGCCATGCCGATCTGTGCCGTCACCATGGCTAGAGAATTTGAATGGAGCAAGACAGAGACTGGCATGGTGCTGGGGGCTTTTTTCTGGGGCTACTGTTTCACTCAGGTGGTTGGGGGTCACGCCAGTGACAGGTAAGTGTTTAGGTCAAAGTCTGAGGCTCTAGATGATGTAGATTCTGATTATGAAGTTTTTTTTTTTTCAGGATTGGAGGAGAACGAGTGCTGCTTCTTTCCACCTCCTCATGGGGCATAATGACAGCTCTGACCCCAATACTGGCAAAGACTGGACTCTCACCTCTTCTTACAATGACAGCGTCCAGGTTTCTATTGGGTGTAATGCAAGGTGAAGACTTTAGGAGGCACAGGAGAGGAAAAAGTGTATAAAGAAAGAAAGATATTTGACAGTATACAGAATGAATCTAAGAAATGTGTCAGCATGTTTGAACTAGTCATTTCCCTTCTAATAAGCCTGTGGGATCAGATGCTGGGGCAATGGGTGTAATTACTAGGGTGGGTCTAAGTCAGTTTAATCTGAATCTGCTCATCCGCAGTCATTTTAGTGGTTAATTTTGGATAGAACATGTTTTTTTAGCCTTCACTTACAGTTGAAGTAAGAATTATTAGATCCCATGAATTATTAACCCACCTGTTTATTTTGTCCACAATTTCTGTTTAACAGAGAGCAGATCGAAAAAATATAGCTTAAATTTTGACCTTTAAAAGGTTTTTTTAAAATATTAAAAACTGCTTTTATTCTAGCCAAAATAAACAAATAAGGTTTTCTACAGAAGAAGAAAATATTATTAGACATGCTGTGACAATATCCTTGCTCTGTTAAACATAATTTGGGAAATATTTAAAAAAGAAAAAAATATATAATAAATACGACTTCAACTGTATATCTCATCTGGCTCTTTATTAAAGGATGATTCCATCACATAAGAGAAAAAATGTAAATGCTTTGCTAATTGAGAATTACAGCATATTAAAATAAAAATATGATTCATAATTAGGAATAATATATTACATAAATATGACAATTATAAATATGTTGTGAAAAGTAAAATACATGTAGGACAAAGTCAGTTATTAATGTTTTTTTTTCTAATGCATGCTGCATTTATAATAAACATTTTCTTTATTTTTTATTCCAAAATAATTGACATTTTAAATTGTATAAATATTAGATTGTGAACATCAATGAAACCCATCTTAGCATAACTGACTTTTTGCTATATTTATCTCTGACTAAAGAATGTTTTTTGGTTTTTATAAAGACAATTCAGGGGCAAAGAATTTCAGTGACCATCGTTGTTATTTACAGGTGTTCACTACCCTTCTCTGGTCAGCATCTGTTCTCAGCGGGTGACAGAGGGGGAGAGAGGTTTACTGATGAGCACTTTGGCCTGTGGCTGCTACCTTGGGTAAGAAAACTAGACCTGGCTTACAATAATGTCCAAAATCATACATTTTTGATCTATAGAAACTTGTTTCAAGTCTTTTTGATGGGTATCTGTGGACTTATACCTTAATTCATTGTCTAATATACTCTTAATAAATGCTGAGTTATTTTTATGCAAATTGAGATAAAATATATCAACAAATCCAACACTTTACTATTAAATATTTTACTCAGTTGTTGGGTTTTTCAGTATTTTACTTAAATATTGGTTAAAACAACCCATCCATTTGTACTCTTGTTGGTTTTCTGTCAGGATGATGCTGGTTGGAGGAGTGGGCTCCCTGATGCTGGACTGGTTTGGGTGGCAGAGTGTGTTTTATGGAGCTGGTCTCCTTGCTGTTTTCTGGGCCTGTTGTGTATGGAAATGTCTTCTTCAAGGTAATTAAAATCTTGCTCTTAAATAATCTGTTAAAATGTAAATAACATTGTTCCTGAGATTTTGTACATACAGTTGAAGTCAGAATTATTAGCCCCCCCTGAATTATTAGCACCCCTGTTTATTTTTTCCCCAATTTCTGTTTAACGAAGAGAAGATTATTTCAACACATTTCTAAACATAATAGTTTTAACAACTCATTTCTAATAATTGATTTCTATTATTTGTCATGATGACAGTAACTAATTTTTAAATAGATATTTTTCAAGACACTTCTATACAGCTTGAAGTGACATTTAAAGGCTTAACTAGGTTGATTAGGGTAACTATGCAGGTTAGGATAATTAGGCAAGTTAATAATGGTTTGTTCTGTAGACTATCAGGAAAAAATATAGCTTAAAGGGGCTAATAATTTTGTCCTTAAAATGCCTTTTTTTTAATTAATAACTGCTTTTATTCTAGCCGAAATAAAACAGATAAGATTTTTTCCAGAAGAAAAAATATTATCAGACATACTGTGAAAATTTCCTTGCGCTGTTAAACATTATTTGGGAAATTTTTGAAAAAGAAAATAAAAATCAAAGGGGGCTAATAATTCTGACTTCAACTGTATGGATTGTTGAGCTATTTTATCATTTTAAAGGCCAGTATTGGTATAATTAATTCTCCTTAAGAAATTGCAGTGATTCAGAACCAAAGAGTGTTGACTTCAGTATCGGTGTTTGCCATAGCAACTGTATGGATGGAGTAATTGGACCTTTTGTTTGCCAGTGCTGTTTAGCAACACTTTTTGTTTTAAAAATCTGACTCACCACACAACACAATAAGATTTATTATCGTATATTGGTCTTTTAGAAAAAGCATATGATGTTTTTTGTTTGTCACAGGTACAGATATCTCCCTTGACTCCTTGTGGATCAGCAGAAAAGATGTGTCTGAATCCTCTAGAATCAACTGGCTGTATCTCCTTAGAGAGCCTAGTGTCTGGTAAGGTTCAAAACTTAAAATCTTTATAAAATTCCAAATGTTTATTTTGCTATAGCATGTTGTTCATCTTAATGTGAACAATAAATCCAAGCAAGTTAGTCCACTAAAAAAACTTTGTCTGGTAATATTCAATCAAAATCTAACCTAAATCGCTCTGGCAGTCTTTCTCTGATCACATCAGTTTGATGGCTTTGGCAAAAAATGCTAAGCCACGTCCTTCCAACCATTTGTTTGCTGCCAGTGAAAAATAAAAGGTGTAGTCCAAAAGGAAAGCTCTGCCCTTACTCAATTCAGTTTCTATTGGAAGTACATCATGTGGACTAAACCAGAAGTTGCTGAGAATTTTCATTTTAGTATGATGATGTACTTCTAACTGAAACAGAATATTGAGTAGGGGTAGGGCTTTATTTTGCTGTAGTTAAGAATATTAACATACAGTTGCTAAGGAAGCCCTTAATTTGACATCAACAAAAGAACCGTCACCGCAAAGGCAGAAGCAAAGGATCAGACTTTGTTTGAAGATTACCAAAAAAATGTTTAATGGCTTAGCTTGCCTGTACTTATTATTCACCTTAAAAGTAACATTGAGTATGTTTACATTGACACCAATAATTTGATTTTAAAACAATTAAGACAATGCCAGATTAAGATTAAGAGTCTACCATGTAAACAGCAATCGAACTAAAGAAAAATGGAACTAAGGCATTATTTAAGTGCAGGACTGATATGTAAACACCTTAAGAAAACTATTACCATCTTGTAGGACTTTTCGCTGCGTTTTGCGACAGGATAGATACACACACACGGCTGGTTGACACTTTCATTTGCACCTACGAGTCACTAAAGACACACACATTGCGAAATACAGTTGTTTTTTTCTCCCATTCAGTGTGCAGTATGAAATTCCATTAAAACAAAACTCTTCCAGCAGTTCGTACTTGAATCCAATATCTTGTTTGTCATGGAGGGCATGCATGAAATGTTCCTGAATGAAAGTGAAAGTGCCAAACTGCAGTTAAAGTCGGCAAATTAAAAATGAAACACAAAATTACATGAAACTCAGGAGGAAACGTGGATAGCGTGGTGACGCAATGACGTTAGTGAAATTATTTACTATAACATGTAAAACAGGATCATGAAAGAAACATTCAAAAAGCAACTCATGTAAACACCTTAATCATATTATTATCTCATTCAGGTTAAGGCAAATGATTAGATGATACTGGTGTTCATGTAAACGTAGTCAATTTTAGATAGCAAAATAAATACTGTAAACTAGATTTCACACTAACTTCAAAGAAATGCACTTCATTTTACTCTCTGAATTCAGTCATTGTATTGTTGTCAGGTTTAGTTTTCCATTTTGAATAGTTCCAGTTTGGACCCATTTTTGCCCTCAGAATTGCCAACACAATCTCATGACAAATTGTATCCTTTTGATTGAGTGGCTAATTTGTATGAATTTGTACAATCTCATTCATACAATTTAGTAGGATTTTCCCATTCCCTAATGATGGTTGGGTTTAGGGATGGGATGGGATGCCACGCCTTCTTTTTAAAATCGTACATTTTCCTAGCGCCCAAACTGACAAACCGTAAAAATAAAAGTTACTTTTCCTCGTGAGATCAGGCTAGAATTGCCTCAAAGTGATAATTCACCCAAAGCTAAAAATTCTGACATCATTTTCTCAGCTTTCACTTGTTCCAAACCTGCTAAATTTCTTCTTTTTTTTCTGTTGAACACATGGTGAAAACAGCTAAAGATTGACTTATTTTTTTATTTTAATTACATTTAAATTCATTGTAGTTTATTATATCATTATTTTTTTGTATTATTTTTGTTTTATTTAATGTTGATGTTACTTCATTTTACTTTTATTTAGTTTCATTTTAAAATTAAAACTTTAGTTTAAATAAAATTTAAATGAATTGTAATTAAATGTAGTTACATTTGTTTTATTATATTTATTTTATTTAGTGTCACTTTATTTTACATTTAGTTTAATTAGAAATGTTATTATTTAATTTAAATTACAATAAACCTCATTATAATTTATTTTTATTTAATGTTTTTTTATTTTATTTAATGTTGATGAAAATATTTCACTTCATTTCGTTTAATTTTAAGTTTAACATTTTAATGAAAAATGTAAATGAAATAATTAATTTTAGTTTACTTTTATTTTGTATTATATTTTTCATTTATTGTTAATGTTACTTTTATTTACCTTCATTGTTTAATTTGTATAATTTTTTTTACAATTAAATTTACTTTATTTACTTTATATAAAACTAATTTTGTAAGATGGAAACAGCTAACTTTTGACTTACAATGTTTTTTTTTTCCTAACATGGATGCAAATGGTTCCAGATTTTTTTTAACCTTTTTTAGCTTTTGTTAAACAAAATAAGAATACTCATAAACCACCTAAGAGAGAGTATTGTGTACATTTTCATTTTTGTGTGTACTATTTCTTTAATGCTTCATGACATATAGTCAACAAAGTACTTGAAACATCCATTAGAGATTTTGGTCTATACTGCCATTATACAGTTTCTGTATTTTGAAGCTCACCGAATATTTTATATTTTTTGGAAATAAATTTATAAACGGTAGTCATGGATGTGCATGAAAATCCCAAAAGAGTCTGCCACCATGACACAATGTCACCTTTTACCTAAATCCTTTTACCTAAATAAATACTTTTCCTCCCCGTGCATTCTGATGCTCAGTTTGAAGAGCAGATCCTCTTGACAGTGTATACATAGCTAAACTGAGTTCCTTCCATGTAATTGGCTGATTAAATATGAACTTAAAAAAACACTGTTACACAGGTTTGCTTAACAAAGTAGCCAGTGAGCATATATATATTACTCTGCAACCTGATGTAATCCTATATTAATAATTAATAATTATAAAATAAAATAATATATGAATGAAAAAGTTGCTCATTGTATGTATGTGTGTTTTTTAGGGCCATGATCATTGCTCATCTGTGCTTTAGCAGCTCCTATTACACCCTCATGTCATGGTTACCAACATTCTTCAAAGACACATTTCCTCATGCTAAGGTACCCCGACTTGTTAATGTGTGTGTTTTATGTTCACTTTCTTTACACACCAGTGTTCTTCCTGCTGATTTGTTAGTTTAACTCAATTTTAATTAATCTTAATTACTTATTTAATAATAAGAGGAAGTGAATTTAGCTTTTTGATGGTTATTTTTTCTAGTTTGGTTGATGTTGCTGTTTATTTCAGCCCTCTGGGTTTTGTTTGACAGGACTGGGTGTTTAATGTGATCCCCTGGTTTGTGGCTCTGCCCACTTCACTGTTCGGAGGCTCCATATCTGATCATCTCATTAGGCAAGGTGAATGAAACCAACTCGCTTACATGGCAGTTCATAACTAGTATAAATTTTGGGACATTGTGGCTAATGTGTGATTGCCACACATAGGGGTTGCCACAGCGGATAGAACCGCTAACTTATCCAGCATATGTTTTACGCAGTGGATGCCCTTTCAGCCGCAACACAACACTGGGAAACATTCATACACACTCCTTCACACACATTCACTAAGGCCAATTTAGTTTATTCAACTCACCTGTACCGCATGTCTTTGGACTTGTGATGACACGCAAACAAGGAGAACATACAAACTCCACACAGAAATGCCAACTGACCCAGCCGAGGCTCGAACCAGCGACCTTCTTGCTGTGAAGCGACAGCACTTCCTACTGTGCCTCTGCGTCACCTTTGAAATTAATATTATTTAATGTTGCTTTATTTTACCTTTATTTAGTTTATTATTTTTATTTTTTAAATTTTGAATTCAATTTTACTTTTTTTTTTTTTACAAAAAAAATATTTAAATTCCTACAACATTGCTTCCCCATAAAAAAGTTGCATTTTCTCATGAAGTAGGGTTAATAAGAAATCCTGCCAGTACTTTTAATAAAATATGTTGCTATAATTTTTTTTTGCCATTTTTGTCATTCTGGCAGGTTGTGGGACAGCGGCTGTGAGGAAACTGATGCAGGTAACACATCAGCTATGAGTTTTCTTTGCCCTCATACTGTATACCGTATTATTATTAGTAGTATTAGTAATTGTTGTAATAATAATAATAATAACAACAACAAAATTCAAAATGTGTGTTTGTTTGAAATGCGGTCTAGTTCTGTTCAATGGGAGTTGCCAGTGTGTTCATCCTCTTTCTCTGCAAGACGAGCAGTTTCATTCAGGCTGTTGCTTGTGTGTCTGTGACTATCGGACTCTCCACCTTTCATAATAGGTAAGACAATTAAAACCTGATTATCTGGTATTGATTTTGTACACAGAGAGGGTGTATTGTTGATGCCCAGATATGAATGTTTACAAGATTAGAGATAAGAGAAAGTGCAACAAAGTCACTGTGCCTGTTTTGTTGTGTAGTGGAGTGTCTGTAAATGTGAACGACCAGGCGCCATCATGTGCAGGAGCTCTGTATGGTGAGACAACACCATTTTTATTTTATTTTTTATTTATTGTATTTTATTTATTTATTTTAATTGTTTAAATTATTACTTTATTCATTATATTTTAATGCTACTTGATTGGATTGTAATTTGGTTTAATTTCACATTGTTATTATTTTTGTTGTTTTTAATGTAATTTTATCAATTTAAACATATTTTATTTATTGTTGTTTAATATTTTATTTTTAATTTATTTTACATTTATTTCATTTAAATTGACCTTATATTTGATTTTTGTTTTTTTACTTTAATTAATTCATTAATTTCACTTTTTATTTCACTTTTAAAACTTTACTTTATCATTTTATACCGTATAGTTTATACTTTATTATGGCCTATTCAGTAAAACACAATGTTTTCTTTTAAGTGTAAATGTCACTGTCATGTGATGTGTTTAAATATATTTTGATCTAAATTTCTCTCTCTCTTTCTTAAAGGGGTTATGAACACATGTGCAGCCTTTACTGGTGGGTTATAATCCGTTTATCCTTAATGTAACCAATTATCCGAGACTCGATACACTACCTGACAAAAGTTTTGTCGCTGATCCCAGTTGTAAGAGCAAAATATAATAACTTGACTTGTAGTTGATTTGGAAATGTGGCAGAAGGTAGATTTTTCAGATGAATCATCAGTTGAACTGCATCCCAATCATCACAAATATTGCAGAATACCTATTGGAACCCACATGGAGCCAAGATTCCCACAGAAATGAGTCTGAGTTTGGTGAAGGAAAATTCAGGTTTGGGGGTTACATTTAGTACAGAGGCATGCAAGTGATCTGCAGAGTGGAAGGCAACATCAACAGCCTGAGGTATCAAGACATTTGTGCTGCCCATTACATTGCAAACCACAAGAAAGGGCAAATTCTTCAGCAATATAGTGCTCCTTCTTATACTTTAGCTTCCACATCAAAGTTCTGGAAAGCAAAAAAGGTCAAGATGCACCAGGATTGGCCAGCCCAGTCACCATATATGAACATTATTGACCATGTCCGGGGTAAAATGGTGGAGGCATTGAAGATGAATCCAAATAATTTTGATAAGCTCTGGGAGTCCTGCAAGAACACTTTCTTTGCCATTTCAGATGACTTTATTAATAAGTTATATGAGTTATTGCAGAGATGTGTGGATGCAGTCATTCAAGCTCATGGGATTTATTCACAATATTAATTATTTTTCCACTGCAGCATGACTTTAATTTGATAACTGTACATTATTTCTGTTGAGAAGTGACAAGACTTTTGTCTAAGCAAAGTCAGACCTTACTGCCCTAATTAAATAATCAAAAGTCAAGACATGATCAAATTTTATTTTTATAAAATAAGCGTAATCTTATTTAATTATTAAAGCGTAATTCTGATACCAAATGATCAACTGGAATTCAAGATATTACTTGTTGTTCCTAAAACTGGGATAGGCGACAAGACTTTTTTTCAGGTAGTGTAGAGTCCATGGGACATTAATGTGCACTTATGCTAGAGAAACTGACATTTTACATATATATTTTTAAAAAGTCAGTATACAAGCTATACTTATAATATGAATAACAGAAAATGATCTGAAACCCAATTGATTCATTTTTAGTTTACAAAAATGTGAAATTATCATCACAGTTGCTTATAGGATGTAGTAATCTTCCTCATCTGGACTGTTAATTGCAGTAGCTGTTTATTATATGCTCATATCGTGCTGTGTTTGCACAGGTTTGCTGATGGTCTACATATCTGGCTATATGATAGAGGTCACTGGCTCCTGGGTGAATGTGTTTTCAGTGCTGGCTCTAGTGAATGTCATCGGTGTGGCAGTATTTATAACATTGGGTGAAGCGAAGAGAATTGATCAGCTGGATGAACCTGAGATCATCTGAACATCAAGAGGAAAGCAGCCAAACTCTCGGAGGCACACTTGGAGATTCCTTATTTGTCATTTGTAACAAATGGATTGATACTCCTGAACACTTTGAAATGCTATGTAATAATTTATTTTAGCATTAAATTAAGATTTATTTTATTTAATTAACAATTAGCTCTTATCATTAGCCCTCCTGTGAAATATGTATTCTCCTTTAAATATTTCTCAAGTGATATTTAATGGAGTAAGGCAATTTTCACAGTATTAATTGATTTATTTTGGCTGAATAGTAGTATCTTGAAAAGTAGCTAGTAAATGTATTGTCATCATGGCTAAAAGATCAAATAAATCAGTTATTAAAACTATAATGTTTAAAAATGGATAGAAAAACTCTGTTAAACGGAATTTGTGGAAAAATATTAAGGAGTTCACATTTAACAGGAGGGTTAATCATTCTGACTTTGATATGAAAGACTATGTACTGTATATGTTTACAGTCTATGAAAAACATCATGATATACACATACATGTGTTAATGAAAAATCATATTTGTTTCATTCTGTGAACTACTGACATTTCTTCCAAATTAACTATAAAAAGAAAAGAAAGTTCAAACATTATAAATATAAATTTTTAGACAACGGTATACTTAACATAAATGTACCTTCAGAAGAGTTGATGAATCAATATTCGGTGGAATAATTTAAATTCTCAAAAACAACAAATAAAAACACTTTTGTTTTTTTGTTTTTTACCAATAGTCATTTTCTAAAGACAAAAGCTCTAAATGACTTTGTTTTTTTGGTTTTTTTTTATCAGAAAGAAATGTCTTTAGACCTTTACAGATTTAAACAAATATTAACATTATACTCAAACTCAAGTACTTTTATTCTATGGCTGTATTTATATTTTGTTGTTAATGACACATAGTGTATATTTTTTATTTAAATGTACATTAAAATATTTGCCAGAGCTGGTTGCACTAATATTTATTTCAAATATAGAATTATGGGACATTCAACCAGAAACGCACATTTTCACTTCTAAAAATGTGACAGGGCCTGACCTTTAGCTTGTGGACCTCAAAAAAATCATACAATTCAATGATGCCACTTCTGAGTCATGGTGTATTGCACACATTTTATGTTACATTTAATGCAAATGTGACAGGATGGACCGAAACATGTACATTTATTTTTAATATATTCAGAGTATTTATATGTTTTAATTTATCAGAACAAATAAATAATTTATTACTGTTTTTTGATCAATTGATGGGATGGATAACAACTTAAACTTGCTGTTTCTGAAGTTTTCCTCTCTAAATAACAGTTTTTAGCATAACAAATCTATTAAAGCTGGGTTTGTAAAGTGTTTTAATAAAGAAAAAAAATCTGAGAACCAAATGAATGGCATATTTCTTTAACAGAACAACTCATAGAAATCAACCATCAGTCCGTTTTAGAAATGTTTGGGATGCAATAGGCTACTTTTATTTACTGTATTTATGTTTTTTTCAGAGACACATAATGTATATTTATAGTAGAATCCCTTATGTAGAATTTTAAGTATATGATATATGGTGTTATTTATACAATGAAAATCGTCTAGCTAAGAAGAGATTAGTATAATTAAACTGTCTTTCAGACTGATCAATGAATTTGTGCACTAATGACTCGATGTTATTTCTCCCCTCACCAGCAGATGGCGACAGAGGACAACGAAAACTGCGTGATTCATTGACGATCACAAAACATTATAGGATCAAACCACGCTAAATTCTAGTCAAACAACGTTTATTGATTCGTAAACACACATGATAATATATTTAATCAGGGTTACTGCTGTGATGTTTTCCTCAGTATCTAACCCTCATCTCCATCCAGTTGCTCAGGGGGTGATGCTCACGTCGTTGTGATGATGTCAGGAGTGGGCGTGGCCGAGTGAGATCTGCTGCATCTGGTACACTTACGTGATCGCGCGGTTCCCGGGGATGCAACCTCAAATTTAACATCGGTTTCGTTAACGCACTGACATTAGATCACGACGCCG
The DNA here is from genome assembly GCF_052040795.2 of Danio rerio. Taxonomy (NCBI): domain Eukaryota; kingdom Metazoa; phylum Chordata; class Actinopteri; order Cypriniformes; family Danionidae; genus Danio; species Danio rerio. The sequence goes on from NC_141028.1 coordinate 25,173,480, forward strand.
GGGCCGACGAAACGGTAAGCTGTGCATGCGTCAAAACCACGTTACAGCCGCAGGAGAGGCGGATTTGTAGCCGCTCTCCTGATTTCTCACGGCTCGTGAATATTGGTCTGTAACGTTAACGGGAGCGAACAGGCCACAGAATATGGATGCTGGAGCGCAGAGCAAACCTGAGCACCCGGGCCCTTCCCGTGATGCAGAAACGAAGAAAGTCAGAGATTAGCTGGAAATCCGTGCAGTTTGTTGGTGAATTATATCACAGACCGTCATCTGTTAACACTGGAGATGACAGTCGGCATTTTGTAGAGCAGAAAAAAACAGGGTCTCACTGGCGTTTGTTGCTTAGATTCATTTCAGCAGATCGCCACTCCTCAGCCTCATATTAATGAAGAAATCATGTGTGTTTTTTGTTTTTTTCATGGTGACGGTGTATTTTGCATAGTTTTGTCTTGAGGCGGACACAGTGCGACATTTGTTAAAAACCGAGCGCTCTTTCATGCAGACCGAATAGCGCAGTTGAGGATCTGTAAACAGTAGGGATGGGAATCACGAGAAATTCAACGAGAAATTTCGATTTCACGTTCATTAACCCTATTAGCCTTTATTTTGAGGAAGAAATAACAGAAGCAAAACTGTTGTCGTTTGATAAAATAGTTTTTACAGAATCAAAGCCTTTTGCTGTCGTAAACAAAGCAGGCAGTTTTTCGTATGTATTTATAGACGCTGTAAATGCAGGCAATTGTCCCTTACAAATGTAATACATAACATGTATAAGTCATTGATTTTTTTTTCCACCATCTTCAGATGTTTTATGAACCTTGCCAATGTTAAATCTGATATGTGGTTATTCATAAAGATGTAGGCTATACAAAATTATAGATCCTTTATTTGACCATATATGTATGTGTTTGTAATCCTAATGGTTAAACATATGCAAACGGTCATTAATGCAATATTTCATATATTTATATATCTGTGAAATCCAAAAATGAACTCTTATGTTGTATATAAGATTTGTGAATTGTTAAGTGCAAAATCACACTCAGTTTTTTCCAGTGAGACATGATGAAGGGGCCGGCCTTGGCCATTGATTGCCAGTGTGTATTAGCCATGGGCCAGTATAATATTTTGATGGTTTGATAACCTTGGATTAAAATATAATGGCATCACGGTGTTGTGATTACTGGTCCAAAATAAATTATTCTTAAATGTCTGGGTAAAAACAATAACCTTTTTCCCCACTGAACAATATATTTTATTTTAGGAAACATTTAAAATATTTCGGACCAGTAGCTTATGATTTAGAGGTTCCTTTTTTGCTGGAGATACTGTTACCCTAAAAATAACAAATAAAATAGTAGTGAAAAACATGTAAAATTCTTTACACGTACCTTAGGAACAGTTCAATAGAAAACTTTGGTGGTTTTAAAATCTTGACTTTTCCAAACCACGGTAAACCTTGATACCGGTGATCATCCCATGCCTAGTGTGAAGTCCAAATACTTTGGCATCAATCTGAAGATTTGGCTAAAGATTTTTAGGAATCATTCAAAGTACTGGCTCAAAAGGTTTGTTTGTTCAGGAATCACGTTACTGTTTTGAATCAACTCTAAAAGAGAATCCACACTTTCATGAGCTGCTATCAAAATTATTTGGTTGTGTACAAACTATTGTGAGCTCTCCTTGTGGACCACTTTCAGGGATCAGTGATGCTGAATGCTGACAGCCCTGTTTTTTCAGCTCCTGAATCCTCTTAAAGTGTCTGGAAAATGTACAGGCTTAAACTTTTACACCATAACACCAGTTTTATTTATAATTATTATATCATATTTAAAGCTTAGTTTGCTTAAAAAATAATTAATATTTATTCACCTCAGTATGTGTTTCTTTATCTGTTGAAAAAAAAAAGAAGAAATTTTCAAAAATGTTAGAAACCGGTAACCATTGACTTTTATAGAAGAAAAAAACACTGGAAGTCAATAGTTAAATTTTTCTAAATAACATATTTCCTGTTCAACAGAAATAAAAGTCAAACAGGTTCAAATGGGTTAAGTGAAGGTTGCATAAATGACAGAACTTTCAGTTTTTGGGAGGCCTGTCTTTTTAAATGTTTTTTGTTTTTTATATAAAAAATCAATTTACAGGTGATTTTAGATTTTTTTCTAATGAGTTAAATCAATTGACTTTATTGGAGGCACTGCTGGTTTGAAAAAGTTGCCCTCAAAATGACTGAACCTATTGGTGACAGTAGGATAACACCTTAAATTTACCTGCCCTTAAAACCAAGTTCAAGTGGGTTGGAGAATCTTATGTTTTGCTTGTTAGACATGAACACCTGGTTGTATTTGAAATGTCTAGATTTTAATGAGAGTAAAACTGTAATAATTGTGCTCGGCTCATCAAATTCTTCTAGGGCACCAACAGTTAATCTTAGTAAATCAAGCTTTTCTGTGAAGCCTTGGGTAAAAAATCTGGGTGTTATCTTTGATGAAGGCTTGAGATTTGATAAACAGATAAGTGCAGTGGTCAAATCCTGCTTTTTTCAGCTTTAACTCACAGTCAAACCTATTCTGTCTGGACAAAAATTGAAAAAAATAATTTATGCTTTTATTACTTCTAGGTTGGACTACTGTAATCACTATATTTTGGGATTAGTCAGACAAATATCCCCATTACATTTAGTACAAAATGCTGCTGCAATCCTTTTAACCGGTACCATAAACTTACACTCTTTGCGCTGGTTGCATATCACTTTTGCATTCTTCCCCTGGTTTTTAAATTACTAAATGGCTTGGCACTTTCTTATCTGTCAGACTTGTTGGCTGAACATCAACCTGGTTGGTCTCTCCAGTCATCAAATCAGAGATTTTTATGCACTTGAGCCGAGGCTGAAATGCAAGGCTGATCGTGGTTTTCCTGTAGCTGGTCCTAGATTGTGGATCGCTCTGCTCCTCTGTATTAGGTCTATATAATCTCTGTCTGTTTTTAAATATAGGTTGAAAACTTGGCTGTAATTTTATATCTTTTTCTTGTGATTCGTATTGTGCAGCACATTGGTCAACCTTTGGTTGTGTTTACTAGTGCTATATAAATAAAATTGGCATTGGTGTCGGATCATAATGCTGCTTTACAAGTAATTCATACCCAATTAGTTTGTCAATTTCATATGTTCTATTTTCAGATGTCAGGAAAATAATGTAATGTTTTGGAGTGACATAGTATAAAGGTATCCGTGTGGTCTTAAAAACAAAATCCTAAAATGTCCTAAGTTTTAAAATCAAAATTTGAGGCCCTAAAAATTCTTAAATTCACTGAAATCTTCTTATCTTTTGAAATCTTTAAATAGGTCTTATGGTCCTATGTCTATGTAAAGCTATCCAATTGGGCCAACACCGATCCAATCACTATCATTTCATCTTAATAAAAGTTTATTTATTATATCTTATTTAATAACTCTATTTACCAACTCATATTTTTATTTATATACATATGGTTTAATTATCTTGCTTACAATAGCATTAGTTTTTTAATGTTTTAACTGACACATTAGGAAAAAATCCTTAGTGTTTAGCCTTGTGTAAATGTGAAATTTCATTGATGAAATCTGCAGAAACCCTGTATAACAAGGATGTCTATGGAAAGACCCCTTTTTAGTCTGCCACATTTTTTATTTTAGATGAAATAATTGTCATCAATAGTTTACAGAATAAAACAAAATGACATTTTACTCGAACTCGAATATTTTACTGTGTTAAACTATGTTTATCGTGTGTTAAATATTTTAAAATGCAGAGAAGCTGAACAATTTCAAGTGGTCTTTTAATTTTATTAATAGTATATGTTATACCTACTCTTCAGAAACTAGTAGTATACAAAATACTTGTAGTATTTGCTCTTTGATTTCGAACTTATCTGAGGCATCTGCTCCCTAATGGCTTCTTTTGAGCCACTTAATAGTTTGTCTGAATTATCAGGGTTCAACAGTGCTGAGTAAACTATCTTATATGCTCCAGTCAGCTGACGAAAGCTCTGGAGATTGATTTGACACAAACCCAGGCCTTTCCAGACATGAGACAAGCGCATAGAGAGACAGTTTTACACTTGCTCCGTTCTCCCACTGACATGAAACAGTGCCAGACCTTTTATTGTGTGCTTGAATATTAAAGTGAAATACACCATATTACCGTTGTAATCTAACAGTCTTCACATAACAATATGGATTTGACTGATGTGCATGCAGAGCAACACTAGTGAAATGTGTCATCGCACTGCTAGGCTGTGAATATGGCATCTGCTGGAAACTGAACCCTTTGATATCCTGTGGTATTGATTTCTCTTTCTGGGGGACTAACACAAGAAAAATCAGCTGACAGGAAAAGCGTGAGTCAGCCGATGAATCATGAATAATCCCTGATGATCACTAGAGCTGCTAGTTATGTCATCAGTACAGTAGTAAACTGTATTAGTGTGTAATAATCACGCAACCTGTCATTAGAAATGTCTCTGCTATGACAGATTCAGACAAAAAAGCCAGCAGCAAGATGCTCGTTGTTCTAAACCTGTATGTTATCTTTAAAAGATCCAGTGACTCTGTTTTGCCTCTTAAGCCAAGCTATTGATTTGAAATCCATTTAATTTGCTAATTATCTTGAGTGGTTTAAACCACAAACTATGATCTGTAGAATATCGGACACGGTTTCTCTGCAGGTTGTTCATTTGATGAGGCAGGTTTTGTGGGTTTAGTGGCAAGTTTATAATCTGTATATAATTGGCAACTTCCAGGCTTTCTAAAGAGTTGTGGAAATGAGATTATTTTGATTGTTTTTTGCAGCAATCATTGATATAAATAGCAATTTTTCTTTTAATTTTCTTATGTTTACAATTCTCTTATGTTTACAATTCTCTTATGTTTACAATTTTGGGAACTTTGAAGTAAACTCTCACTCCAGAATGTCTGGTCTTTTTGAGAAGAGTCCAACTATGTGACATCAAAAATCCATTTTCATTATTAGTTTTTCAGTCCCAGAGTAAATGAAGCGTGCCAGTTTAACTATGGATGTGCCAGTGTGCGTATATTACTGAGATTTAACCAAAGCAGAACAGCTTTCAGGACATGCACCATGGGCATTGCTAGGCCTGTTTTAGGGAAGCTGTAGCCCCCCCTATATGTCTACTCAGCCCCCCTAAAACTTTGTGATTAGCTCACAAACTGTGCAGTAAATGATTGCTTTTTGATAAGAAAATGGCAGCAGAATTCGGCTTCTCCCCAGCTTTTGTTTTTCATTTGATCAGCAAACCACAGCCGTGGACAGCGCGAGAATTTATTAATGACTTGTTATAATATCTGCTTATTAATTTGCAGTAATTGCAATTTTGAACGTTTCGCTATTTTTATTTCATAATGAACTGCCAATATTAAACACTTTACAATTCGTGTGGCATTAACTATACCATACAGTCTTGCACAGAAAAGATTAAATAGTGACAGAACCACTTAGAGAATGTACTCGTTTTAACAATGTCTGACAGAGATAGAAACATCAAGTGTTGTCTAGTATTAAAAAAAATGTATATGTGTTTTGTTATTCAGATCATAAAATATGTGAATTAGCCTGTAAGTTTAAATATATATATGTGTGTGTGTGTGTGTGTGTGTGTGTGTGTGTGTGTGTGTGTGTGTGTGTGTGTGTGTGTGTGTGTGTGTGTGTCAATTTATAAAAAGAATGGCCATTTATTTATTTAAACATGCACTTGAATACAGAAAGTGGTTTTTACTAAAGTAAACAGGTGGGTTGAGCCTATTTGGCTTACTCTGAACTCAAACGGCTATGCCTTTCTATGTAATACAGTGGAATACTAGTATACAACCAATATTAAACAAATATTTTTTAAGTGAATTACTACTAAATTGCTACTTATAAATGTAATACTAGGCTTTATATATATATATATATATATATATATATATATATATATATATATATATATATATATATATATATATATATATAATTTATTTATTTATATATATTTATTTATTTATATATATATATATATATATATATATATATATATATATATATATATATATATATATATATATATATATATATATATATATATATATAAAGCCTAGTACATATATATCAAATTTTACCTTATAAGGAGCCGAGGCCCCCTAAAATAAGAATCCTAAAATCGCCGCTGACATGTACTATAGGGGCAGGGGAGGATTTGTCTTTTGATTTCAGCTAGATCACAGATTGACCAAGCTACATGAAACGTATTGCGTTCCACATTGAATGATAAATTACTCACCCTGTAGGTTATACTCATCCCCATGTTAAAGACAGAGTGTAAAGTCAGATCAAGTGAGATAAGCAAAGCAAATATGATGATGATAGATTATTTATGATTTATGCTGGTGGTTATGATGAAGGTCAGTGTCCTTTATTGTAGATATTCCGTTATGCAGTTTCCTAAAGGCTGATTTATACTTTAGTGTCGCGTGATGGGCGTATCCCATGGCACCTGCCTTGCGCATAGTGGTGCATTTATACTACTGCGTGCTGTTTGTGTTGCTCTGCAATAACATTTCCAAAACCCTAACCGGCAGTAGGTTTTTATGTTGCTCTGTGTCGAGTTTCCTTGCAAGTGTTTTGTTTTGTCTGAAAGCTACATGTAGCTAAAGCTCGCTCATTCAGAGGCGAGAACCGGCGGAGGTACAACAACTTTAATCATAAGGTAAACATAAGACAAAAGTTTCCATCTGGAGCTCTTTTACGGGACTTGACACTTGTAAACACTTGCTCCATTCGGCTCGCAGCTCTCAGCAACTCCTATGCTTGTCAGCGCTACCAAGCTGACCAATCACACAGCTTGCGCTTTGTGTTGTTGCAACATGTAGTTACATCTTTTTTTGACGAGTGCACGTCAGAATCACCCACACCGAGGGCTATGAGACTGCGCAAAGGCTGCGCTGCACCATATGCTTGCGATTGATGCCGAAGTATAAATCAGCCTTAAGGGTGTATGTTCACCGAAATGTTTTTGTGATGTACCTTTACAAGTTTATTTACAGACTGATTTATTGACTGTTGCCGATGTATTGTCCCGCCTCTCCTCCACTGTGATTGTACAGCTATATCAAAAGTGATACTAATGAGCGCTACATATTTCGAAGGCATGTAGATCATCAATGCTTGCTCAGCACCTTCCTGCACTGCAGGCACTCAAAAAGCTTGGTGATACCATTGACAACAACAGAAAACAAACTCTCAGCTCTAAAAAAAAAAAAATGCACAAAAGCAACAATCTCATATTGGTGCTCAGCCAAAAAACAGTATATTATAACATATATAAATTATACAATATAATATAAATGAAACAATATAAAGGCTCCAGAAGTATCAAATTTATATACTAAATGGCTATCACATAGCATGTGACATTTCGAGCACACCAGCTCTTCATCAGACATTTATTTGAACTCATTGTCTGATCACTTTATTAGCTTTTTTTCTATTATGAAGTTCCCTTCAGTTATTATGCTTTGTATTTGAAATAAGGTCATATTGTGCCTCATTTGAAGATGTCTGTGAAGTTTAAGCTCAAAACACTCAACAGAAGGGCTTAGGGTTGTCACAATATACGGTACCAATCAGTGCTGAAATTTTAAAACGTCCATTTTCTACGAACATTTAAGCGCTATTGAGCACGTTCTTAAACAAAGCTGATTTGCCACTGTGTTCATGTGCTCAACAAAAATGACTGAACTCACCGCTGTTTACAGTGTAACTACAGATACAGGGACACTGGAGTGTTTCAAAGTCCCGTCGATTAGCTGGTTTGTCTATAAGCTGACATAAGAGCGATCCACTGATGAATTGCGGCTTTAAAATGCTTTAATGTCCCTGTATCTGTGGTTATTCTCTGTAAACAGCATTGAGTTCGGTGTACTAATGACCTTCTTGATCAATTACAGTCATTTCTGTTAAAGCTCATGAACAGTACTCAAATGTTTGCGGGAAATGGACATTTTTAAATTTTCAGTATCAATTTCAGTATCAGTTGGTACAAAAGGGCTTTAATATGCTATTCTGACAGAAACAATAAAAAAAGTGAATCTCTCACAGAATGAAAATCTGAAATGACCAAGTGAAACAGTCCAGCATAAAATATATTTTGCCTGAATAGATAACACTTAACCAACATTGTTGAGCATATTTTGTTCAAAAATTAAATTCAAGCACAGTGTTGGGAGATGGACCCACTTATAGCACTTAAATGTGGAAAAAGTCAGATTTGAATAATGTGATTGAAGAATATGATGTTTTTGTGAATAGTTTTGCTCTCGTGATCTAGCATGACTTGTGTTTGTATGTGTTTAGATTGTCGAGGATTGGCCTGATTCACCATGGCTGAGCAGCAGAGGCAGCGCAGTCTCTCCACGTCCGGAGAATCTCTCTATCATGTGCTGGGGGTCGATAAAGTGGCCACCGTCGATGACATCAAGAAGTCATACCGGTGAGTTCCAGGGGCTCCGCCTCGTCCTCAGCATCCTGTTTTGGTTCATTTCTCTTACTTCTTTTACTGGCTGTGTTTTTTACCAGATGTTTATCAGCTAAATGCAGCACAGCAATGTGGAGCCCCGCAGCTCAATAAAACTTAAGTGCGTTCAGGGACCACTTACCATGTACAGTTTTAGCTACTCTAAGACCACATAAAAAATTGGATCTTGTTGTGTAGCTTTTTTTAAAAGAGATATTACGGTTTGAGGGTTTTATTACAATAACATAGTATAGAAACATCACAGCATTGCTTTCATTGTATCATGAATCAAAGATATTTAGTTGTTCTTCATGAAAACTTTAAAAAAGCCATTTAATTGTTATAAATACGACTGTCTAGAACAAAAATAGTGTTACACTATATTTGTATATGTTATCACTTGTGTAATTTTGTAAAATAACAGTTGTGTTGTCATTTATTGGGCAAGCAACAAACTTTAAACAACTAAAAATTAGTTTTAATGCTAGTTTACACCCACATTTTTATTCCATTCATTTTTATATTCTACTTCTTAATAACAGTAATTGTGCATCTGACAAAGATTGGTGGTGTAATAAATGTATTTGTAGTCAAATAAGTTTAAACACAATATATATTAATTAACTAATGAAGTCATTCACGTTTATTTTATTTATCTGTTGTGACCAGAAAAAAAGGTCCTATACACTGCATTGAAATGTGATACAAATACCAAAATCTGGAATTTAATGCAAACCATGTTGCATCTTTTAAAGGAAACTGGCATTGAAGTATCACCCTGACAAGAACCCTGACAACCCCGAGGCGGCTGATAAGTTTAAAGAGATAAACAATGCTCATGCCATCCTCAACGACCCGACAAAGAGAAACATCTATGACAAGTACGGCTCGCTGGGACTTTATGTGGCTGAACAGTTTGGAGAAGAGAACGTCAACACTTACTTCGTTCTGTCCAGCTGGTGGGCCAAGGTATGACTGCATTTATAAAGTTAATAGGGTTCATTTATGTGTGTGTTTGTTCAGTGGAAAAACTTCAACAGGAAAAGATATTCAGAAAGATTTTTCAACAGCCGTTACTTCAATCTTAAGTAAATTCTAAAATGCTGATTTTTTTTCCCTAACAAACATTTTTAGTGTGATAATTTTTGAGAGTCTTGTATTGTACATTTTCAGAAGTCTTTAATGCACTGAAAGCTCAAAATAATAAAACAGCAAATATTTTTAAATATAAATTCTTTTAACCATACTTCACCAGTAGATTGATTGGACTGAGTATTGCAAACCCTATTTCTATTACAAGATTTCTAAAATGCAAATTAGGCATTATTTATGTTAATATGTGGTAATTTGCATACATTTCTAGTACATAACTTGAACACTGAATAAAGTCAGGGTTTGTCTTATTATTAACATATTATTTTTACAGTGATTTAGGATTTCATTTTTATTGTTTTATTTATAATTCAGAAAGTTTCATGAAAAATATTATTTTTCAAACTATGTATGAACATATATGTCTGAAAAACCCCAAAGAAAACCAAAAAACTGCAAAAATACAGCAAATACGCTACCTGACAGAAGTCTTGTCGTTGATCCCAGTTGTAATGCCCCATTCACACGGGGTGCAAGCGTCAATGCTTTCCATTTACTTTGAATAAGTGATGCGACGTCAGGCGTTGCCGAACTGCATTATGGATCCGTCTGCGTTGCTTCAGTGGCGTTGCTCGCTGCAGAAATTGGGAATTTCTCAGAAGCATCGTCAATCAGATCGCTTTATGCAAATACAACAGCTTAGACAGTAACTGATTGAAGACTAATTTTATTAGCTGACGCTGCTATGACGATCTCATCAGCCCCAACTTCAGATACGTCCTCTGTCAAGCATTGATGCTGAAGCCCCGTGTGAATTGGGCATAAGATCAACAAATAATAACTTATTTGGAAAAGTGGCTGATTTTTCAGATAAATCATCTGTTGAACTGCATCCAATCATCACAAATACCACAGGAGACCTATTGGAACCCGCATGGACCCAAGATTCTCATAGTAATCTGTCAAGTTTGGTGAAGGAAAAATCATGGTTTGGGGTTACATTTAATATGGGGGCCTGTGAGGGATCTGCAGAGTGGATGGCAACATCAACATCCTGAGGTGTCAAGACTTGTATTACCAATTACATTACAAACCACAAGAGAGGGCAAATTCTTTAGCAGGATAGCTCTCATTCTCATACTTCAGCCTGTTGTCTGGGGTAAGATGAAGGGGACGGCATGAAGATGAGTCCAAATAATCTTGATGAACTCTGGGAGTCCTGCAAGAACGCCTTCTTTGCCATTCTAGATGACTTTATTAATAAGTTATTTGAGTCATTGCAGAGATGTTTGAATGCAGTCCTCAAAGCTCATGGGAGTAAAACACAATATTAATTCTTTTTCCACTGCACCATGACTTTATATTCTATAATGTACATTATTTCGGTTAAGTGACAAAGACTTTTGTCTAAGCAAAGTCAGACCTTACTGTCCTTATCAAATAATTAAAAATCAAGGTATGATCAAATTTTATTTAGGTAAAATAAGCATAATTTAGAGGCCTTTGCATTTCATATGAGCCACTTTTGATACCAAATGATTCAAGTAGAAGTCAAGTCATAATTTGTTGTTCCTAAAACTTGGACCAGTTACAAGATTTTTGTCAGATAGAGTGTATATGGAAAAAAATTCAAAGTCAACAAAAGTGCATGAAAAATCAGTGTTTATTCCTGCAGTGTCTCAGCTTTCCATTATAAACATCTCTAAAAATCAATTCAGTACATCCTTGCTGAATAAAAGCATACATTTTCCCAGAAAAGAAATGAACACCTTTGAATAATAATATTGTTGTGTTGCTCTCTGTCTCCCCCTGCAGGCTCTGTTTATTTTCTGCGGTCTGGCTACAGGCTGCTACTTCTGCTGTTGCCTCTGCTGCTGCTGTAACTGCTGCTGTGGGAAGTGTAAACCACGGCCACCCGATAGACCGGACCCAGAGTTTTACGTCTCCCCTGAAGACCTAGAGGCCCAACTGCAGTCTGATGAGAGAGGTTAGATGTGCTCACGTGTGTATACATACATATATATGATGGCTTCTAGAGATAACTTCAGAGCTCAAAACAGGATTCTTATTGTTAATAATTAATTTCACTATGGAGCAAATGAATGGAGTTTTGTCTTTCAGAACTAGGGCTGAACAATATATCGTTTGAGCATTGATATATGTAACCCCACCGGTCCTACCCCACCCAACCCGCTCTGAGCTGGGATCGAACCGGCGACCTTCCACATGGAAGTCGGTTGCTCTAACAAGGAGGCTAAAGACCATGGCCTCCAGCTAGGGCTGGGCGATTCAGCAAAAAAAAAAAAGTCGAGTTTTTTTTATAAAGTTTGACCGATTCACGATTTCGTTTTTTTTTTTTTTTTTAGTGTGTTACTAGTCTTCTCAAAACATTACAACATGACTGAAGTAACATTCTCTTTAAAAGTAACTTTAAAAACCATCTGGTTAAGGAACATTGTATTTTTAATGGCCATGTCATACAAAAATTGGTCAAGGTGTAAATGAATGTAAAACAAATTCACGAGTCAAATAGCGTTGCTGAAGATTTGAATATAAAATATTTGTGTAAATATTGCACTTGCAGTAATACAGAGGTATTTTTACAAGTTTTGCTAAGCCTAGGAAAGATTGGCTGTCAGCTCGGCTTTGACTTTGTCTTCTGATTGAATGACAGGTTGTAATGCTGCTGCCTTTTTCTTAAAAAGATACAGTTTAGGAAAAAGGACTGAACATGGAAACTGTAAAGCCTAATTTAACCCAATGTGTGAAGTTGTGGACGTATAGCAGGAGCGAATACAAGCACCAGATGTGTGTCTAATATAAAATAATATATTTAATCTATTTTTCCTTTCCCTCCTTTTAAATACCGATCATTTGATGCGCTTTGCTCCACTCTCTGTATTATGCTGCCTGATCTGTCTGGTTTTCAACTAGGTCCGCTAAATGACGTCATGGGGGCGGGTACTTTCATTTTCACTGCTACAGTCCCTCACCTCTACTCTTGTTCAAACCAAAAGATCAGCGCGGTTTTTCACATGGCAGGCTTTTACGTCCTTCATACATGTTGAGATCGAGTTTATCGACTTGATGAGGGAATGTCTTGACAATCCACACAGACGTGCAACAAGTAAAATCCTACACGCTTTAACAGGCAGTCAAGCAGGTCGCCCACCAGAAGCGCTGCGACACGGCGCGGACATGACAGTTTAAACTATCACACACCAAACGTGCACATTCGCATGATATTTAACATGAAACTAATCAGATGGCGCTCTGTGGGCCGGCTGAAATGAGAACTGATTCGTGAATCGTGGCTGGGCGGCGCCAATGTGTATATAGAAACCTGTTTAGAATTCTAAAATCCATGGCGTGGTGCTGTGTGGGGCGTCGCCGAGAGGCGCTTTTGGTGTGCTTCCTGCTTCATTTAGAGAGTGAACCAAAGCGCATTGCTGCCATTATAATGTATTAAATATATATATTTTTAAAAATCGCGATTTCTCGATTTGATTCAAAATTAAATCGTCTTAACGTGAATTCGAATTAATCGAAAAAATCGCCCAGCCCTACCTCCAGCATCTGTCGCTAGAGCACCTTTAGGGGTCAGGGGAGTGAGGTTTACCTGCACAGCACTTACTAGCTGGCCTCCGTTACATATGCAATGTGTGAATCCCCAATAAACACATCGCAGAATTAAATTATTTACAATATACAATAATTTATACAACAACGACCACATTATTTTATGTTGGATTCTTCAATTTTTATATTTGAATACTGTTAGGCCAGAAAACCATAATGCATCGTTTATTTAAACCTTTTTTGCCCTGTCATATTTACATATACTTAATTTATTCAATTTTATGCAGATGTAAGGTATAGAAAAGACTCGATCCCCTAGTCGATCTAAATTAACGATATCAATGAAGTCATCTGGTGAAATTATATTGATTTCGCAATATACATCGCAGCAAAACAAAACATTGCAATGTCAGACTTTTCCAATTTCATTCAGCCCTATTCTGAACCCAAGAGTTGTGTTGTGTTGTCCTTCATATTCTGCTTTAACCATTGCTTTTCTCTTGAAATCTTTTTGCAGAGACAGTCGGTGGTGAACCTATTGTGTTGCAGCCTTCTTCTGCCACAGAAACCACCCAGCTAACGTCTGACGGGTACCATACTACCTACCACACCGATACCGGCTTCAACTAAAACAGCCATTCTCTTAGCCTCCACCACGTGGTTTGTCTAGCGCCATCCCTCCAATGGGAAAAATGAATGAAAAGAATCCTTCAACTACAACTAAAAAAAAAAGCCTGTTTTTAGAGGAGGAAAGCCAGCGATGGAGCTGAATTGTTTAGCGTATCCTGTCCCTTATTCACACAACCACTTCCATCACCCACGCAAGATCCGCCTCACAGTACCGTAGCTTAAAAAAAAAGCTTAAGAAAAAAAAGTAAAAAAAAAAAAAGATCTTGTCGTTTACCCTGATCTCTTTGTTGCCTTTGACCTCCGATCTTGCCTTCCACTCGTTCCCTCGCTCCTCCAGCCAGATTTGCTCGTCGTCCTGTGGCATGCACTGTTCCTTGACTTTGAGAAATTTCCCCACCGTTTTTGGTATATTTATTGACATGAGATGTTCGTTCCCGGTTCTAAGTGCTTGAGTGTGGTTTAAAGTCGACTCCGTGAACTTGCCATAGGTGTTCGAAGACTAGTGTGGCTGCTCTGAGAAGCAGCAGGAATTGTTTTCATTTATAAAATGGACTTTTTGTTTGTTTACCCATTCAATCCTCCTGGTTTACTGCGAAGTTTGTGTCCCTGTAATGCCATTTTATCTCCTATGTGTCATAAATTTGAGAGTTAACAGCGATATTTAAAGTTTTCTGGCCTCGCTTTGTTCATGTTGTTTCATTGCAGCTTTTTTTTCTGAGAGAGAGAAAGATACAATCAGTGCGACTAATTACATGCCATTCATTTGTAGTATTCTGCTCATTGTACATTCGTTTTTTGTGTTGTTTTGGGGACGATAACCTGAGCCAAAAGTAGGAGTTTTCTCTGTGTGTGGAATGATTTGAGCCGTCATCTCTGTGTAATGTGTAGATTGTTCGTTGGCGTGTGATAACATGTTTGGACACTCAGCTTTGGTCTTAATGTTAAACTCAGTTTGGCCCAGTTGTGTCTCTTTTCTCTCATCGCAAAGGGAATCGCAAACTGATATAAACGCCCATATCTTGAGTGTGTACGTGAGCTGAAAACTTAAGCTAATTTTTTATATAGATCTACAATCAACACATCACATCTATGTACAATATATGTATATTTTGGGCATTTTTTTATATTTTAGTTTTTGGTGCGTGTCCTTTATTCTTTGTGACTGTGGTTCTGGCCTGTTGTGGGCACTTGAGATTCTCTATGCCAAGATGTACTGTCTATTGTGTGAGAAATGCCTGTTTTTAGTCATTAATTATTGAGCAGTAACCGTTTATTTATTGCAGTGGCAATTTATTTTAACTCTACAAGCATCCAGATTACACAAGTTCAGTCTTTCAAGGCCATGCTAAATATTAGTCTTGATGCTAGTTTATACCCATATTTTTATACTAATGATTTGAGCCTATCAGAAATCAGAAATTATTCATTCTGAACATTAAACAGTTTTTTTTTTTTTTTTTTAACTCATTAATGACCAAGTAAATAACTGCAATTGGGCACCTGGCAAAGATTGGTGGTGTAATAAATTTGTTGGGGATCTAATAAATGTAAACACTTGTAGAGTGTAGAGACCACTTTTAAATTCTGTTTTTCTGGAGATGCTGGATTTGCTAGAAATGTGTTTGAATTAAGTGCAACACATTGTTGTGTTGTCTAAAATGAACACTCAAAAACTGATGTTTGCTGATTCAAACTACTTATTAAAAATGAGCTGAAACAACACACGTCTTGAGGATATTTGGGGAAAACTACATTATTTCATGTTCAACCCAGGTTAACTCAAGTTAACTTAATTGCTTGATGTTTTCCCAACGCAAATGAATCGTGTGAAATCCAGCACATTTTCATTGATTTTAAACATGTCTGTAAACCTGGTGAGTTCTTTTCTTATTTTGACACAGCTGTCATTTATGCTCTGAATGACAACATTGTAACTTTGAACTTAGAAGAAATGCCATTAAAAACGTTTTGCTTAACAATTTGACTATAAATCATGACTATATGATAGCTATGAATAAAAATAATAAGAAATTACTATAAATTGAAAATTCAAAAAATTGGATTTTGTCCATAAATTAATGACTAATAATTAAAATGACTACAGTGACTGTAAATTAAACTATAAATAAAAAAAATCCAATGTCTATAAATTAAAATGGCTATAAATTTAAAATCCCCAAAATAAATTTTGACTAAATTATTGACTATTAATTAAAAATATTATAAATTAAAAATCCAATGACTAGAAATTACTTAACTATAAATTATGTATTTATACTATAAATTGATTATAAATTAAAAATCATGTATATGTCTATAAATTACAATGACTAATAAATTAAAAATCCAAAGAAACTGAGAATTGCAGAGTGGTCTGTACATTGTTTCCAAAGCTGTATAATCTAAGCTTGTTTGTATGACATTGCAATACATATTCAGAAAAGTTATGAAAATTAGTTGTCTTTTGACAGTTTTATTAAAACAAGTAAAAAGTCATTTAGCCTGGTAAAAAAAAATTGTAATGATAATGTTTTTTCTTGCAATTACTGTATAAGGATGTTAAAATATATAAGTCAAATATGGTTTAAAAGAAGGCATGGGCTGAAGTCATCTTCTGATTCTGGCGGTATAATAACCTAAATGAAAATATGACATTTTTACAGTATTGTAATCATTGCTCTAAAATATATTCATTTTAAATGTCTGGGTAAAATACAAGAACTTTTCCCCCCTTTGAACACAAAATATTTTATTTTGTGAAACTTTTCAAATATTTTGGAGCAGTAAACATGTCAGGCTGAATAATTCAAATGAATCATTGACTTTTGCTGTCTACATTCCTTTTGAAAACACTGATTTCTTTACAATTAAAGCAACATCTTTGGAGATCTTTTCTGCTGGAAATAATGTTGTCCTAAAAAAACAAAAAAGTAAATAAAATATCTTACACATACCTTAGAAACGACATAGCACAAAATTTTGGTTTTAAAACCTTGACTTTTCCAAATCGTGGTATACCTTGAAAACGGTTATTGCCTATTTAAAAGTAATGCACAATGTTTGCTCTTTTTGAGGGCAGAGTTTAAAAAGAAGTAAATGCAACTCCCTTGGTAGTTGCATTACCCTTATTTTCACTGAGCAGATTGAACGAAGTTGCAATCTTGGATGATATAATTGAGCAGCTATGGATTGATGCTACTTAACACTTTAATCGATTCTCCTTTATCTCAGAGGTGGCATTATCCATCAAAATATTCAACTATTTAAATCAATCATCAAGCTGTTTGTGTGTCATATAGCCTAATAATGTGGTCCTGATCATCGTGATTGTTTTTGCTTATAATTTTTTATGCTTTTAGTTTTCAGCGAATTTGACAGCGTACTGAGTACAGGCGGTCCTTTCCCTTTTCAAGTATGTCCGAAAGTGCTTTAATAACCTTCTTATACCAAACCTGATTTTCTGAATCTGCAATTGCAAACAACCTGATGACCATCAATACCATGTTAACTCATTTACTCCAACGTGTCTCAATGCTTTCTTACATGGGCATTTCTGAATTGTGTTTTTTTTATCTGTCTGCCATTTTTCCTTCTCGGCTCAATCTGAAGCTTAATACAAATGTCACCAGCCATGTTCATTCACATTTTCTAGATACTCTTCAAATGCCAATGATTTTTCATTGAACTGTTTACATTTCATTATTATTGAGTACAATGGTATCTTGGGTCACTATCTGCTCGCTTTCTTCTCTCTCTTTCTCTCTCTGTCTTTCTCATTCCCTTGTTCCAATGCTCTAGATGGTTTTTAATGGATGTTAGCCTCTGTGGTCTTTTTTTTTTCCTGTGCATTTATCTGTATCAGAACTACACTTGTATAAAGAGTATGGCTTATTCGATGATATTTTAAGTTGGATGAATCTTTAAAAAAATAAATAAATAAAATAAATCCGTGGAGTAAAAATGATCAGGAAAATGTTGCATATTATGTCTTCAGAAAGAAGAGAAGATGTTTAGTGTAATTATAGTGAAATGGTAATTTTATGCATTTTTTTATTTTATTTATGACCTTATTTTGTCATGTTTATAAACAATTGTCCTTGTTTCAAATGGTATGTTACATGAGTTTGACTCTGAAACTATGCTACTCATGGTTCTATAGTGAAGGTCTCTTGTACATACACTGAATTATTAAAAAGAATAATACTGGACCTTTATGTTGTAGCATGGTTATTGTATTAATAAAAGAGAAAACATTTATTTGCTGGTGTAAAATAAATGTTTATGAACATTTGTTGTGGCTGAGAGTAATCTTCTTAAAGGGGGCCTATTATGCTAAAATCAATTTTGTAAGGGGTTTAAACATGTTCGTGTGGCAACCGTCTGTGAACAAAGCAGCTTCTAATAGTAAACATTTATTCATTTTATTTCTCATAATTACACTTCATAAAAACTGCAGAAACACTTTCATTGACATTCTCCCTTTGTAAGTGTCACCAGAGTGGGAAAGCCCCCACCTATTAGTGACAATCTCTCTCTCATTGGTGTTGGACATTAGTTTTCTTTTTGAATCTGCCACTATTCTGCTACAGGCATTTGTAGCTCCCTTATTTGAAAATAGGGCTGGAAGCCCTTATTTAAATTTAATGTGACTGCCACCAAAAAAGCACAATTAGGATTACTGCCTAAAAGAATCAGTTTCAAAAGGTTATGAAACATTATTTGTGGGGTATTTTAAACTTATTTAAGTCTTCGAGACTTACATCTTGCAAAAAGGGGCATAATAGGTCCCCTTTAAAAATATACTAATAATAATAGCAAGAAAGGAAAATGAGAAAAAGAATAAAAACATTCCATAATTGTATTTAGAAATGTTTATAAAAAATAGAAAATAAAATATTGAATATTATTTCAATCTAAAAATAACACTTAGCACTTAGGATTTTACAAAAGCGCATTATAAATAAAGTGTATTATTAAAAAACATTTACCATATAAATTTATTAACATTCATGTTCAGCCTTCACTTTGATTTATTATGAGTCGAGTAGATTGCTACATTCGTATGTCAAGTTTTTACAGTAAATACAATGTAATGAGCAATCATTCATTCATTCATTCATTCATTTTCTTGTCGGCTTAGTTCCTTTATTAATCTGGGGTCGCCACAGCGGAATGAACCGCCAACTTATCCAGCAAGTTTTTACGCAGTGGATGCCCTTCCAGCCGCAACCCATCTCTGGGAAACATCCACACACACATTCACACACACACACACACACACACACTCATACACTACGGACAATTTAGCCTACCCAATTCACCTGTACCACATGTCTTTGGACTGTGGGGGAAACGAGAGCACCGGGAGGAAACCCACGCGAACGCAGGGAGAACATGCAAACTCCACACAGAAACGCCGACTGATTCGAGAATCGAACCAGCAACCTTCTTGCTGTGAGGCGAACGTGCTACCCACTGCGCCACTGCGTCGCCTAATGAGCAATCATATAGCTTAAAATGAGTGGCATGGCAAGCAAATCCTCTTATTAATAATTTTAAAATGCCAAAGTGCCTGAAACGAAAACCATATAAAGATCAAATATTCTGAATCCTTTAGTATGAAACGAAATTGTTATAGTGGTGGTTTTTTAACACAAGATATGAATGCTAAACTACTAGTTTAAGTGATAAAGAAAGTGCACAATCTTATTTTATAGGCACCAAAGAAGAGTGACAAACTTTTTTACAGTCTATGGTGAAAACACATTCTTATAAAACCTAAAATGAAATGAGCATTTTCTCATAATGATTTTTTATTATTAATTTGATCCCACAAGAACAAGAGGTATTACATATGAAAATTGTTTTCTGAAAGAGAAAATATAGAAAAACTATATGGGAAAGTTTGGTTTATGTTGAGCCCACTTTTTTATGTATATGATATTTTCCTAACAACATAAATAAAAATATATAGTCCTTTACAATTCAAGTTCTCATTATCAGAACAAAACAATACATCTAATAAACTAATTTCTGTCTTATACTCCATTTTGTTGTTAATAAACAATTTCTAAACCTTTATAAAATATTCTTGAGTAAATACAATGAAAAAAATGCAAAATTGTTTTTAAAATATTTTTTTTTCTTGACCACAAAATTCACACATATATGAAATATCAAGTTTGAATCTTTCCAAAATCTGTTTAGCAGGATAAATTCTATGAAGTATTTTGAAAAGACACTTCTTTGATTCTCTTATTTATACAAAACTTATTTTCAATCCAACAATGTAAAACCCATCAGTCAACTTTATCAAATGAGTTGAGTGTAGTTAACTCAAAATTGACTGAAAGTTAATTCTACTCATTTGAACAGTTTTAAACTGTTCAAGTGTTGAAGGTAGAGTTAATGAAATACATTACTTCAACTTAAATCGAGTAAGTTCACAGTACTCATATAGATTCGTTTTTTACTCAAATGATTTGTTGCAATCGGTTTCAGTTTGAGTTGCCTTAACTTATTGGGTTTTTAGAGACAACAGAGAGCATTTCTTATTGACAATATTTTTAAAGAAATTGTTTTCACAAGGATTACCTGCTAATCTCTTCTTAAATGCAGTTTTTTAAAGCAAAACCACACCCTTTGGAAAACAATAGCGAATTCTCTCGGTTGAACTAGTCATTTAAATTTTTGAAGAAATTCACTGTAAGATTACAAAATCCATGAGGATTAATTAACTTCCTTACTAAAACACCATTATTTAACCAATTCTGATCAATTAATGATTTGTTTTAACATAAAATATACTTGTTATTCCATATGAAATAATTGTGTGGTAAAATTTGTGTTTATATACCAAGTTCCATGATAGTAGAGCTTGTCTGGTTTCTCGCTGTGCATTTTTTTTTTATTTTTTTTTTTTTTTTTTTTTTTATTGAAAATACAAAATCCAAATACAACAAAATGGGATTCAACTTTACAACTTGTGTGTCATATATGGAAGGCTAAACACAAAATAATATACAAAGATACAAATGTAATATACAAAAAACATTCAAGTTAAATAAATCCAAGAGTGAAAGGAAAACGCAAAATTTAAATAAATAAATAAATAAAAATTAAGTACAACATATATATCAACTATGGCAAGTTATATACTACAAATAAATTGAACATTTTTAAGGCAATTTTTGTTTTCATTTTAACCAGGGCATCTGAAAATATTTTAAGTTCTTTTTTAAATACAATAAGTAATGGAGGTGTTTTGAAATATCTACATTTATGAATAAAATATTTGGCTAACACAATTATCATATTTATCAAATCGTGCAAAGTAGAGTAATCTTTAGTAATTCCATATAGAACATCTTGTAATGTAAAAGTCAAACCTTCAGCATCCACGTTTTTTATTATCAACCAGTCTTGTACTTTTTTCCAAAATGATTGAACAGCGCTGCAAGAGAAAAATATGTGTTCTGTGTCTTCACTAAAGTGTTTACATAAATGGCATGGTGAGTTTTCTAAGTTAAATTTTAGGTGTAAGAATCTATTAGAAGGGTATATATCATTTAATATTTTAAATTGTACTTCTTTTGCCTTGGGGAGAATTGGAAATTTAAGATATGTTGTTCTAAAATATTTAACAGTATTTTTATCCACTGAATGAAATAACCTATTTCTTAATACTTGATAAGGGAAACAAGATTGGATAATAATTTGTCTTAAATGTTTATTAGTGCAAAGTTTATTATCAAATTCAATCTCACCAGTATATAATAAGGGAAGGACTGGAGTAATCTTCGAATAGGATAGGTAACTTTTCATTAACATTTTTATACCTGAGGGTATAGCATTAATAACAGTGAAAAATTGCTTTGGATGACAAGCAAATCCGTGTCTTAGAGTGAAAGTATTGTAATCTAGAATATTGCCCCTTCCATCCATTAAATCTGTTACTGACCAAATGTTTTTATTTAACCATTCTTCATAAAAAATGGATTTGTTCCTGTGTAGAATATACTTGTTATTCCAAATAGGGGTATTGTGAGGTGTAAAATTGTGTGTGTGCGCTAGTTTCCAAGACAGCAAGACTTGTTGGTGGAATGCTGAAAGCTTCACTGGGAGTTTAGGCAGGTCAAAGTCACATCTGAGAAGAAATCGGATGCCACCTAGTTTGTTAAACAAGGCACAAGGAACAGTGTACCAGAAACTTTCAGTATTACTCAAAAACCTTTGAAGCCATTTCAGTTTTAACATAGTATTCATACTTTCAAACTCAATAATATTAAGACCACCTTCTTCATACGATTTGATAATATCAGATTTTTTAATATAATGAGTTTTGTGTCTCCAAATAAAGTCATACATTTTTTGGTTACTTGTTTTTATGAATGCTGAAGAGGGAGCTAAAGCCTGAGCAGGATAAATTAGTTTTGATAGATATTCAACCTTGGATAGAAGAATTCGTCCAAAAATTGAAATATCTCTCTGCAGCCAGCAATTCAGGATACCATTAGCTTTATGTACTTTATTTTCAAAGTTTTCTTTGATGTTAATGTTTGAATCTTTTGAGATCACAATGCCTAAATATTTCACAGTTTCTTTTACTGGGATGTTAAACAGGGATAGATCTGGACTAGGGTGAAGAGCTAAAAGTTCACATTTGTTTAAATTTAATTGGAGGCCAGATGCTTTACAAAAAGAACTAATTAAAGAGATAGCTGGAGAAATTTGGTCTTTATTTTTTAAAAATAATGTGGTGTCATCTGCTAGCTGACTAATTCCTATTGTTTTTCCGAAAATATTTAATTTCTCCACTGAATTATCAAATTTAATTTTTGTGGCTAACATGTCTACCGCTAAAATAAATAAAAACGGTGACAAAGGGCACCCCTGCCTTATTCCACGGCCAATCGGAAATCTATGTGTAGTGCCAGAAGGGAGAGATACTGAACTATTCATATTTCCATAAATCATTTTGATAATATTAACATATTTATCACCAAAGCCAAATAATTCTAAGGACTTGAAAATAAAAGTGTGCTCAATCATGTCAAAGGCTTTCTTAAAATCTAAAAAAAGGATAAAACCATCATCCTCTATTAAGTCACAGTACTCTACCAAGTCCATCACCAACCTTATATTATTATGAATCGACCTACCTTTCAGAAAGCCAGATTGGGATTCGTTAATTAAGTTATGAATACCTTTTTTTAATCTATTAACATATGCGTGTGTGAAAATTTTATAATCACTGTTGAGTAAAGTGATTGGGCGAAAGTTATCAATCAATTTTAAGTCTTTATCAGGTTTTGGAATTAGTGTGATTAAACCTTGGTTCATACTTGGACCTAAAGATCCATCTTCAATAGATTCACGGAAAGCATCAAATAGTAATGATCTAATATCATTCCAGAAAAATTTATAAAAATTAGCGGTGAGACCATCAGGACCAGGCGATTTATTCAATTTAAGCTTTTGAACAGCAGAGTCAAGTTCTTCAATTTGTAAATCGGCCTCACAGCCTTCTCGCCACTCATTGTTGATACGGGGAATATTAGGTAATATTTTATCAAAAAATTCATTTAAATCAGAATGAGAGAGGTTGGAAGAATACAAGTCACTGTAGAATTTAAAAACGTTCTCCCTGATTATAGTGGGGTCTGAGCATTCTGTGCCATTTATTAATAAAGAAAGTATTGAGTTATTCTGTTGTCGTCTCTTTTCTAATCTACAGAAATAAGAAGTACTTTTCTCACCTTCTTCTATCCATTTAGCCTTAGAACGTATATAGGCACCCTTAGCTTTTTTAATGTAGAGGTTGTCAAGTTCTAATTGTAAAGAGATTATTTTAGTCTTTTCTAACTCAGTTAATGTACTATCATTACAACATTTATTAATTTCGTAAATAATATTAAGTTCCTGTTGTTTCCTGACTTTGGCAAGTATTTTACTGTAATTAATAGAGAATTCACGAATTTTATATTTAAGAAATTCCCATCTGGCTTTATTAGAACTAAAATTGTTACTGTTTTTAATATCTAGAATTAGCTCCCTTATTTTTAGACAAAATTTTTCATTATTAATTAAGTCAGAGTTAAATTTCCAATAACCCTTAGTTTTTGATGAGGTATGATCTGTTTGTATTATTAAGGATATGGAACAGTGGTCTGTTAAAGGTGCTGCAGACATTGTACAGTCTTTAGCAAATAAAAGTAAGTTATCTGATAATAACCAATAATCGATTCTTGATTTGCTGGCTGCATTGGGTCTAAACCATGAGAATTGCCTAAGGCTAGGATGAAGATATCTCCAGACATCAATTATTTTAAGGTTAGAACAGAATTTGGAAACCAAGGGATTTAGCAGAGAAGATGTGCTTTTAGGAGGATATCTATCATAAGTTTCATCCGGTACCACATTAAAATCTCCACCCACAACAATATTTTCTGTAGGGTATGATCTCTTTAAATCGGAAATTACAGAGGATATTTCCTGCAATAAATTTTGATTCAATTTAGAATTATTGTAACCATATACGTTTACCAGAATGAAAAAAAAGTGCTCAATATCTAACACCACTGCTAGCCAATGTCCATTAGGGTCATATTTAGCAGAAATTATTTTCCCTGGACAGTTATTAAATAAAATTGCAGTACCAGCCGAGTGGGAGGAACCATGGCTAAGTAAAACTTTATCTCCCCATTGACTAGACCAAAACGAAGAGTCTGAAACAGTTGAGTGTGTCTCTTGTAAAAAAATGCATTGAGAACCATTACTTTTACAAAATAAGAACATTGCTTTACGTTTGACTTTATCTTGGATGCCCCTGACGTTAAGTGACATGAGAGAAATTTTGAACTTAACTGGAAACATAACAAAAATAGCAAAAGATGAAATAAAATAACAGAAATTTGTTCACAAAAGAGGAAATCTCAGAACGGGTGGTATAAACCCCAAACAGTTATAACCACAACAGAGCATACCTCCCAGCCTAGCGTTTCTTAACAGTCATATTTCAAACTGTCCTACCATAAAAGGACAACTACCCAACAAACACAGTTACGTTGTAGCGATGTCTGCACAACGTTGTATTTTTTCAAAGGCAACGTTGCCGCTTACGTGCTCGCTACATTGTCACAACGTAGAAATGTAAGACGTGAGAAGGCTGTAGCAACGTTGTCGTGCGACATTCAGCAACCGCGAGGCGGCGTTCTTACTACTTGTATTAATATTTTTTGTGGCAGTTTATCAATACTGCCTAGAATACAGGATAAGCAGCAATTCTTTTCCAGTATTGCTTAATATGAAATATTGTTCATTTATTTTTCCTATTTAATTTAACAATTGCATGTGTAAACTTTAAAGTGTTTAAAATAACACACAAATGAATATAATCAAACTTTTTATTATATATTTTTACAACATTTAATACATACAGTACACATCTAATTATAAGCAAACAGTATATGTTTAGAGTATATGTTTAGATTATATATATATATATATATATATATATATATATATATATATATATATATATATATATATATATATATATATATATATATATATATAATTAAACTAAAGGGTAAACAAACAAGAAAAGCAAACAAGAAATCATTAAAATGTAAATATACATATAAATAAATATATAAATTAAAATTCAGACACTGGGCAGTGAAGCTCTGGACTGGAGAATACAGCAGACCGGGGAGCGCAGCTGAAGACCAGTCGTAGTTGTTGGTATGGAGAAAGCAGTCAGAGGAAGAAACAAATCCAACAGATAATCCAGCTTCAGAGATCCACAGCAGACACAAGTCAAAATAGGCAGTGAACAAGAGAGGACAGATGGAAACAACTATGACTAGCAAGTTATTGAAGTTTCAGACATTTATTGTAATTTCATTACATATAAAATCTCCAGTGAGTAATTATGTAGCCTACTTTATTTTATTGCTTTAATATATCATATACCAAAATTACATACAATTAAATGAATTTAGAGATACAGGGAAAACAGGTTTGAGTTAACAGAAGTCAGAGTTAGTCTCCCAATACTTACTTAAATTATGAGAAGAGAAAGAAGAGGTCCTATAGTTGTGGCGTTGCTCGCTGTAAATGGAATGTTAAAATTAGTGTCATTTCAATAACAGCTGTACAAAATAATAAAGTAATTTTTCATAAGCATGATCTATTTTCCACATTATGAACATGCTGTTTTAGGTAACGATACTACATTTATTATGATAGTAAATAGAGTAGTATACTTCTTACCTCATTCAATTATTCTTTCCATAGATCAGGAATTACAGCAACACTGATCTGAGGTGAATTCAACAGCTGAAAAAATTCTGAAAGACAAGTTACATAAGTAATTTGAAAACAACAGTGAGTGGTTAAACAATAGAGTTTTATGCAACTTACACATACTTAAAATCCAGAAATTATCAATAGAAGATTACCTCCATGTGAAAATAGCCTGTTGAGCAAAGAAAAGAGTGGGTTTTAAATAAAACATCAAAAGATAAATCAAAATAGAAATTTAGACTAGCAGACCTTTTTATTAATATCTATATTAATCAGGCATATGAACATCAACTTATATACTTTAACTTATAGGGATAGCTCACCCAAAACTGACAATTCTGCCATTTAGCCTCATCCTTTATTTGATCCAAACTTATTTAGCTTTTTTTCTGCTAAACAATAAAAAAGATGTATTAAATAAAGCTGGAAAACTGTAACTATTTAATTCCATAGTGTTTTCCTACTATGAAAGCAAATGCTTACAGTCTTTAGTGTTCAATAGAATAAAGAAACTTAAAGGTTTGGAATCACTTAGGCTATTATTTACAGGGCAAATAATTCGTGAGTACATATCATTTTTGAGTGAACTGTTCCTTTAACGGGACGCAAACTGCACAGAGATGTTTTGTATTTAAAAGTTATTTTGTGTGTTTTGTAAAAAGTGGATCGGCTCGTGTGATAAAGTATCAGACTGATCACTATGGATATGGAAAAAACTGAACTTCAAAAACATTATTTTCCATTTGACTAAAGACTAAGCGTAGGTAAATAATCAGGAAATGTTTTATCGAAAGATTTAACATAATGATTTTAATGTTGTTGCCGTCCGTGAACGGAATGCTGAAATGTTACTCGCTCGTAATAACTTCATTACGGCTTTTGTGTGTGTGTAATGTTGGAACAGATTGTTGTCGAAATCGTAGGTTTGTTTGAATATTCACGATTTACGTATCTTATTTAGCAAGAAGAAATAAAACAATACTCACGTCTCCTCGGTCGTTGATGAATGAGACGACGGCTTGTTGAAATTTAAACTGATTCAGCTGTGACCAGTAAATGTTGTACAGTGGTCGTCCACGCCACCCAAGCACAACCTAAAGTATGCGGCCCTCGTGATGTTTAAATGGCAACCTTATGTCATCGTTGTGACAACGTTTAGCAACAACGTAGAATCCTCAACCTTTTTGCAAGGTTGGTACAACGTTGTAGGAAGGTCGCTACGTTGAGGCAACGTTGTGTGTTTGTTGGGTACACAGTCATGCGGCGTCAATGCGCTTCCCTTCAATATACCCGAACGGTCCACGGTAGTAGGCTATCTTTCCTGCTTTTCGCGCCTGATCGATCAAAGGCCACAGCGCAGCGCGGGCCAGCCGGTCCTCCCTCGTCATATCCTCCGTGAAACGAACTCCGTGGTCGCGGCACACAGATGAATTTTTAGTAGACCTCCAAATTTCGTCCCTGTATTTACGCATTGTGAACTGCACAATCACTTGCCTGGGTTTACCTAACTCCTTCTTGCCAACTCGGTGCACTGTGTCAACAATGTCTTCTAATTTATGAATCAAATGCGGAGCAATTTCAGCGATCATGGCAATCGTTTCTTTACGAGCATCCTCCTCGGGCTTCTCTTTCATCCCGTTGATCCGGAGATTCCATCTCCTTTTGTATCGCTCTAGCTCTGACGTTCTGCTCGCCAGGTCTTTGTGTGATGTTGTTAGATATAGGAGTGATTTGCTCGCTTCTGCACATTTTTCTTTGCAATCTTTAATTTCAGCGGCATTGAATTCAACCGCCTTAGAAATCTCTGCCACCATGATACTGTTCTTTCGCATCTGATTTGCCATGTCTTCTAACTGTTCATTTTGTACGTCAAAACGAGCTGTCAGTGATGTTATGGCTTGCAAGAGAGTTGCGTTAGTGATGTCATCATCATGAGGTTTTAGCTTTTTTTTATCGTTGTCTTTGGTCGGGGTGAAATGGGATGCATCACGCCGTTTGTCTGTTTTAGCCGTCTGTACCTCCATTTCTGGATCTGAGGCCGCGTCCTTCACTGAAGTGATGTATATCTTTGGGTGGGTAGTCTGCTGTGAAGATTTCGGCATTTTGACGATGTTAAACACCCCTGTGGTGTTTAAATGTTGTTTTAGGTAGGTGAAGATGAAAATTTGTTGAATTCTAAAGATAAACTAGAAGTTTCGCTAGGCTGCTCGGTGAAAACGCATGCGTTCAGCCCGCCATCTTGTCCCCCCGGTTTCTCGCTGTGCATAGAACGTGGCGTACGGCGTGGTGACATCATATCCGCGCTCCGGAAGCTCAAGCTCGTCGCTGGTTAAACCCAAAGCCTCTTGTGTACGTTGAAGCCAGGAAGGGTCGAGTGTTTTCCCCCCCGTTTAACGCTACATATAGGCGGTGACATTTGTTTAAAGACTCGTGAACGTGATCGAAGATCGTCTTTAGTCAGAAATGGACTCTTCTGAACAGGGTAAGTGTCGTCTGTAAAGAGTTTTCAATGTGTTTTTCAGCAGGTGCACTAAAGGTGCGTGTCAGTGTGGGTGGCGCTTATTAAAAGTGCAAAACAGACCGCTGAAAGGGAGAGAAGCATATGGAGTTCTCCTTAATATTATTGAAATGTTTATTGTAAGTGTTTCTTGGGGTTTAAGTGGGGTGTTAAAAATTAGGTGCACTAAAATAACATGAGCTGCCAGTTCAGTAATGGAGCAGTCGACCTGACAGCTGAACATGTAGTGTGTTGACCTTTTTAAAGAAAACAAATGGGCTTTGCTGTCTGGCAAAGGACACTAATGTGCAACATCTGATAGTGTGCCTCTGCTTTAAAGTGGACTTTCTGGAATTGCATTAATCGTGTTACTGATTTTTGCTTGGTATTTTGTTTATTTCAAGCTATAAGAAAAAAATGAGGACGACGTAGAAGTCTCAATGAAAATGTACCCTGGTTTCATCAAAGTCAGAATGAACATTCTTAAACTCAAACCTATACTGTTTTAGATGTTGCCTTTAGAAGTTAATAAAGTTGCTCCTTGGCTGTTGTCAGAAGTGTTCTCTTTATGTTAAAGCCGTTTTAACACCCTTGATGAGATGGTTTTCTGAGCACCACACCCATCCCCATTCTACAGTTGTTACCATTTGGTCGAGATGTAGTCACCTCAAACAATGCAGAGACAACAAACTGTTGGCTTCTCTTTTCTCTCGTAATTCAGCTCTTTGGGAATTAGCATCAATTCACCATTTAGAGTGGAAGTTGTGTCGAGGCTGGCTCATTTCTTACAAAGCTTAAAAACAAACGAGAAACAACACAAATCATGGATATCAGTTTATCAGCTCTTTTGAATTCCCAAATTATAATATTTTTCCTCCAGGCTCTTCAATGAATGCAGGTATAGCAGCTGGAATGACTCTACCGCCAGGCGTGACCGAGGAGGAGGCAGAAGAGATGCAGATGGAGCTCATCAAGGTACAAGACATTTATCCTCCTCCTCATTTACAGCACAGTCTACTGTTAATGTGAAATATTAGGAAGATTATTTTAAGCAACATCTTATTGGGAAAGTTAAACAAAAAGTGAAGAAGAGTTTGAATAAATATATATATATATATATATATATATATATATATATATATATATATATATATATATATATATATATATATATATATATATATATATATATAACGTGTATATATAATTAGATGCGCTGGAGGGACTATGTCTTTCAGCAAGCCTTGGAATGCCTCAGGATGCCCTGGAGAAGCTGTAGGAAGTGTCTGGGGAGAGGGAAAGTGTGTACTCTCCTAAGACTGCTGCTCTTGCAAAACGGCCTCGGAAAAGCAGTTGGAAAAAAAAAAAAAAAAAATATATATATATATATATATATATATATATATATATATATATATATATATATATATATTTTATTTTATTTTTTTTATAATATACGTCTCTTTATATATATAAAATTCTCATATTTTTGGAGCGATTTTGGTTCTCTTTGAAGCTCGACAGTGACTCACTCTCAACTTTGATATTTGATAAATACCCTGTTCGTGTCATGCTTGTGGTACATTTTTTTAAAATGCAAAGCACGAAGATTTCTTTTTGTTTTTAGTTTTTCTGAGCAGAGAAAGACTATCATACATTCATAAACCTTCATTTACAGAAGGTAACCGCTAAATTATTATTCATGTAACATTAATGTATGTAGAAAGATATTGAAAGATATAAAGATCACCGTGCAGCCCAAAAAAACTGAATATTTGCAATGTTCCATAATTTGTTGCTCTATTAAAACACTCTATTAACACAATGTGATAATATTTAGTATGATCAGGTTTTGTCAAATACTTGCAGATATTAAGTGCAGATCAGTATCCTTATCATTCATTCATTCATTCATTCATTTTCTTGTCGGCTTAGTCCCTTTATTAATTTGGGGTCGCCACAGTGGAATGAACCGCCAACTTATCCAGCACGTTTTTACGCAGTAAAACGCCCTTATCCTTATCATTTTTAGATAAATATATGTTACATTGACTGACAATGGGACATTATTTCAACAGTTTTACAATTATTTAGTGTTTTTGTTTTATGGAACGGAAAGAGGATCAAATAAACTAATGAATCAGTTAGGTCTGAAACTCTAAGCTTTAGTTGTATAATTTTGTATTTTTTTGTAAGGTGGAAGATGAGATTGAGACACTGAGACAGGTTCTGGTGGCGAAAGAGAGACACGCGGCTGAGCTCAAACACAGGCTGGGCATCAGTCCTCTCTCTGAAATCAAACAGAACATCACCAAAGGCTGGCATGACGTTCAGTGCTCCAATGCGTGAGTACTTCTGTCTGTTACAACCCCCCCTCTGTGTCCCATTCTTTTGTCTTTTACCTCACGATGTCTTTCTAAACAGGGGCTGTCTGAATCTTTTAACAGGACCCTCTAATAGAACATTAATTACTTAACCTTGAGTTAGGGCTGTTAACTTTGTTAAATGAATTGCTTGGTAATGTAATAGTTGTGTAAAATGTTTATTTACTACAGGGTAATGTTGGCAAGACATACATTACATTTATACAACTCGCAGCATGTAGCCAACAGAATGCAGTTATATACCTATGAAGATATTAAGCATAATTTCCAATATTGTGCAGCCCTAGTTTATATCATATAATATAAGCCATATAAATCAGGCAAAGAGTGTTTTGCATTACACAAACAAAGAGCCATTCACTTTGTTTCTGAATCAGTCAACTGTTTGAAGGATTGGAATGTAAAACATTTACCACCATCAACTGGCAGTTTTGGTTTCATATTTAGACTGGTATTTAATAACAATAATAGTGTGGTGCAGTGGGTAGCACGATCGGCTCACAGCAAGAAGGTCGCTGGTTCGAGCCTCGGCTGGATCAGTTGGCATTTCTGTGTGGAGTTCGCGTGTAATAAAGGGATTAAG
Source organism: Danio rerio (assembly GCF_052040795.2). Lineage (NCBI taxonomy): Eukaryota > Metazoa > Chordata > Actinopteri > Cypriniformes > Danionidae > Danio > Danio rerio. The sequence continues at coordinate 25,205,101 of NC_141028.1, forward strand.
TCAAAAAGAAAATGAATGAGTAATAATAATAATAATAATAAAACCATATTTCCATCAAAATAATAAAGAAGACTAAACTGAAATTCACAAAAAATAGCTAAAAACCTAATTTTTTATGAGTAACTGTCACATGTATTTAAATATTTGAATTTCTCAGCAGCCCTAATTTGACTATATACTGCATATACTTTGTATATTTGCATATACATGTATAAATAAGTATTGTATATATTGTTTATGTATATGAACAATATTCATACAAGAATTATTTATGCATACACAATATCTCTGCAGTTTATTTTCCCTTATGTTGATCACTAGCATGTCCGCTAATTCCAAATTAAACTTCTTTTGTTTCAGTTTCCATTAATATTTCTGTATTTCTGCTTCTAGTTATATGAGAACCTCACAAACTCTTGGAGATTTGAATCGTAGAGTTACTTCATCTAATTTGTGAGTTTTCTCTCTTTCTTCTCCAGTAGTTTCTTGTTCTTGTGCTTGGTCTGTTTGCTACAGTAGGTGTGGACTAGCTGCCCGCTTGTTTCTGTTTCACTTGTATTCTTAACGCCCCTTCCTATGATCCTCTGCCTGCTGTCTGATCATTTTGCCATCTTGTTTCTGTTTCATCTGTATTCTTTATAACTTTTCCCATAATTCTGAATAAATTAAGTAAACATTTCAGTGCTTGCCTTCGGTAAGTGGGAGTTTGCCATGTCTCAAAGAAAAGATTACAAAAGAGAAAGTTATCTTTCCATTGCTGGATCAGTGAAGCCTGCTCTGTGAAATAAAAAAAAAATATATATATATTAAACACACGAATCTGAAATGTTATTCTGTCTCTTTTGCTTGTAACTTTAAGGAGGGCTCCTCAAAATTACAAGGCAAAAGTATAGCATATATATATGTTCTCAATGCACTTTATTATGTAGTTAAATCTTATTAATGCCAAATTCCACTGGCCAAATTATGTGGTTGAAAACATCAGTGTCGTTGGGCTTCAGCTCATATATGAGTTTGGGTTGGGCGATGTCAACCAATTTGGCATTTTGCGATGTCTAATGTGAACCATTGCGATGGACGATGGCATTGCCGTAGGCGGCGGTGAATTAATTATTCATGAATAAATAATTAATTCACTACAAATTATATATTTGTACCCTACCGTTTCAACTACCTCACCTGCATGGTCAAGTGTGTTCAAGCATGGACATGTTACACGCACATTACCACATGTCAATCACTTTTCTGTGGGACTCTGACATAATAGGCAGAGTGATTTGTGTCATTATAATGGCGTCGACAAGCTTGGTTGGTAAACAAGACGCAAATCCAACAGGAACCAACCAACAGAATCTGAGTTTTTTGCTAAAATTCCTAAGTACAAGCGTGAAAGTAAAAGTTTGAAGCAGTGTACTGACTCTGATGCACGTTACCTGATAGATTCAAAAGACAAAAGATTCGTTAGATTGAAAGAAGAATTATTAATTACCACGTTTAACAACTATAGAGAGATGCAATACAGCTCTACATCCTTGATAAACTGTTCAACGTGCACTGCTCTCTGGGGTTTTGTGCTCAAAGCATCCACTAACTGCCTGAAGCTCAGCCGAGAGTGTGTGCATGTGTGTGTGCGTGTCTCGTCATGTGATGTGTGTTTTCAGCGGTATAGTGTGGACAGAGGACTGTTCAGAAATCCTAAATGAAGTGCCAGTGTGGACGTGGATAGTTTTGGTTCTAAATTGGCATTTTAAAACTAAGACATATTAGTGTGAATGGGGCCTAAGTGTGTATTTTTCACGAGCGTGTTTGCGACGGGTGGGGCGGAGGATCACCATGCCGGCTCAGCATCATGATGTCTATCGGCCGACGCCGATGGACGATTGCATCGTCTAATGACTCAACCTTAATATGAGTAGCTGTTAATGCTTGAAAACACCTTAAATGAACAGACATTCCTTTCTAATTGAGTATGCTGATAAATTTTGGCCAAAAATTCTTTCTGACGTTTTTTGAGGAGCATAAATAATAGTATGGAAACATGAGGGATTTATTATGATTTCTCTTCCAAGAGTGTTTTGAGATAACTGCTTGGCAACTTGTAATTGGTGTATACATAAATAGCTACACAGAAAATCTAGGCAGGGTGTTTAGACACCCAAGCAAAAGTGCTTGAAAGAGAAGTCAAACCTGTTTTAGGGGTTTGTCGACATCGACATCACTGGCTGGTTGTGTTTGAAGTGATTTGCATTCACATCTCTGTGTGCAATTTCCGGTCATGTAATCTTTGAAGTTATAGGCTTGTGTTTTGCATTATGTCCAGCACCATTCTCCTCTTAGCATTTTAATTTTGTCATCAGATGAAGATTGCAGTGTGCTGAGTTCACAGCAGTTATTTAAAAAAAAATGTTTGCATGTATTATGTTTGTAATGTCAAACTTTTGTGTTTGTAGATACCTTACAGCTTCAGCCACACTGGAGGACATTGGACGCTCTGATGCGTGAGTTTGAATTCAATTTTTTTTGTTTATTTAAAAAAAGAAAGATCAATGTGGCCTTGCAAAATAAATGTGGATACTAAATTTTTGTTGTTGTTGATTTTATTTTTAGCAGAATTAGTAATCAAAATGGCAAATTTAAATTTAATGTTAAAGCAGCACACAAAGTTTTTAGGCACCGCTTTTTTAGTTTCTGTAGTGCAAAAAACTTGAATGGCATTGTGGAATCCTTTCAGAAAAATGCAGCAATATACTGTATAATGCAAATATTAGAATCAGGCTCATTTTTAATAAATAAATCACCACCTAATAATAACAACATAGACGCTAGTGTTTAATAGCTTAAAAGCTATTTAAAGGAGAAGTTTGTGTGAATGAATTGTGCAACCTCTTACGTATCTTACTTTGGGTAAAACATGAACTTCTTCTCTTCATCAAGTTTTATCATTTAAACAGAGAGAGAAAGACTATTACATCAATACTTGAGCATCATGACAGCCCATCAAAATAAACATTTGGCTTTATGACATTGTGACAGCAAATTAAATTAATTGTAAATGTTTTTGTGCTTAAAAGTGCAATTGTTCCTAAAAGTGCACCACCATTTAAGCACCAAAAAAAAAAAAAACAGAAAAAGAATAAATAAAGCACTAAATTCATTTAATAGAGCATCATATGGATTTAGCAAAATATAAATCTGGTTTCAGAGCCTCCACTGTAAAGAGTTGAAAAATCTTTTCTTTCAGTTATAGAGGCTTTAATCTTGTAACAGCACTGATGTCACTGGTGGCTAGAGAAATCAAACAACAGGCTTCTCAGTTACACAAACACAGTTTTCTTTGTGTCACCCATTAGATCCCTCAAGCATTGAACAAATCAGGTCATACATCAAATGTGTATAAACTTTAGTCTTTAAAAAAATCCAGGTGATTTCCTGTTCAGAGATTTAAGGAGAAAAAATGGGCAGGAATTTTTTTCCTGTAAGAAACCATGATCTTAATGAAGTAAAAGCTTAGTTTTTTTCCCAGTTACCCACCTATATCTGCTGTACTGAGCAGCTTGTCAAATGCGTGTCTCATTAAATTTCAATACTGTGGAATACTGTCTGATGTCAGACCTTGAGATGACAGTGCGTTCAGGCTATGAATGTTGTGCAGTTTGTGAAGCAGTCAGTGTTTGTGCTCTGGGCATGTGCTTAGAAAGCTGACTTGGAGAACACATGATGGGATTTTCCCCAAGCAAAGTGGCTTAGCCTTACCTAAGGTCATTAGAGGACTGTGAGCGAGCCTTGTCTGCTTGAAATAGTATGTGTGAGAGGATGACAAGATTATATATAAAGTTTATGTTTTTGAAAAGGTTTATATACTGTAAAAACGGTTAGTTGACGATACCTAAAATAAGTGAGTAAACCGTGTTGCTTTTAAAACAATTAATTGACTTTACTTAAATAACTGAGTAAACATAACCTGTTGTTTTAATTAAATAAACTATGTGCATATTTAAATCAACTTAACAGTTCAAAGTTACAATGGGTTTACTCACTTAAGTAAAGTCAACTTGTCACTTTTAAGTGAACTGGTTTACTTCCCCTTTTTTAAGTCAAGTAGTCACTTTTTACAGTGTGTTGTTTGTTTATGTTTCTGCATATTCATCAGTATGCGTGTATTGTGTCTAGTGTGCATTTGTCTGTGAATATGAGGTGTATTTATCAGGTACGTGTGTATGTCATTGGGATGGTAATGCGTGTTTGGTCCAGGTGCAGATTGTGCGCAGTAAGATTTAGACAACAGCATCTGGTGCAAAAAGAGGGACAGACTGGTGTTGGAATAGTCTTGTTATAGCTTTAGCTTTTCTTAAATGAATAGTTACACTTTTGTTACAAACTAATACACTATATATGAAGCCTTTTTATGCAATATATATGATCCTGGACCAAAGTTTTTTTATTTTATTTTATTTTTTATTGAGATTGATACAAGCTTAATAAATAAGCTTTCTATTAATTATTGGCTTATTAGGATAGGACAATATTAAACTATATGAAAATCTGAAATCTGAGTGTTTAAAAAAATCGAAATGCTGAGAAATAAAGCCTTTTAAAGTTGTCCAAGATAAGTTTTTAGCAATGAATATTACTAAATAAAAATTGAGTTTTGATACATGTACAGTGGGGATGTGCTTAATAATATAATGATTTCTGCCATAATAGAAAAATCTATCATTTTCATCAAAAGTATTTTTGATTATTGCCAAAAATAAATCTGTGCAACCCAAGACTGATCTTGTGATCCAGGGTCACACTAGATTACATAAATTAATTAAGTGATATTAAAACATTTATAAAATTACAAAGGTCATGGGATTAAATGCTGTATTACAGGGTTAATACACCCTAGGATTAAAATTCTGTCCTCATGTTGCTCCACACCCATAACATTTGTCGTCAGAACACATAATGAAGATATTTTAATCAAGTTTTCAGAGATTTCTGTTCTTTTTATTAATGCTGTTTATAGTGCACAAGTTGAACACTATACTTTTTATATTTATTTGTTTCTCACTTATAAATGATGCTAGCTGGTGTTCTAATTGAAATTTTTAGATGCATGTTAACATTTTACACCGATAAAATAGAAATGCTCATGGTGTATTCACTTCTAAAGTTACATTTTATTCCTGTCAGCTTCTGTCAGTTATAAGTCAGTGCCAGCTGTTGTGTTCGAAATATACCTGACAACTGCTAAAAGGAGAAGTGCTTGTGTGTTGTTTCTGTAGCTATAAGAGGACTCAGGAGACTCTCTCTCAGGCCGGTCAGGTGACATCAGCTGCGTTCTCCTCTATGGGCTCCGCCATCAGAAGCAGATTCGGAGAGATGAGGTAAACTCAGTATTCCTCCTCTTATTCATTCTCTCACTGTTTCTCATTTCTCCAAACATCATCTTCTCCCACCTCAAACCTCCTTTTCATCACTGCCCCAGTGATTGCTCTGATTGCCTCTACAAAGCCTGGTTTGATTTGTATGTATGAATTCAGATTCTCTATTCTATACCAGTCTCTCTAAAGATCAAATGTCACTTTTATTAATGTCACAAGACTACACACGTTAAAGCTAAGCATGTGAAATGCTTAAAATTGGCCAAATTATTGTAATTGTTAATGTTTTAACAATTTTTGAGTTTTATTTTTTCACTCTTTTTGCAAAAAACAGGTCCCGGAGGGCCGGTGTCCTGCTGAGTTTAGCTCCAACTTGCTTCAACACACCTGCCTGTAAATGTCTAGTATATCTAGTAAGAGCTTGATTATCTGGTTTAGGTGTGTTTGATTAGGGTTGGAGCTAAACTCTCCAAGACACCGGCCCTCCAGGACAGAGTTTGGACAACCCCTGGCCTATAGGAATGCAGTAAGAACAATCTTATAATTAAAGTTATGAAAGCTAAACATGTCCTTGTATTGATTTTTGGCTTTTTATGTTTTATATGTATATTTTATATGATGTAGTCAAGTAATATCAAAGAAGCTAGTGTCGTTTAACAGAAAATATATGTGAATGTAAATGTGATATTTTTACACAGTAGTTCAACAAACAAAAAAGATATATTGATTGTGTTAGATATTAGACACGATAATGTCTGCTTTAGTCCCTTCAAGAAAATATTACTAAAGCAGGCAATATTACATTTTTGTGTCTAAAGCTAATTTAAGTCTAAAGCTACATTGTTTCGTTACTGAATGAATCAAATTATTTAAGTTAGTGATTCACTGAACTGTCAATAAAGACAGTAGCTGCGTCTCAAATGGCACACTATACACTACACACTTATGCACTATGTAATTATGTACTTACACACTCGACAGTATAGTATATGTATGTAGTGTCGTCCCACTAATGTTTTTTACGAAGCCGAAATTCAAACTATTTCCTTGGTGACGTTTTTACAGTTGGCAAATTTGTGAAATAAATGACCAAACTAACAAATAATACCTGCCATGAGTAAAACCACATTCACCATCGGGAGGCGGTAAAATCACTCTCGTAGGAGAATTCACGATCCAAAATAAATAAAGTAATCCAACATCAGTGTCAGAAAGCTCCGCCCCTTCTATTATGTGAGCAGGCAGCTGCTGTTGAGTGTGTGAAGTCTCCATCGTTCCACACTTATTTTTAACGGTTGAACAAATTCATCATCTGGGTACTTATTTTTTTATGGGTGTAAAAAAAGTAAGTGCACTTATTATTTTTAGAGTTTTCAATGTGAATACACTACTTACACTATTTGAACTACAAAATGGCACAAAATAATGCATAAGTATACAATTTAGGATGCACCTAGTCACTTGCTTTGTGTCTAAATGAATCAGCCATTTTAAATGAATAATTTCAGTTGACAGGTGTTTATAAAAGAGATGATAAAAAATATAGCATATTGTCTTGGAATTTTAAATGGGGAAGTAAAAACAGGAAAAAGCGTACTAAAAAAAGTAGCAGTGCAAAATAAAATGAGTCAGAACAAAAGACTTCTCTGAGGAATAATGGACCACCAAAGGAAGTCCCTGTTAGTGCTAAAATCCTGATATTTATATCCTCCACATAAAAATAATTTCAATAACATTGAAGTCACAGTGGACATTGTGTGGTCACCAGCAGGCACGAAAGAGAGGACAGAATTCGAACATTGATTCAGTGAGTCACTTAAGACAGAGACTTGACATATTTATTTTTCCATGGCAAGCCTAAACCAGCAAGGCAAAAACAGGCTCAGTATAAAAATGTTTAATTATAGTTTTTAAACAATACCCAAAGTATACTGATATGTCATTTGTTGTCAGTATCGCACACCGCTCAGTTTTTAAATTCTATTCTGCCATAATGTGAACAGGATATGCAGCAAGAAAAAAACACATTGATTTGGGCGAATGTATGACATATAAATAAAATACGTTTACTTTAAAAGCGTGTGCTCTGATGAATAATGCTGTGTTAGAAAGAAAATGGGTTGACTTTTGAATTGTTAAATTAAAATGAGCTTCTAGTGTTCATTCATATGTGAAGCAGGCATCTACTGTAGATTAAGTACATATTTGGCCAGGCATCTGTCTTCATATTAGACCTGAAACAATTATTCAGCAGCCACTGACTCTCAGTTTCAGTAATAATGAGGTATTTGTATGCTGGGAAATCTCCAGATGGTTAAAGTAACGTGAGGCATGTTAAGTGGCGAACAGCTTGTTTTGAACACCATGTCAAAGAACACAGCTTATCAAAATAAGACATTCTGCTCTGACAATAAAGTTGTTTATTTACAGAGCTTTTTAATTGTGACTATAACCTGGTCTTTGCTTCTCTGACTAACTAACCTGATGTACACTACTGTCCAGATGTTTGGTTTATTTGATCAGAAATAATATTGTAAAAATTACAATTAATGTAGATATTTCATATTTTAATATATTTTAATATGATGCATGATCAAGGGATGCTCAGTACTGTTAAACTGTTAAACCGAATATTAACCGTTAAGTGGTCAGATTAATATGAAATTATTATTTATTTAAAAATAATAATAATTGAGGTGTCTTTTGTTCTGACACATTAAATATTGCAATTTAAAATACAGATTTATTTTAACAAACAAACTTATTAACAACAGAACATCTTCTTGTGCATACAGTCTTTTCAACAGCATAGAAAAAAAGAAGAAACTAAATAAAAAGAACAAAATAAATAGTCCTGCCCTAGGTATTTTTCACTTAAATTAATTTAGATCTCAAAATGAAAACACTGACTGGATCCTTTTTTTAAGAACTGGCATATGCATTTTTCCTCATCATTTGTTTATTTTCTTCCATAAAATTATACATCTGCATTTAATTAAGGCTCCACTGTTATTGGTATATCATAAACCTCAGCCAACATTTTTCATAGAAGTCATTAGTTTAAAGATTGTCTTGAGGGTCTGGTTTTACCTTAGAGCGTGTGTGCTTTTATTTTCTCTCCCTCGGTTCATGCTGCAAGTGTTGAAAGACAATGATGAGGCTCATATGTTGACTGTTTGTAAAGTATAAGCTACTATAATATATTACAATATAGTCTAACGGTGAATTGGTTATTTTGAGCATCCCTATTATGATCCTTCAGAAATCAGTTGCTGCTCCTCATGTTTTTATTTTGAGACTCTTAGGTAAATTAAAAGTTTAAAACAGCAGCATTAGTTTTAAATCGGTCTTCAGCAACTTTATAAATGTCACTGTTGATCAGTTGAATGCGTCCTTGCTGAACAGAAGTGTTGATTTCTATTGAAAACTTACTGACCTCAGACTTGAACGGTAGTGCACATTAACATGAACTAACTTTCTAATTTGCATTCTGTGTTTGCTTTTATTATCTCTTCTGTCATATATACAGTAGTTTTACTGTTTTGAGGTGTTTGTGGTTTGTTTATTGCTGTGTTTTTCTCCTCACTGCTGCATTTGGCTGCTCAGGGCTCTGCCATACTCTGATTCTGGGTAAGAGCTTTTTACGAGAGCCTGTGCCGAAGACACACATCTTGTTTTTCAAGAATATTTTATGCTACCCATGAAACTCTAGATGTATCCAACTTCTGTTTTATGGAAGTCTCCTTTCATACGATTATACAGTGCCTATAAAAAGTCATCATACCCCTTTGAAATAATGATCTTATTTGTCATATACCCTGAAATCAAATTGCATTCCAAATAACTTTTCCAGCCTTTGAAAGGTTTTTGTATCCTTCTCCCAACCTGTGCCTTTCTACATTTATCCTGAATGTCTTTTGAAAGCAGGGTGTAATTTGAGTTAAGGTATAGATTTTCATAAGGTATGGTAATTTTCTATAGGCACTGTACGATAGAAGATGTCAGTGTAAAATTTGTTGTGATGCCCTAATGAGTTTTTTTTTCCTCCATTGTGCTCTGATCTCTTTCTCTCTGCTCTGTGCTGGGCTAATGCTGTCTGCTCTGCTAACTCTGCCTGCTCGCTCTGTCTCCACAGTAGCAACCTTTCTATGCGTCACTCTTTAAGTATGCCAGCGATGAGGTAAAGTACTTCTCTCTAACATTCCCCTCTGCATATTTATATCTGGCTGAACCCTTCTGGCCTTTGTCTGATGTGCAAATACTTGTTAGGATGTTAGAAGTGTATTGAACCCTTTGAACTTTTCATTTGAACTTTTTTTTCCTCCTGCAATACATATATTTTTATTTTTTTGATGGCCGTTTGTTTTACCTCATTCATGTTTTTGTAGATTAATAAATGTTTAAAAGATGAAAAGGTATTTTAAGCATGAGTGAATGGCAAATAAGCAGAATAAACTGTTTATTCAGTGGTGATTGAAGTCTTTTGATTGGCTATTTAATTCATTAATGCTATAGAAACGTGTGCAATTAGTTATTATGCTCAACTGTGCCAAAAATAAACAATTAATATAAAAAATATATAAAAATCTAAAAAAAAAAGTTTACTACTGTTATGCTACAGTTGAATCTGTATTCATTTTGATATTAAATTGCCATAGATCTTAAGCCCCTCTCATTTTTTTATTCTGTATGCTTATAGCTTGTCAGACAGTAAAAATAACCCAGTAAAGGTTGAAAATAACCCAACAAATGTTTAACTTAACCATTGGGTTAAAATAAATAACTCAATGTTTGAGTTATTTGATGACTCAGTGTAACTCAATGAGTGTAAGAACACAATCCCCATGTTAAACTAAGATCTCAGTTGTCAAAATGTCTGAACAACAATCAAGACACCAAACACACACACACACACACACAAACACACACACACACAAACACACACACACACATACACACGCATGCACACACACACACACACACACACACACACACACACACAAACAAGACTCATCTAAAGTTGACATCATCAGTGACATAACAGTAACCCATGATATTAAATGATGCATCACAGAAAACATAAACAATCCAGGGTTCCTGCGCTTCTCGAAAGTACAAGTTAAATCTTGTACATTAACACTGATATTGACAAATAAAGCACATTTTTATCAATATTTCAGAAACCACATTTGAATATCACCAGTAGAGATGCATCGATTAACCGAGATTTAGATTCATCAACACCATGTTTCTGCATGGAAAAAAACTGCCGCAACTAAACAAATTTTTGCCAACTGTGGGCTAGTTCTGAGCTTGTACACCGAGGCTGATATGTGCACAAACTGGATTAAAGCTTGATTTTAACTATGGCTGAGGATATTAAGGGCTGTTTACACATCCCGTCTTTTGTATCTGCAAGTTGGTTATTTCCAGTGGAGCACTGTCATGAACACGGCTCGCAAGCAGCACAAAAACTACTTTTCACTATTTTTAAGTCAAAAAAGAGAAATGGATTATTGTTTGTTTGTTTTTTGTTATTATTTTGTGCTGTTTTATTTGTTTTCTGAGCAGCAATACATAACATTTTAAATATAAGGAGTTTTCATGCGATTTTCTAAACTAGTAGTCTTTAAAAATGAATGAACGCATAATAATTATGATAGCCGGGATTATTCCTCAGTCTATAATCGCACAACCAAAATCTGTAATCGTTGCATCCCTTATCACCAGTATTGAATTCAACAAATTGTATTAAAATTTTTTGAACATGAATTTTAAACCGGTTTAAACAGACTTTTTGATGTAAATGTTAAGTGTAAGTGAAATGGTAAATACAGTACAGTAAGGATTTTCATGTGCTGTGGTCAATGGTGCTTGATGTAAAACGAATGGTGCTTTAAAAAGTCCTTGAATCTGCTGTTGATGAAAGAGCAGATCTTTTATAATAAAACCAGAATCTTTTTTTCAACATTTTCCTGAGGGGATTTGAAGTTGTCCCACTGGTTGCGTTATCTGGCTCTGTGCACCTATTGGTTTTTGGTTATACACACATTGTAATGCCAAGTACAGACTGCATGATCTTAGCTTCAATCAGTAACAGGTTTTGAGAAATCACAGGCAAATCAGTGCTCATTTAAGTGAGTAAAAATCACACAATGTGAACTATCAAAGACGATTTGAGAGAATTGCTGATGGGTCGCCGGCTCCTGTGAGAAATTTGGCTTGCTAAATATCTGGAGCTGTCTGCGATTCAAATCATGTCGTGTGAAATGTGCTCTGATTGAAAATAACCTCAGAGATTAACTACAGCCAATGAGAGAGCAGCATCCAATAGTGTGGGTATCTGCAGGCCAGCGGGAGGATGAGGAGGAGTTAAAAGCGCTCATTTCTGTTTAATTGGACCCAAGAAATTGAGAAAAAACTAGTGTAAATTTGGCAGGAGCACCTATTTCTGTTTGACATGTATCTGAGCAATACCACAACAAAATCCAAAAATTGCTAATTTCCTTTAAAGGCCAGGTGAGCAAAGATAAGTGCATTTTCTACCCCACTGAATGCTTCTCTCTCATCATGTAGTTAATAGCAAAAGATATACTGTGTGACCTTGCGTTGTTTCCATGTCACTTCTTAAGTATGTTTGGTTCTGAGATGTAGTTTGTGGACAGAGACAAAGGTATCAGCAATTCTTCCTATTCTAAAGACTTGCAGTGTGAAACCCCCTGTGGCCGATCCATCTTGGAGTGTAAACAAAGCAGCGATGAAACGCTAGCCCAGATAGTCATGCAGGGTTTCCCAAACTGTTCAGCCCGCCACCCCTAAAATAACAATATCAGCGACTCTCGACCCCCATTTTTCAAGGTGGTCAACCTGTAAATATACAAATGTTGCATGTAAACACATCTATAGGCATATATAAACCAGAGGATATTGAAAACACAAAACTGCAACAGTCTATTAACCATATAATGTATTTTAGTCATTCATTAATATAATTACATTTTAATTTAAAAATTAAAGGCTGATGGATTTTTATTTGTATTTTATTGTTGTTGTTTCTTTAACGCAACTATTAGCTATCTTCTGTGGGTTATGAATAATGAATAATGGTAATTCAAATAGTTTTTTAAAATTGAAGTTTTGGAAATCACTAAGTGACTTTGAGAACCACTATTGTACTTACTTTTTTTTTCTTCTTCTCCTTTTAAACTTAAATGTAGGAGGCATTTTTGACACTAACAGACAAAATGTTTACAGATAATTGAGATGCAACTTTCTTTTTCTGCTTGTGAAGGGAATGCTTTTTTTTTGGCTGTATAAACCCTTTCAGCACTGCTTTACCTAAACCGCTAGGAACTTATTCCCTAGTTTTTGCTAAACCCTTTAAGGTGTCCATTCTTGTCAAACAATTGAGGTTGCATGTTAACAGCAGCTAATTATGATTAGCTCTTAAATTTGAAACTATCTCCTCAGGAACTCGCCAAGCTTTAAGTCGTTTGAGGACAAGGTGGAGAACATGAAGGTTAGCTGATTCTCTCTTCACAAATACCTATTTTTGCCATGATACCGACAATAATAAATGTTTATGCTTGCTTCTTCTGTTATTACTCCATCCATCATGTGTTTTCCTGTTTTCCCTCTTAAAGTACAAAGTAATGGGCCGAGCAAACGGAGAAAATGACCATTCACCAACCAGCAACAACGCACCTCTGTGAGCAAGAGCTGACCTTTGTGATCCACTGTAACGCTCTACCCAAATACACTCCTTCACTGCAAACGAATGTACAGACGCTTTAATCAACAAAGATGCCAACATGATCACTGTAACGTCTGAAGACCGTCACCCTCGCGAATGCATTGTAGCCAAACAAAACATCCCCAATTAGCATGGTGGAAAACCCGTTTTGGGTCTGTTCGGTTTTCTTCTATGCACCAAAACTACCTTTAAATGTATTGTACTGTTTTATTTAGTCAAATGACAGGGCTTCTTTGACACTTTACAATGGTCTGTTACGATCAGCATGAAAATGTTTGCGTTGCTCACGCTGGGAATGTCAGTGAAAGCATCTACGACCTGCTGTAATGATGCTGTTTATTGTTGTTGTTACATGCTTCCTACTTTGACTATTGCACTTGTTCTTACCCTGCTTGTTACTCAGGGCAAAAGGTGCTAAAGCTTTCTTCTATTGTGACGAGTCTCGAGCACCGTCTCTGAAGCTATGTGCTCAATTATTCACATTATTTTATGATCTTGTCTTTTTTGAACTTAACTTAACTTTTAAAAAAAAACGCTACAACTGTTCATAAAGAATGTTAAAAGATTCAAACTATGCTCACCTGCCCTGTGTGTTCTCATTCATTTTTGAGTTTAATAGTTGTTGTTTTGGCCACAAAGAAAATTAATTTATTTGTTAAATGTTTTGCAGTAAATAAGATGGGTTTGTCTTCTTGGTTGCCTGTATTTTAGATTGCTGTCTCATGTAGATTTAGCAGTTTTCTCCTTTTTTTCCCCCCCTCAGAGTACATCACTGTGACTGTGATCATGAAGGCATTTGAATTTGGGCTTTGAAAATTAATTGCGAATCAAATACCAGGCTAACGTTTACTGGGGAGATGATTAAATGTAATGATTCTAATCTTTAATCCTAATATTGTATTGGGCAACAAGGTCGGGTTCACTGTGAGGTGATGGAAAACCCATTGTTACTGATTTTGTTTGTTTATTCTTTGTGCTCATGGGAAGTTTGTGCCATGATTTGAACATGAATGTTACCAATCTGACCTAATTACTGTCTTCATGTTGGATGCTTTTGGCTGTAATGTACTACACTGTTCAGGGTTTAATAAAGACCAAAAAGTCAACAGGAGCACACTAGATTGATCTTTGTCTATGCTATTGTGTTTGTTTTAATAAGCTTTATTGTAATTACAGCTTGATGGTTCAATTACAGACACCAGGTGGCGACAAAAATGTCTCTGGACACTTTAAAATCCTTCAGGCTGTTTGGCAATGTTATCCGTCACACTGCCTTTGAATCCGTTTTGTTCAGGAAGAGACGCAGAAAATGTCTAAAATGCATCTAGTCAGTTAAGGAACGATTTTGTTTATCTAAAGAGATATAAACATTAAGAGTTGGGCCTTTCACATTGTAACTATTATGGTAGCAGCAGTAGGGCTCAAATGACTTTTTTGTTCGGTGTTTATGAAGTTATATTTAGTGTAAATGTTTAAAACCATTTATATGTTTCTAAACTCGCTTTCAAAATAAATTTAGCTTTGACGTTTGTTTGAAATATACATTTGTTTGAATTTGGACTTTTCTTGAGAAACTGATTTATAAAATCAAAGGAATTTAATTAATTTCTTTCCACTGATGGTGTGTAGGTTTAATACCTAATAAATTTGTGTGTGGTTTACGTGCAATTTTCAAATAATTTCTTCGTTTTTTATTTATTGAAAAGGACGCAGAGTCTCAGACGAACCATTAAATGTATTTTCAAGAATATTGGAAATAAATAGTCTGGAACATATTTGAAGATACTTCTAGAAAGTAAGTTGTTATGTTTTGGCGGTGTAGATTCAGTAACGGTAGACATTAAATGCCTGATGCGTGTTCCCATGACCGCCAGTAAAAAAAAGCAATCGCACGCAAATGGCAACAGCAAGAGCGACCAACCTTAAATAAATGGATAGATGCAACTATAGGTCTATACAATGGGAAAAATCACTTCTGTAGTCAATTTAAGGTAAGATTTATTCATGGGAAAATGGGTTGAACATATTTTAGTTAGAAGACCTGATTTTGTTGCTTTAACTAATAGAAGATGCTCAACTGATAAATATAGGCTAATGTGTGTGTATATGTATATGGTTATATATTTCATATTGTATTGAGTTATATTATTCTGGAAGGAATTATGATATGCGTTCTTACCCTGGATGAAAATAGTGCTTTATTTTTATTTATTTTTTTAATGCAATTTTTCTATCAATAATTTGACAAAAATTGAGTACTGTGTATAGTTTGTACAGCTGAAAATAATGTACGTAAATTGTATATCACTTAAGGTCACATATTGAGATTCATATGTACTAATGCTAATAATGTGTGTAATATTGTATTGCACTCAATTGAGTGTTCACAATAAACATAAAAGAAAGACAGACGGAATGAAACCACTGCAAAACTTCAAACTCATGAAAAAATTATTATATATATATATATATATATATATATATATATATATATATATATATATATATATATTTTTTTTTTATATATATATATATATATATATATATATATATATATATATATATATATATATATATATATATATATAAAATGTATAAATAAGTAAATATATTGACCTGTTCGTATCTAATTCAAAAACAGGATATTTGCCTTTGATCTATTTAAAAAAAAAATTCTGTCAATCAAATCTCAAAAACACGTGCCCTTGTCCACAGATTTAGCTCTGCTGAACAACATTGTTTTGACCTGTCAATCCCGTGCCCAGCAGGCAAACCACGCCCACAAGATCATGCCAGCCAGCTGGCCACGTCCTTCGCTTGTGCCACAAACAAGCCACGCCTCCAACCTGGAGTCAGCCACCAAGCCACGCCCTCTGCTAAATAAATAGAGCGAGCGTCCTTCAGGCTGGGCAATTTGGAGCAGAGGAGCGAAAGACCTTGGAGGGTCTCACCCAAAACAACAAACTACCAATGGGCACCGTCGCCTAGCGTTTACCCGACCAACCTTGCTTTTGGTGCATTACCAACATCACCAACTCACCAAAATAAAAGGTAAGTTAATGAACGAATAGTTTATTAAGTTAGAACTTTTTTTGGACAGGAAGGTGACTTATCAAGGTTTTTTTTTTTAAACTTTTTTTATTTACAACTAAACTTTACACACATGGTCAAATTCATAGCGAATAAAAGTTGTAAGAACATTATATAAATAATGTAAGGGCACTTACATGGCTACATGACATGGCTTTCTGTAAGGTAGTATATCTTATTATTCTGCTCTTCGACTTGAACAGTTTCTTTTATTGAACCAAAGTTTAATCTCTAGTCCATCCTGCTCCTCAAAGCACTGGTGTGATTAAATGTCTGCTCTGTTATATGTAGAACAGAAGGGTATTAGGTAGAAGGTCACGTGGTAAATCCCTCTTCCCATCTGCAGCCTGACATTGACGTCTGCAAGACGAAAACTACACAAACACACTTTTAATCATCAGTGTATCATTAGCAGTGTTGGGTAAAGTTACTTTTAAAAGCAATATATTATAATCAAGACACTTTTTTCAATGTAAATAAATGTGTTAGAGAAAGTAATGTGATTATGTGTTATGTTTACGTTTTTAAAGACTGAGACAGACTTAAGTTTGTAATAAACAACTTTTTTTTAAAGTACCTTCATCCAACATTGATTTTAAGCATTTATTTTAATGTGGATTGTTAGCTTAATGTTTTTTTCTCTGTTGAACCAAAAGAAGATATTCTGAAAAATGTTGATGAAAAATAGCCATAGCTGTTTTTTCCCATCATTCTTCAATGTATAAAAGTTTTTAACCACTTGAGTGCAAGTAAAGGTTGTCAGCTTTCATTGTAGTGTGAACTATCCCTTTATGTTTTGGAGTTGTCTTCACCTTGGAAACCGGGTATTTTTACATGCACGTGTGGTGAAACATGAGCTGTTCTGCACACTTGTTGCAGAGGGTCTCGGCTGTTCCCAGCAAGTGGGTCAGTGTCAGAGAATGTGGAAATCTGATACTTCAAGTAGCAGCTGTGAGATTTCATCACGTCACAGTTTGCTAGTAAGGAAGGGTTGGATGAACAGCGCCTTAGTGGATCATTTTCAAATCTGGTCATTTTAAGAATACCACCAACCAGTTGGATGAAAAAAAAAAAAATAACATGGCAGCACTTTTTCTAGTGACGCTGACAGGGTTAAACCCTCTAAATCTTTATAGGGCTGAGTGGAAGCACCGATTTTTCCAGCATCTGCCTGCCTGAGGTGTTTTCCAAGCCCTATTTAAAAGGCCACATTGTTGTGATGTCACAACTGTTTACCTCAAACACAACGACCCTCATCTAACCTGTTAATCCTCTTTCTCAAACAGGTCTTCCATCTTTCCATCTTCCACACGGTCGACCCTTTAGAGGACGGGGAAAATGGCAGCAATTCCATCCAGCGGTTCCCTCATCGCCACCCATGATTACTACCGAAGTGAGTTTAGTTTTATTTTATATCAAAATAATTCAACACAGTGGAATCCAATGCTAAATCCAACAAGAGTGGATTAAAAGTGGTAATATATACACTTAAAAAGTTTCACAATGATAAATGCGCTGCTTATTTTCTGTTAGTTACAGAAGAATATGGGGAAATCATTCTGCAGTTTTGAATTCATTTATTTAATCTGTCAAAAATATGTAATACATAATTCATTTGCAATAATAGAAGGCTGATGCTCCAGGAAGGAGCTTCAGTTATTATTATTTTATTAATATTAAGTAATATTTATTGATTACTAATATTTATTGATGTTTCAGGGCGCATTGGATCTACATCCAGTAACAGTTCCTGTAGCAGTTCGGAGTACACTGGGGAGGTCATTCCACACCCACCAGGTACAAACAAAGCATCACATCAGTACCACAATGACTGCATTACAAATACACACAATACAGTCAGCTCTCACTGTGCCAAAAGCTCAAGGTGTTCTTGCACGGCAGGTCTGGCACGTCAGGACTCTGGCCACTGGTGGTCCAGTTTCTTCTTTGGGAAGCAGAATCAAATGGGAACACCCAACGGATTTGAGTCCCAGCAGAAGTGAGTTGAGCACCTGCTGTTGTTTATTTTGTCTTAACTTTTGGTGCTGGTTTTCACACAGTGTTTTTTGTTTTTTTTTGTGTGGCAGGACTGGCACCTACACAGTGACAAACGGTCAAGTGACCTGCGTCGCTCGCGAGATTGTAATGAAGAGGCATTTGAGTGAGAGCAGTGACTCTGGGAAGGAGCCGGGTTCACCCCTGCCCTCATAAAGCACACACCACCACGCACCCCACCCTCATCCAGGAGTCACCGTGGGCCGGCGCTGGCGACGGAGGCCCTGCTTTTTTTTTTTCTCTCTTATTCTTATTCTTTTTTTAGTAAAATCCGGCTGCTTTTTACGTCATGCTATATAGTGCTCTTTTTTTTTTATTCCTGACCAAATAAACTTTGTAAAGCTTTAAAGTGCAAAAAAAAAAGGAAGCTTTCTGTATGACGAGAGTTTTAGTGTAGGTCACTGTATCACTGGGTGCACTTTGCAATTGTGTTCTTATACTTGTTATAAATAAATGACTAACTGCAGCCTAAATTATACTGTGTTGGTTTCAATTCCTTCGCAATACCATCACTACAAGGTACATTGATTATACTGAATATAATTGACAGGATCATCATGATTACAATAAACACAGTTGTATACAAGTTTTCTAAAATATTTCAATATGCAAATGAGGGATCGATTAATGAAATAAAAAAAAAAGAACACTCTTGTCAAATATAAATGTTTTTACAGAAAAATTATAACTTATTTAGGAATCTATTTTATTCATTCATTCATTTTCTTTCCGGCTTACTCCCTTTTTAATGACCAGGGGTCGCCCCAGCGGAATAAACCGCCAACTTATCCAACATATGTTTTACTGAGTGGATGCCCTTCTAGCTAAAACATAGTACTAGGAAACACACATACACTACGGCCAATTTAGCCTATCCAATTGACCTATAGTGCATGTCTTTAGACTGTGGAGGAAACTGGAGCACCCGGAGGAATCTCACGCGAGCACGAGGAGAACATGCAAACCACACAGAAATGCCAACTGACCCAGCTAAGGCTCAATCAGCTGTGAGGCGACAGTGCTAAACACTGAGCCACTGTATTGCCCAGTTTTAACATGATTACATGAAATACGTTTGTATTGTAAGTTTTCTGAAATCTTTAAATATGCAAATGAGGGATCGTTTAACAAAATGTGAGCTAATTTGGGGGGGAAACACTTTTGAAAATGTTTTTACGAAGAATTCATTTTTTGGGAATGGAGTTTAAATACTGTGAAAAGCCAGAAAAAAACACTTAATTAAGATAATTTCTTTAGAATAAACTGCATGTATTCAACAGTGAAGGAAAGAGTACTGAAAAACTATACTCAAGTACCATTACTTTCCCAAAAATGTAGCGCTAGTGAAGTAAAAGAATCTGTTATAAATATTACTCAAAGTATTGGTAAAAATAAGCTCATAATAATTTCAAAAGCACTCAAGAGTAGTGAGCATTGAGTATTACAATGTAAAAAGCTGATGCTTGTAAAGATTTTGGGCATCTTCTTGGACACTTTTAATGTTTCCAAACAGTTTGCTGCTTTATTAAAGCGCCCATGTCCTAAGGTTGTTCAGTATGATGCGATTTACTGTCTATGAGATGTTTAATTGGATAGGAATCACAGGACTGATTTTTCTAACACCCATAGACAAGAAAAAATAAAGCAGTATTTTTTTTTTACTTTACACCACTGATTATCAGTATAAGCCTTCCGTAAAAACCTACCGAATATAAATGTGAAGAAAGTGTGGTTTTTGGTCAAGTGCTAAAATGTATGGCATGTTTATTTTGAAAAAATGGCCTATAAAAATCTATATTGTGAATAAAATCTAGACACAAATTTAAAAGTTGCTATATAGAAACTCTAAAGGTATATATAGGATGTTTTTTTTTCCATTAGACTGAATAAAAACACTATGATAAACCCAAAATCTCAAAACTGATTGAATTTTTGGCTGCAGTGTCTCGCTGTGGATCGATCATATCCAGCGTCATTAGTATGGATTACAGTGAATCACTTTTAGGCTATCAGTGACTTTCATCCAAGGATTAGCATGAAACTGTTTCTGTTCACTGACTCTGCTTTTCTCCAGAGAATGAGCTGCTCATCCACAGTCTGTGCGCAAGACGTTTGGCATTAAGAAGGCTTTGGTGTGATTAAAACTCTTGTGCTAAGACAGGACACACTAATGCGCTTTATATAACACTACATCTACTGTACATGTGGCACTAAGCAACTCGAGCAGTTTTTTTCCTCCATCTGGCAGAATTAGCTTTTAGAAAGCAGCCCAATATAATAAGTAGCTGCTACATGGTCATCAGAGCAGTTGGAAAGCGCTTTGGTCAAATAAAAGGAGTGAAAAGGCAGCACCTCTGATGCCAAATCTACTTAGATCTAATTATAGAAATGGGGCATACAGATTATTAGTCACTAAAAACAGCTGTTTTATTTTGGGACAATGGCCTATATAAGGCGACATGGTGGCGCAATGGGTAGAACATTCGACTCAAAGCATGAAGTTTGCTGGTTCAAGCCTAGGCACAGACAGTTGGTGTTTCTGTGTGGAGTTTGCATGTTCTCCTCATGTTCGCATGGGTTTCCTCCGGTTTCCCCCACAAGTCCAAAGACGTGGTACAGGTGAATTGGGTATGCTAAAATTGACCGTATGAGTGTGTATGAATGTTTCCCAGTGATGGGTTGCGGCTGGAGGCAAGGGGTTCTCACTGCAGAGCCACTCGGGCAGAGCTGAGCTCAAGCAAGGGGCAGCTTGAGCTCCAGCTCCTCCTTACTTGCACTTGTTCTACAAGTGATGTCACTGGGGGCTGGGTTAGAGGTGGGGTGGATGTACGCATTAAAACAGCTTATAGGAGGAGAAGTTGGAGCTCAAGCTCCTCTTCATTGGAGCCCAAGTGGCTCGCAGAAGGGACATCCACTGTGTAAAACAAATGCTGGATAAGTTGGTGGTTCATTCCGCTGTAGCAACCCCAGATTTATAAAAGGACTAAGCCGAAAAGAAAATGAATGAATGTCCAACATTATACACTATTTAAACAATTCTCTTTGCCAGTTTTTGATTGATTGGTCAGTTTGTACTTTTTGAAGCTAAATTTATTGTACCAGTTTGCTGAAGAGGATGTCTGATGCACTGTTTACCACCTGCTATACTGAATACTTTTGATGAAGGAACATATAATATGAAGCAAATTATGCTTTTACACAAATAACAAGCAGATAATAAACTCTAAACAATGCAGGGTAGTGTTAACCTAAATATTGGGTAAAATGTCAAATAAGATCAATCATTCATTCATTTTCTTGTCGGCTTAGTCCCATTATTAATCCGGGGTCGCCATAGCTGAATGAACCGCCAACTTATCCAGCAAGTTTTTACGCAGCGGATGCCCTTCCAGCGGCAACCCAACTTTGGGAAACATTCACACACACATTCACACACACACTTATACACTACAGACAATTTAGCCTACCCAATTCACCTGTACCGCATGTCTTTGGACTGTGGGGGAACCCGGAGGAAACCCACGCAAACGCTGGGAGAACATGCAAACTCCACACAGAAACGCCAACTGAGCAGAGGTTCGAACCAGCTGTGAGGCGACAGCTCTACCTACTGCGCCACTGCCTCTCCCATAAAATAAAATACTAAAATAAAAAATTGTAATACATTTTATTTGTTAATTAAGAAAATTTTAAATAAAAAAGTATGGCAAAATAATAAGCAGATAATAAACTCTTAAAACATGGTGGGATGTTTTAACCTAAATTTGGGTAAATATAGTAAAACCCAGGCTTAAATTTAAAAACGCAACGGTTTGGTTTGTCCATTTTTATTTATTTATTATTTTTTGCCCAGATTTGGGTTGAAAACCAGCATTTGTTGTGTAGTAAAGGTCTTAAAAGCACAAACGCATAATAACATATGAAAACAATCAACGTAAAATAGTTCTTAATTAATAGACAACTATGTTATTTTGTTCATTGACTAAAAAAGGCCCTAATTTTCAGTATGTTTTTTTATCTAATAACGGCTGGCTTCTAGAAGTAAAAACTCTTTTTCTCCATAGGGACACAACTGCCAATAAAGCTTTAAAGGCAGATAAGTTGTGAGGTTGTTAATCACCTGAAAATGATTTTGTTGAACAAATGTGTTCACATTATTGAAACATTTTTTAAAACAATTGAGTATAAGTTCTGAGTTTTGCATCATAAAAAGTAAATACACCCTACAGAAAATTCTTATAACCCTTTTGCCTTTAGAACTGCATAAATTCAACAAGGTACTGGAAATATTCCTCAGAAAATTTGGTCCATAATGACATGATAGCATCACGCAGTTCATGATGCAAATCTCACGTTCCACCACATCCTAAAGGTGCTTTATTGGATTGTGGTCTGGTGACTGTGAAGGCCATTTAAGTATTGTGAACTCATTGTCATATTCAAGAAACCAGTCTGAGATGATTAGCGCTTTATGACTTGGTTCAATATCCTGCTGGAAGTAGCCAAAATATGATGGGTAAACTGTGGATTAAAAGGATGGACATGGTCAGCAACAATACTTAGGTAGGCTGTGGTGTTGACACAATGCTCAATTTGTATTAATGGGGCCAAAGTGTGCCAGGAAAAAATCCCCCACACCATAACACCACCACCACTTGCCTGATCTGTTTATACAAGGCAGGATAGATCTATCTTTCATGTTGTTGATGCCAAATTCTGACCCTAGCTTCTGAATGTCGCATCAGAAATCAAGACACATCAGACCAGGAAACATTTTTCCAATCTTTTATTGTCTGATTTTGGTGAGCCTGTGCTAATTGTAGCCTTAGTTTCCTCAGTTTTTTCATAAACTTATTGCACCACGTAGATTTCCTTTTGCCACTTTAGCTAATACTTTTAATTAAGTAATAAAAATTAATTTTTTATATAAATTTAATACAAATTAAGTATTTATTATGATCATTTATTTTAATGTCACCATTATGACCTTTCACCCAGAAACTTTTGTGGGTCACAGAGTTCCCCCCTGATCCCACAGTTGTTTCTAAACAGAGGCGAGAGCTAAAAACAGTTTGAGTCTGCTGTCTGTGTGAGTTTGCCGATCATTGCCTGCTGTCGGGTTATTCTGCATAAAGGTCAGCACATGTACACACACAAACACACACACACACACACACACACACCATGTGTACGTTCACGTTCTTGGATATCTTTCAAGCTGCTCCACTTTTACTATCTCCTGTGTTTGGAAACGGAGAACAGAGTTTCTCAGTATACCTTGCATTCACAAACGTCTTTCTGTTTATTTTATCAGTGGCAGAGTCTCTGTTTATAAGTAACACGTGTTCGTTCTGATAACAGGCCATGAAACTTGTCCTTTCTACTATTTTATCGGTGGTCATGTTTGCTGACTGTCCTAGCTGTTGACTTCATGCCTTAGCACACGTCTGAATGAAATAAAATATCACCTTGCATATTCGTGTTTGCGCTTTAAATAGTCTATGAATGAACTAGGCCTACTTGTACTAGTATGACTGGTCCAGTCCCAAGAAGCCCTAAACATAGACCCAGAGCGTCTGCATTGTAAATCTGCCTTTACTAATTTTGTTTCCAATTATTCAGCTGAAATCTGAAATCAAATACAAGCACTGTGTATGTTAAGACACGATACATAGTCAAAATTATCCAAATGTATCATTTCGGTTTATTGTAGTTCACGTCAAGCACTTAACTATAGGTACTAATAAAATAATGCTCCATTAAAGGATTAATAACTTCTTTTCAGTTTTACTACAATCATTGTAAAACAGTGGTGTAACGAATCAGAAATCTCACGGTCTGGATCACATTCTGTTTTTTTACTCACGGATCGGACCATTTTTTGGATCAGCCAACAAGGGGAGAAGACAAATGTCATTTGCTTTTCATTTATTACAAAATCAGTATTGCAAAAAAACTTTTGGTTTTAACCTGTAATTTTATTAACAATATCATGAAGAAATAATCAGATGCATAAAAATGAATTGTAAAATATTCAGTGCTGTGAAAAACTCACTGTTACTGATAACGCTACATTTATAAATCTAACATTATAATTTGTACAGCACATATTTATATTTAGTCTCATTTTCAATAAATGATTAAGTTATTCACTCATGAAACTTCATGTTTCATTGCTAGATGAATCATTTTTAAAAGAATTATTCAGTGGCATATTTCGCTGAGGTCCAGCTACCAGCCTCCACCGCTTAGACTGCAGCTCTGCACAAGACGTTTGGCCATAGGAGAAATGGTCGTGCCCAACTGAGCCTGGTTTCTCTCAAGGTATTTTATTTCTTCACTTTGAGTAGTGATTATTAAACCACACTGAACTGAGCTAAACTGAACTAAACTTAAACTCTGAAAACTGAACTACAGTATTTCAATTTACTCTGATCTTCTATGTGAAGCTGCTTTGACACAATCTACATTGTAAAAGCGCTATACAAATAAAGGTGAATTGAATTGAATATTTTTGATGGCTGGTTGTCGTCACCTGGTTGATGTAATTTTTGCCTGCAACTTTTACATTTGAACAGCATATTATGATGATTTTATTCTTTACTATAAACATCAGTGTTTTTTTCTAAAGTA